>NW_025726434.1:1180000-1468075 GCF_021461395.2 Schistocerca americana | reverse complement strand
CCTCCTGGAGTTGTTCTATAAGCGCCTACTGACCGTAGGAGCATATTTCGCTGCACTCTTCTGACGGCCACGGCGGGCATGACCCTCGTGAGCCTGTGTGCCCAGACCGCTGATCCGTAGCCTACAATGGATGTGAGAATGCTGTTGTGATACAGTTTAATGAGATCAGGTGGGAGGTGAAATCTTTTGTGCCCTATTCCAGTTAAGTTGTGTAATACTGTGAGCGAACGTTGTGTTACTGTATCTATATGTGATGCATAGTTCCACCTCTCGTCGATGATGACACCAAGGTACCGAGCTTCTCTACGCCTGAGGATTGGTAGGCCATTTATTCTGACGGTAGGGTTTCTTATAAGTTGACCCTTAAGCAGCAAGTAGGTAGACTTATTGGGTGCTATTGACATCTTAGTTTTATGACACCATGTTGTCAGTATTGTGATGGCTCTTTCTACCTTTGGCTCCAATTCTTCGCGACTATGGCCGCCAACCAGCAGAAGGAGGTCATCTGCGTAGGCTATGACCTCTAGTACATCTTCGCTTCTCTTGAGTTCTTCCAAAAGTGGTTCCATATTTATGTCCCAAAAGAGTGGCCCCAGGACAGAACCCTGAGGACACCCCTTGGTGATTTTCTTACTAACTTTTCCACTAGGGGCCGATAGCCAAACCTCCCTGTCTTCACAATAGCTCCTCAGACAGCCATATAGCGGCCCTGGGCACTCCTTTTCCCGCAAGCAGGAGAAGAGCGAAGGCCACCACAGGTTGTCAAAGGCGCCACTGATGTCCACCATGATGCCAACTATGTACTTGTGCGGGGCAGAGCCACAGACGTCCGCGGCCAGGGCGATTGCGTCAGACGCGGATCGCCCCGTCCGAAAACCGAACTGTCTGTCACTCATCCCGCACAGGACCCGGTGTGCAGCCAACCTGTCTGCCAGCAACCTCTCAAAGAGCTTGCCCAGCAAGTCCAGTAGACATATAGGTCTATACGACTTTGCTTCCTTGGGATCTTTGTCTGGGCCTTTTCTGATTATGACAACATTTGCCTTTTTCCAAATTGAGGGGAATGTCTGAAGCCGTAGACATTCATTGTATAGCTGAGTGAGAGGTGCTACCAGCTGGGGGGCGAGGTATTGTATCACCTCCGCAATGATGCCATCTGGGCCGGGAGCCTTTCCCTTTTTGAGGTCTTTTATTTGAGAGCTTACCTCTTCTTCAGAGAAGGGGTAGACCACGCGGTTGTTTTCGTAGACCCGCTGGTTCTCTAGTCTTATTCTTCGCTGTTCTTCCGAGTCGTCTTCTTCTCTATCGTCAGGTAACAGGGCACGGAGTAGGGCCTCCGCAGTTTCCTGCCAGGTTCCCGTCATCCGGTCCCCATCCCTGACGGTAGACAACACCATAGGTGATTTTATTTTTTCTCTGACTATTTTGTAGGGAAGTCCCCAGGGGTCCGTAGCCAATTGGCTTTGCACATATTTCTCCCAGCTTCTCATCCTGACAGCCTTAAGTTCCTGTTGGAACTGTTCTTTGGCTTCTCTGTATATTTGCTGCCATCGCTGCTTTTCATGCCAGACGACACACCGCTGGTAATACCTCCTCGCCCTCCGTACTGCTTGGCGCATTTGCCCCAGTTCGGCTGACCATGGTGAAGGGGAAGCCGCGACGGCCCTCCTCCTGGTTGGTACAGCTGCCTTTACTGCCCTGATTATCGCATTTGTAAGATCTTTGGTGTACTCCTCTACGTCGACATCACCCTCCAGCAACGCAGGGATGTCGCACTCCCTCGCCAGACGGTCCCAGTCAGTTTTATTGTAATTGAACTGCGTTTCCCACCCCTTGTCCCAGTGGCACTCGCTGTCTCCTATGGTAAATGTTATCATGTTATGATCACTGGTAGTGATCTGATCCCAGACTGTCCAGTTGAATAATTTTGTTGTAAGATTTGGTGTGATCAAGGTCACATCAATGTTTGTGCCATGTCCCCCCCCTCCGGAGTAGGTGGGAGGGTTTCCTTGTTTGTTCGCGACTATGAGTTGTAATGCCATGATCGTGTCGACAGCTTTTTCTCCTCTTTCATCCTGGGTGCCACTGAACCAAAGGGGGGATTTTGCATTGATATCCGCGGTCACGAGAATTTTCTTTCCCCGCAACGCCGTGGCTATTTGAACAAGCTTCTCCAAAAATTCTTCAATTTGTCTTCCGTACTGGAAGTACATATTGACTAGGTATAATAATCCAGTGGGTGAGTGAAGCTCCACGACGTTGCAGTGGTCATCCGAAAATTGTGCTAATGTGGTGGCTCTTAATGCTTTATTTGTTATCATAACCGCGGCTTTTGGTTCCTCTCCGCTATAGATTTGTTGCCAATTAACTGCAGTAAATGGGATCCGGCCAGCCAGGGAGTACGGCTCCTGTATGCAGAGTACGTCCAGACTCTTCTCCTCCACCACTTTTCGGAGTTCCTGCAGGACCAGTCTGCTATTATGAGTGTTTATCTGTCCCACTCTTAACTGGCTCACGTGGAAAGTATGTATGTATATGCGATTCTGGCCAGTTTTTGCGCCAGTCGTGAGCTATTCTGCCGTTTGTGATGACTGATTGGTTATATAACTCATTAAGATCGAATTTTTCATTTCGCCTTTCAAACACTTTTTTGACCAGGTCTCGCAGGGCTCCGAAATCTGTGGGGAGATTCATTGTCTTGAGCTGTATTCTGTCAACAGCCTCCATCACTGGAAAGGTGATGTCTCTACCGTATTGGTGGCCGACACGCACCACGTGCCTCAAGGCTGTTGTGAGGGTGGCCGGCTCTTCGAGCCTAGACAGCTGTAATGCATGCTCCAGGTTGGGGTAGATCCTAGCAGGATCTATGCCCGGCTCTCGTGTACTATGTGGACTTGTTGGTGTACCACTATTTATCGGTATATTAGTGCTGCTTATTGTGTTCACTTGCACTAACTCTTCCCGCATTGATAACTTCCCCACCACAGGATGCCCAAGTGGTCGTTCTTGATCTTTAGACGACCTTTGTCCCCGATTCGGAGGGGAGGGTGCATCATTCTCTTCGCAAGGATCAGTTTGAATACAGGCGTCTTTCATGATGATGAAGTGTTGTGGCCTAGTGATCTTTTTTATAAATTCTCTAAATTTATTGGCCCTTATTGCATCCCTCAACCTCTTGCTTGGAGACTTCCTTTTAGGCTTCTTATTCCCATTTGGGGACTCAGCCATAGTCAATTCGGGCTATAAGTCTCTGCTCGAGCATCCTGTAGGTAGGGCAGTTTCTGCCGGTGGTGTTACATGATTTTTTCCCTCTCTTTGTACAGGGGATACAAATCCCGGCTTTGTTACAATTTTTTCTTGTATGATCCTCGGCCCCACACCTGGAGCAGGCCGGCCTTCTTTCACAGTGTTTATGTATATGATCTAAATCGCCACAGTTGTGGCATCTGGGTACTACTAAGTAGTCCCGTACATTTATGGCATGAAAACCTAAATATATTCTTCCCATAGTGGTGATTTTGCGCCACATGTTCCCAGATACCTCGGCAACGTGATGTACAACATCCCGATCCCGAGGCCCTGTTTTGAAACGTAATTTGAAGTCTTGTCTGAATGTCTCCCATTGCATCTCATCAAAATTCTGATTGTATAGTGTCTCATAAATGTCTGATTCTGTTAGAGCTACTGGCACATCGTAGAGGATTACCAGCGGGTTCCTCTTTTTTGGTGGTTCGCACTTGACTGCTGTGTTCAGTTTCGTGTTTTTTAAGATTTTATCTCTGTCCACTTCTGTTGCTACATCAACTACTACTACATTTTTTGTTGCCTTGACTTTATTAATTTTAATTTTATCTTTGGCTGGGTCTATTATTGTGGTAAATAACTCTTGCACCTTCTTTACTGTTTGTCCGGGCAGGGGTCTTAGGAAGACCGCCGTGTCCGGCCTTTTTGTTACCTTGGCTATTGTTTCTTTAGTGGTCTGAGTTTTTGTGGCTGCTTGTGCAGCCACTGCTGCCCATGTCTTGGTTGGTTGCTGTCTGAGTCTATAATTTTCTTTTTCTAACTCTTCGAGTCTCCCCTCAAGCTTTGCGTTAGCAATGGCCCAAGCGGCGAGCTCGTTTTTAATTGCCATGACGGCAGCCTGGCTTATTTTGCCATTTTTGACACTTGAGTCCAAAATTTGATTAATTTTTGTGTGTCTTTCTAATGTAGTTTGCACATTCTGTTCCCCTTCCTCCTGTGAGGCAGGAACAGTCGCTATCGACGCCCTCGAGGTCGCACTAGATTCACCCGTCTCAGATTCAGCCATGTTTGACGAGTGAAGAAAAAAGGTGGGAGCCCGTCTCTTGCCCCGGACCGGCTCCTCTGGCATGGGGGGGGACTGTTGCAGCTCGCCCACCAACCTCGCCCCTAGGTCAAGGGCACTCCTGAGCTGCAGGGTTCAGCGCGCCGTTGCCAGCGCACTGGTCCCCGTCGAAGGCCTCGTCGTCGACGATTTCACTCGACGCTCCTCGGCAAGTGCACCCCGCACTCCGGAGAGGCGGATGCACCCCTCGCCCTTCGCCGCCTACTAGCCCGAGTTTCCACCTGAAGGCCAAGGACCCACTCCTACTCAGGTGGTGGGTCGGTCCCCCAGTCGTTCGGCGGTCTGGGCCCATCTAACCTAGCCCAGGCGATGTCACCACCTCCTGGGTTTGGCAGAACACGCCCCGGTTACCCAGGGGCGCGGCGAAGCACCCTTGCCGACTCGCGCCGCGATCCCACGCCGACAAACGAGGTCGCCGGCATGCAGAGCACCTGCTGGTCTGTGCCCTGCGAACAGAAAGGGACTGGTGTTCGGTCCCTTGACACAGCTCCCCCTGTGCCACGCACCCTTCGCTTTCGCATCGGGTTGGGTCGCAGCTCTCCCTTTTGACGCAAGGCAGAATGCCGAGCTTGACGTCTGGCACCACGGGAAGGCGGAAAGAGCCACTTGGGAAGGAGAGGCTGTAAGAGACGCTTCACTTCCCCGAGTGAGGACTGCCGCGGCACGCCCGACTGGAAAGCGATACGCCCCAGTGCGAGCCTCCGTGCCTTACGGCGCGCCGGCAACGGGCGGGCCCGCGCCGAAACGCGCCGTCAAGCGACTGACCTCACGCAGTGTGTTTGCGGCGGCGTTGGGGTTTCCGAGGCAAGGCGTGTGGGCATAGGCGGCCGGATCAGCTGTTTCGTTCGTGTCGACGGCCGTTGCGCGCGGGAGTGGAGGGCGGTGTGTCGACACGCCTCCCTTTAACAATGGTCATTATTGCTGCCGTTGTCGTTTGGAAGGCGACTGCGACCGTGCAAAATGTGTGTGTGTGTGTGTGTGTGTGTGTGTGTGTGTGTGTGTGTGTGTGTTGGGCCACACGGGCTGTGTGGACGACAAGATGGCGGACGTGCGCCGGCGGCGGCTGTGCTGTGAAAGTGCAAAGTTAAAACAAAACAAGGTGCGGCGAGGACGACTGAAATTTTGCTTTGGACGTAGGTTTGTGTGGTGGCCCTGAAAAGGGCCGATTGTTGTGGGCCGAGCCGGCAAAGCGCGTTGCGTGCAGGGGAGCACGCGGCGCTGCGATTGCCTGGCCTCCTTTAGGCCTTCTTCTCGGTCTTCTTTGGCAGCAGGACGGCCTGGATGTTGGGCAGGACACCACCCTGTGCGATGGTGACGCCCGACAGCTTGTTGAGCTCCTCGTCGTTGCGGATGGCAAGCTGCAGGTGGCGCGGGATGATGCGCGTCTTCTTGTTGTCGCGGGCCGCGTTTCCGGCCAGCTCGAGCACCTCAGCCGCGAGGTACTCCATGACGGCGGCGAGGTAGACGGGCGCCCCGGCGCCGACGCGCTCTGCGTAGTTTCCCTTGCGCAGGAGGCGGTGGATTCTGCCGACCGGGAACTGGAGCCCAGCCCTGCTTGAGCGGGACTTTGACTTGCCCTTGACTTTGCCTCCCTTTCCGCGTCCGGACATGGCGATGGGCTAGCGACGGTGCACACGAAACGGAAACGAAAACGACCGGTGCGAGCGGCAGCGAGTCGAGCAGCGGAGTGCGTGCCGGCGCAGCCGGGGTGGGGGTGCTTTATGGGCTCGGGTGCGGCGGCCGGTTGCGCGCGCGCCCCATTGGTCGGCGGCCGCAACAGGGCGAGCTGGTAAAGGTGCGGCGGCGGCTGGCGGCGGGTGCCACTGTGTGGGGAGACGCTGACTAGAGCGGAGCGCTTGCTACTGGTGTTGCTGCTGCCGTACGTTCGTTCGAGATGCCGCCCAAGACTAGCGGGAAGGCCGCCAAGAAGGCTGGCAAGGCGCAGAAGAACATTTCGAAGGGCGACAAGAAGAAGAAGCGCAAGAGGAAGGAGAGCTATGCCATCTACATCTACAAGGTGCTGAAGCAGGTGCACCCTGACACGGGCATCTCGTCGAAGGCGATGAGCATCATGAACAGCTTCGTGAACGACATTTTCGAGCGCATTGCGGCCGAGGCTTCTCGCCTGGCGCACTACAACAAGCGCTCGACCATCACGTCCCGCGAGATCCAGACCGCTGTGCGGCTGTTGCTGCCTGGCGAGCTGGCCAAGCACGCCGTGAGCGAGGGCACGAAGGCGGTGACCAAGTACACGAGCTCCAAGTAAGGAGGTGGCTCTGGAATGGAAGGAAGGAAGGATGGAGAAGGCTCCTCCGTTGCGAGAGCGGCAAAACGGCCCTTTTCAGGGCCACCAACTTGCCTTTTGCGGGAAGGGCGGAATTGTTGTTGTTGTTGTTGTTGTTGTTTGTGTGGACGGCTGTGATGTATGTGTGCATTTTGATTGTGGGTGGGGGGGGCGCGTCAAAGCGTGTTGCGGGGTACGGCCACGAGGTTGGTCGCCGTGGCGTGGAATGGTGGCACGCCTCGTTGGAGTGGTTTTGACCCATTGGTGTTGGTGTTGGTGTGTGTTACCTGTCTGCGAGGGGGGACAGTGCGATCGGCGACTTTTGTGTCACCGTAACGACGGCCGTTTGCGGGTTTGTTTTTTTTTTTTTTGCACATCATACATGGCGAGGGTGAAATGTGAAATGTTTTTGTTTGGTTTGTTTTTTTTTTCTTTGCCGCCCACTATTCCCTTTGCTGTACGCCGAGTTTGACAATGGTGCGACGTAACTGCAGCGTGGAGGTGTGTGAGTGACGTTGAAATGAACGTGCCATTAAGACGCATTGTTGTTGTATTGTACTGTACGTGTACGGCGACACGCACGATGATGTACCATTCGACTCTGATTTTTGATAGCCGTGTCTGACTGATTGCGTACGACGCACGCACACCGATGTCGTCATTCAAGATGCACGCGTGTCCAGTGCAGTACAGTAAGCGCGACGCTAGACGACGACGACGACGACGACGACGACGACGACGACGACGACGGCGGCGGCGGTCGTCGTCGTTTGTTTGGCGAATGTCTGTACACGTGTTTGTCTGTGTCCATCCGGTATGTATTTGTTTGTTTGAAAGTGTTTTGTGTGTCGGTGACGTGGTCCGATCCGTCGCCCCCTGAGTAACTGTCGATCGGCGCGATAGACCGGCGTCACGCAACTGAACCGAAGTCTTGGGCACACCCGTCATACTGTTGTACACCGTCGCGCTGAGAACGGTAACGAAAGGTTGACTTTGATCGGTCGAATGTGTGGGCAGAACGTGAGGAATGAGGCAAGAGTGCAAGGAGGGGGGGCAAAAGAGAGAGGAAGGGAAAAAGGGGAGAAACGCATTCGTAGAGCAACGGAACGTTCCCGTGTCGGAGGCGTATTGGAGCCGCACTGAAATGCGTTTAACGGCGGCGCGGCTGCAAGTGTCTGCCGTGGTGAACGTTACCTTTGACGGCTGCATTGGGCTTTGCTTTCGCTTTCGCTTTCCCGGATGTACGTAACGTTTGTTGATATGGTTCTGAGGAAGAGTGTATGACAGTGCCGTGCCGTCCATGTTCGTGTGCCCTCCCATTGTGTGTATGCTATTGTCTGTGTACTTGAATGATGTATGTAGGTGTTAGTGGACATGTTTTACCAGTGGGGGGAAATGGATCGTCGATAGTTGCCGTCACTCTGTCACGGTCGAGATGACGCACCCTCCGTACAGAAAGGTGTCGAGAAAGTGAGTGTGTGTGTGTGTGTGTGTGTGTGTGTGTGTGTGTGTGTGTGTGCGCGTCCGTGAATTGGCAGTGTTTGGAGGTGGGCGTGCCCTGCATGTGGCCCGGAAGGCTGTTCGTTTGGCGGTAGTGTTGTGTGGACAGGGGAGGGGCATGCGTAACGCTGCTGGCATGGCATTTCGGGAGATGGGAGGGGGCAAACGAGGAAACGAGGAGCGGCGGCCAAAGACGGGACGGGGAGGGGCGCGGTGTGGGTGGCTTGCGCCTGTGCTCGGCGTTGTGGTTTGTGCAAAAGAGGAGGAGAAAAACAATGAGTTGCCAGGGAGGGGAGCGGTGTTGTGTTGTGGTTGTCGTGGTGTAGCCGCAGACGCGGCTGTCAGTGAACGTGGCGAGACGGACGGATGCGCGGAGGGGCGGGGGCGGCGCATTTCGCCGGTGCCGTGCCGTGCCATGCCTGAAAGCCGCGTGGTCGCTGTGTTGTTGGTGGCGTGGGGGCGAGGAGAGTACCGTACGGGTGTGCTTGTGCGCCGGAAATGGCACACTGCGCCTGCCCGTCTTGGAGGCTGATGGCTGTGGTGTGGAAATGGGGCGCGGTGATGTTGAAGCAGAAAAGAAACCAAGAAAACGGAAGGCGTGATGCGGCGGTGGTGGTGAGAGCGGGAAAAACAAAACAAAAAAAAAAAAAAAGAAGGAAAAACAACAAGAAACAAAAAAGAAAACAAAAAGTCTATCAATATTAAAATGTAAATGGAAATGGAAATGGACCCAGGTATAACCTCCCTGCACAAATAGCAGAGAGTCCGATGGTAATAAAAATGTGCCAGAATGTTAACGTCCCTACAAAAGAAACCCAACGATAATATTAATGAAAGAATGAACCGTATGTAACATTGCAACAGACACAATGAAACCTGATAAATTGTATAAGGGCAGCAGCGTTGACCTTTGGCCCTGTATTCAGAATAAAAAGAGCCAAAGATTGTTACCCCAATGAAAAAGACACTGAAACACGTATGTAACATAGCAGCGATGGCGAGACATTGTAGCATCTGTGACCAGAGAGTTTGCGCTGGACTGCGCGAGTGTTGCGAGCGGTTCTCAGTCAGTCAGTCAGTCAGTCGTTGCGAGTCTGTAGCTCTGTGTAGTTGAGGGCTGTACTCTGTCAGTAGTCGTCGCGTGCAGTACGCTAATAGTCGTCATGCAGAGCGGTCGGTCAGTAGTAGGAGCCGAGTGCGGTTGTGTGATGTAGGCGGTCGGCAACACTGGTCAAGATGGTGAATAAGGTATACTGTTAATTAATATAATCATTAGATAATGAAAAATTTTATTTATTGTAATTATTCTCCAACAAGTTCCCCAATAATAATGTTTATTTCAAAAGCATTTTTCAAACATTTAATTTTTTATTGAACTAAAGAGTTCGTTGCACTTCACATTTCATTCCACTTCTTTGAAGAAAAATTTCACTAAAATCACAAAAAAAGAGAATATTATTATTTGCAATGCAGTTCCTCCAAGCGCTGCGCAACAACAAGAGCAGAAATGTGACATCCATTTATTCGGAGGTAAGACTTTAATTCTGATTGTTTTGCACAGGGCCAAAGACCGATATTTCGGTTTAATTGAAGTTTCTTGTCACTGAACGGACTTTAAATGTTGTGAAGAATTTATATTTGAGTCAGATTGCGAATTTCACATTTTTGTTGCCATTTTCAATACCTCTCATTGTGGGCGAGGTTACAATTAGCGCAATGTCCATTAGCATCCGTAAATAACATTGTCCATTATTTTAAAATTTGCGGGGAGGTTACAACACACACAAAAAAAAAAAAAAAAAAAAATTTGCATTTATATCCGCTCCTCAATTGTAGATACCCCTTACACAGCTGTGTGCAATGAATGAGTGCTGGCTGGTAATTAATTGCACTCCTTGGAGGGAAATGCCATAGGAAGTAGTCTTTAAAAAGTGAATGTTTTTCGTTAAAAGACAAAAGGTACTTTAGAAAAAAGTAATAGTGGGGCTTTTGTTGTTGAACAAAATAAGTACAATGAACATACGTTATCAGATTTGCGCAATGCAGCTTCACACTACCTTTTGATTATAACACAATATACTATACATCGTCCCGAACCGTGACCAGAGTCGCGAGACGAGCAGAGCACGCCGCCGACGCCCGCTCAGTACAACCGTCCACCCGCTACTACTGTCGACCGACTACTACCTCTCCCGACTCGCGCTACAATATATATAACAACTGTTCCTGGCGACCCGGTGCGTGCCACTACTGTCGTCTGGCGCGGTCCAAGCGCCGACTAGCAACGATAAATAACTCTCTGGTCAGACAGAGATGCTGTCATGCCTCGCCATCGCTCTGGTAATGAATACATACGTGTTGCAGCGTGCGTACCACCGGAACACGCAGTGGCGGAGCCAAAGACTGTGTTGTCGAGGTCGAGTGCGAGCGGGAAGAGAGGCAGCGTCGGCACGGAGATGCAAGCGAGCGCGAGACGCACGGGGGCTGCAGCGTGGCGCGTTTGCGGTCGGCGCCTTTGGTGGCAACGGCCGGGACAAGCAGCGGTGTATGGTGTGGTGCGGGGCGGACAGGGGCGGCGGTGGACGGGGAGGAGGCGGCGCGACGACGGCATGGGGGCGAAAACGGGACGGGGGACGGCGGATGCTGAGAGGCGTCACGCGCGGACAGGACACAGACACAGAGACACACAGATTGGAAAGGGAGGGTGCGCGGTAGTAGTTGGGAATGTGCGTACCGTGCGGGATGGGAGTGGGCGAGGAACACGGTCGTGGCCCCCTGTTTTTTGGGTGCGTGTGATGACGTCGGTGTGTTGTGGGAAGGGAAGGTGCTGTGGCGGCGGCGCGTAATGGGCGTAGGCCGAAAAGAGAAAGGAACGTGGGCAGTGTGTTGGCAAGCGTCGGTTCGACTGCGACGTTGATGGGCAGGGCAAGGTTAATGGTGGTAGGAGTAGGCGTGTGGGCGCAAAAAATCTGCCGCTGCAGGCGGTGCCGTAACCGCCATGGCGGGAAGGAGAGAGAGAGGGCCAAAGAAAGAAAGAAAGAAAGAAAGAAAGAAGAAAACAAAAAAAAAAACAAAAAAAAAAAAGGAGGCGGGGGCGAAAGTGGAGAGGCGGTGGTGTGAGAAGGGCGGGGGCGGAAGGAAGGCAGGAAGGACAAGAGGCGAGGCGACGGCTTGCTTTGTGTATCGGTCGGTCTCTGGCTATGCTTCGTTTTCTGCAGCAGGGTCGGTGCGCGGCGTGGCTCGCGGCAGTGGGAACGCCTGGTGGCTGGACGGCCAGCAATGCGGTTGGATGGGCGGCCACAGCACCGCACCTGTGCCCGAGGAGGAGACGCTGGCGGCGGGCCCTGAGGTGAGGCCGGCTCGGCTGGGGCTGTGGATGTGTAGGTGTGCGCCGCTGCTGCAACAACGAGTAAAACGCGAGAAGAAGGGATGGCGGTAGAGAGAGAGAAAAAAAAAAAGGTCGTGTTGTGTTGATGCGCAGGCAGACGCGTACAGAGAGACGAGCCCGGTCTGCAGCAGGGTGTGGCCGTGCCGAGTGCAGAGCAGCGGCGGCTCGGTTCGGTTCGGTTCGGCCCGGCCCGGCGGGCCGCGCTGTTGTCGCGGACGTGAGCGCCCCCTGGCGGGTGGCCGGAGGCGGCGCGGCGTGTTGGACGTGTGGCTGGTGGCAGTGCACAATTTGCGAGTGGCTGGCGGTGTGGTGTGGCGGTTGGCGCGTCGGGCGGCGGAGAGAGAGAGAGAGAGAGAGAGAGGGAGGAGAGGTATGTGTTGCGGGCGCCCTTTGCTGCGCTGCGTCGTTGCGTGTGCCGTACAGGGCGGGCGCTTGTCGACTGTGTGGGCGGTGTGGCGAATTGGCGTGAAACGGCTGCCGAGAGGTGTGTGGTAGCGAGCCGGTCGTTGTCAGTGCGAAGGGGAATGTGCGTGCGTTTGGCGGTTTCGGTGTGCTTTTTGCGGCGTGAGAGTGGGAATTAGTGGGGCCGGCTGTTGTGTTGGTTCCTTGTGTCTTGTGTCGCGTAGCTTGATGGCAACGTGGAAGGACGCCGGTTTCGTTTCGAGCCTTGCGTGTGGTTGTCGACGTTGACTGGTTGGCGTGTGCCGATGCACGTGCATGTGTGGGTCGCGAGTGCGTTTTTGGCTGTGTGTGTGTGTGTGTGTGTGTGTTTTGGGGGGGAAGGGGGAGGCGGTGGTGAAAGTGCAGTCGTTGCCACGGGCGTCGTCGGGTGGGGCTGGGGCTGTGCGTCGTGGCGGAAAGGTGGTAGGTTGCGGGAAGCGAGCCCGTCGTTGACGGTGTCGCGTGAGTTGTGAATCGAGTGGGGCGCGGGGCGCGGGACAGGAGCAGCGTGCCGCTGCGTCGTGGTCGTCAGCAGAGGCTGTGCGTGTGCTTGTCCTTTTTGTGGGCGGTTCGTGCGAGGCGTTTTTGTTTTGTGTTGCCCTAGTTGTTAGTTTATTTTGTTTGTGTTTGTTATTTTGAGACGACGACTGGTTGGTGGCGTGCGCGCGAAGTGGCGGTGTGCGCTTCCCGTGTCGTTTGTGTTGTTTTGTTTTTGTTTTGTTTTTTTTTGCACTGGACCCCGGGGGGTGGGTGGGTGGGTGGGTGGGTGGGTGGGTGCGTGCGTGCGTGTGTGTCGATTGCCGGCTGGCGAAAGGTGCGCCATCGGCGGGGTGGGTCGCCGGCACAAGTAGAGGCGGCGGCGTTGTTGCTGTTGTTGTGTGGTGTTTGTTTTGTTCGGCTGTGTCAGCGAGCTGTGTTGCGGTGCGTGTGAATGGTGGTGCAAAAGTGCTGGCGTTGGGGCTGCGACTGCGACGGCGGCGAGCCGCGGGCGCGCATGATAGTGATGTTGTGAACAGCGGCTGTGTACGGTAGTGGTGTTGTTGTAGCACGACGTGCATCCGGGCCGGCGCGGAAAGCGCAGTTGCGGGCGGTTGCCCTTCGGTGCCAGCCATGTCGCGTGAGCGGCGGGTTGCTCTGGTGTCGACACGTGGTGCTCTGGGTTGTTGTGTGGTGCCCTTTGGCCGGTGGGGGTGGTTCGCGTGTGTCTCGTTCGCGCTCGGTATCTGGTCGTGGTCGTGCTGCTCCCCCGTCTGTCGGCGGTTTTCGACGTCGTCTGTACGTTTTTGTTCGTTTGCGGCGTGCCTGCCGACGTCGCCCCGTCGCGACCTTTCAACCGAAAGTGTGGCGCCCGAAGGTGAACGAACGTAACCCTGACCTCGGCGCTTTACGCTGAGCCGAGCGAACCGAACCTAACCTGTGGTGTGGCGAGGTGAGCTCAGCCTGTGAGCCCCTAACGTCTACGTACGGTAAGCTGTCCGGCTCACGCCTCACGTTTGAACGCTTTTTTAACCTACGTTTGACGCTTCTTAACCTAGCACTGACCCCTTAACCTAACGTGTAACCTAACCTAACCTCACCTAACCTAACCTAACCTAGCCTAGCCTCTGACGCCTGACGTGTTTGAATGCTTAACCTAAGTTTGACGCTTAACCTAACCCAAGTCCCCTTAACCTAACCCATGTCCACCTAACCTAACCTAACCTAACCTAGACGTGTAAACGTAATGTGTAACGCGTAACGTGTAAGGTCGGCTGGCGTGTGTGCTGACGGCAGATTGGGTTGGTCTGTAGATTCGGATTGCGGTTTGCCTCGGTCGAGGGGTTGGGTCGGAAGCGGCGAGGGGCGGCGGCGCCTGTTGCGCAGGCGGCGTCCGTTTGCGGCGGGCAATTGTTGAGAAACGGCTGTGAATGTTGGCGGGCGAGAGGAGGAGGACGGCGCGCGATGTGGCCCGACGGCTGCGGGCCGATCGGGAAACGGCGGGAGGGCGACGGAAGGCGATGGGGCGGCGGAGGCGCGTTTGCACGGCCGTCATCGCCGCACGCCTCGGCTTGTGTGGCTGTGGCGCCGGCCGCGCTGGCCGGGCTGCCGCGGCGACGGTGTGGGAGTTTTGCCGAAGGTTTGGCCATTGTGGCGGGTCGTCGGCTGGGGCTGTGGGGGCGGCATTTGGGCGGGGGCGGCGATTCTCGGCGGGCCGACCCAGGCTGTAGCGCGCGGTAGCTGCAGTTTGGCCGTGGTTTGCGGCGCTGCCGTGGCGACTGGTTGGCGACTGTGGTGTGGCTGTGTGTAGCCCCATCCTCGGTGGTTTGAAAGGCGCGGGCGGTTGTGGCGCAGGTTTGGGGCTGCTCCGCACAGGCTGTCGGACGTTGGGCGGTAGCAAGCGCGGGAGGCGCGGCGCGGCGGCGCGCAGAGTGGCGGCCGCTCTCTCGGCCGTCCGCGCCCGCCCGCGACACTGGCTGGGCCCTTGTGATTCTCTGCTCCGCTGCTGTGGTGTGCTTGCGTGCCTGCCGTCCCGCTCGCTCTCGCTCTCGCTGTGTGTTACGCGCGTCGTCGAAATGGCAGATCAGGCGGCTACGAACGAGACTGCTGCGGCACCCGCCGCCACCGGCACTACGAAGAAGGCCAAGTCTGCGTCGTCTGCGAAGAAGCCGCGCGCCAAGCCTGCGCACCCGCGCACCTCTGAGATGGTGACGGCCGCCATCAAGAGTCTGAAGGAGCGCGGCGGGTCGTCGCTGCAGGCGATCAAGAAGTACATAGCCGCGCACTACAAGCTGGACGCGGAGAAGCTGGCGCCGTTTATCAAGAAGTACCTCAAGTCGGCCGTCGTGGCGGGCGAGCTGGTGCAGACGAAGGGGAAAGGCGCGTCCGGCTCGTTCAAGCTTGCCGGCGCCGGCGGCGGGGGGGCGGCCGAGGGCGGCAAGGCTCGTGCTGGCGGTGCCAAGAAGAAGCGCGCCGCTCCGGCCAGCAAGGAGAAGAAGGGCGCCCGTGCGGCCGGCGCAAAGAAGGCTGGTGGCGTGAAGGCGGCGACCGGTCGGAAGGCGGGCGCCGCCAAGAAGGCGTCTGCGGCGTCGGCCGCTCCCGCGGGTGCGAAGAAGGCGGCTGCGGCCAAGCCGGCCAAGGCCAAGTCGCCGTCGAAGGCGAAGAAGGCCGCCAAGGTTCCGACGAAGAAGCCGAAGGCGCCGCGCCCGAAGAAGGCGACGACGCCGTCTAAGGCGAAGGCTTCGCCCAAGAAGAAGAAGTAGAGTAGAGGAGAAAGAGATGGGAAAGGAAGGGTTTGGCGCTTGACTCCGTCGTCCCCACCCCCCGTCGTCGTCTAGTGGCGCGCAAGAGACGCGCGGCCCAAAACGGCCCTTCTCAGGGCCATCAAAGCACGTCGGGGAAGGTTTTGATTGTCGTGTTGCGTTTGGTGTGGGTGTCTGTCTGGCGTTTCTGTATGCCCGTGGGGATGCTGTTTGCGTGCCGCGGTGGTTGGATTGCGGGGGTCGGTGGCGGGTGTGGGCGGCGGTAGCGGTAAGCGGTGTTGTTGTTGTTGTTGTTGTTGTTGTTGTCGTGGTTGATTGTCGCCGTGTTTGTGGCGGCGGCCGACGGTTGGTTTTCTGTCACGTTGTTTTGTTTGAATACGTTGGTTGGCTTGCCTGCGTTCGTTCTTCTCGGATGTCTGTCTTGTCGAGTCGTGTCTGGTCTTTGTTTTGTTCCTTTGTGTGTGTTATGTTTTGCAACGGGGGGCACGTTGAGATGTGGAAGGAGTCGGCGGGGATTTCGGTGGCGTGTAGAGCGAGCGAGCGCGCCTGCCTGGCCGTTGGCCGTCGGAGTGGAGTGCGGGGTTTTTTGTTTTCGAAACGAAAGCGGCGGCCGGCCAGCCACCCGTGCGGTGTGACGTCGGCCGTTGGGTATTGTGCGCTTGGAGCGCCGGGGAGGGATGATGTGTGATTGTTGCGCGCTGCTAGCAGGCAGGCAGGCAGGCAGGCAGGCAGGCAGGCAGAGTGAGCGGGTGTGGCGGACGGACGGGAAGTGGCGGTTTTTGTTTTTGGGTTGCGGGGCGAGAGGCAGGCGACCGACAAAGTTTGCTCGCGACGGAGAGATGTTAGTGGCCCTGAAAAGGGCCGTTTTTGTTTGTGCGGTGCGGTGCCGCGGCGCGGTTTAGGCGCGCTCGCCGCGGATGCGGCGCGCGAGCTGGATGTCCTTGGGCATGATGGTGACGCGCTTGGCGTGGATTGCGCACAGGTTGGTGTCTTCGAAGAGGCCGACGAGGTAGGCCTCGCTGGCCTCCTGCAGGGCCATGACTGCGGAGCTCTGGAAGCGCAGGTCGGTCTTGAAGTCCTGGGCGATCTCGCGCACTAGGCGCTGGAATGGCAGCTTGCGGATGAGCAGCTCTGTGCTCTTCTGGTAGCGCCTGATTTCTCGCAGGGCGACGGTGCCCGGCCTGTAGCGGTGGGGCTTCTTGACGCCTCCGGTGGCGGGCGCGCTCTTCCTCGCCGCCTTGGTGGCGAGCTGTTTGCGCGGCGCCTTTCCGCCGGTGGACTTGCGGGCCGTTTGCTTTGTGCGGGCCATAGCGGTAGCGGAGCGGCGTGCGTGGAGGTTAGGTGCGGCGCGGCGTCCGGTGCTGCCTTGACAACGGGCCCGCGCGCCTCCGTGCTGCGCTTATATGCCCTCGGTTGCGCGTGGTGGGGGGAGGGCGGGCCAGAGTCTATATAGGGGGGCGGCGGGCGCGCCGGGCGCAGACCGTAGCCGACTCGCCAGCCGCTGCAGCTGCTGTTTGTGCACGTTTTGCTTTGCCCGAGGAAGGAAGGATGACAGGCCGCGGCAAGGGAGGAAAGGGGCTCGGCAAGGGTGGCGCCAAGCGGCACCGCAAGGTGTTGCGCGACAACATCCAGGGCATCACGAAGCCCGCCATCCGCCGCCTGGCTCGCAGGGGCGGCGTGAAGCGCATCTCTGGTCTGATCTACGAGGAGACCCGCGGGGTGCTGAAGGTGTTCCTGGAGAACGTGATCCGCGACGCGGTGACGTACACTGAGCACGCCAAGCGCAAGACTGTGACGGCCATGGACGTGGTGTACGCCCTGAAGAGGCAGGGGCGCACCCTGTACGGTTTCGGCGGTTAGGCTGCGTCGCAGCGGGCGCTGGCCTTCCCGCGGCCGTGCTTGTGGGTGGGAGAGACTAGAAAACGGCCCTTTTCAGGGCCACCACACTGTTCGGAAGTTGAAAAGTGCGAAAGAGTCTGTGTTGTTGCTGCTGCGTGTGTGCGCTGTGTTGTTTGTTTGTTTCTTTCTCTCTTTCTTTCTTTGTTTCTTTCTTTCCGTTTGAGCGACGTGATGTGACTGGGAGGGGAGAAGGAAAGGAAACGTGTCATGTGGCTGGCTGTGTGTGGAGCTGCTTCGTTTGTGTGTCTTTGTATCGATCGCGACGGAGATGGCGGGCTGTGTGTTGTTGTGCGAGAGGCGGTGATTATTTGCTTGCGTGGTTTGGCTCTGTGTGTTTGCGGCGGCGTTGGGGTTTCCGAGGCAAGGCGTGTGGGCATAGGCGGCCGGATCAGCTGTTTCGTTCGTGTCGACGGCCGTTGCGCGCGGGAGTGGAGGGCGGTGTGTCGACACGCCTCCCTTTAACAATGGTCATTATTGCTGCCGTTGTCGTTTGGAAGGCGACTGCGACCGTGCAAAATGTGTGTGTGTGTGTGTGTGTGTGTGTGTGTGTGTGTGTGTGTGTGTGTGTGTGTTGGGCCACACGGGCTGTGTGGACGACAAGATGGCGGACGTGCGCCGGCGGCGGCTGTGCTGTGAAAGTGCAAAGTTAAAACAAAACAAGGTGCGGCGAGGACGACTGAAATTTTGCTTTGGACGTAGGTTTGTGTGGTGGCCCTGAAAAGGGCCGATTGTTGTGGGCCGAGCCGGCAAAGCGCGTTGCGTGCAGGGGAGCACGCGGCGCTGCGATTGCCTGGCCTCCTTTAGGCCTTCTTCTCGGTCTTCTTTGGCAGCAGGACGGCCTGGATGTTGGGCAGGACACCACCCTGTGCGATGGTGACGCCCGACAGGAGCTTGTTGAGCTCCTCGTCGTTGCGGATGGCAAGCTGCAGGTGGCGCGGGATGATGCGCGTCTTCTTGTTGTCGCGGGCCGCGTTTCCGGCCAGCTCGAGCACCTCAGCCGCGAGGTACTCCATGACGGCGGCGAGGTAGACGGGCGCCCCGGCGCCGACGCGCTCTGCGTAGTTTCCCTTGCGCAGGAGGCGGTGGATTCTGCCGACCGGGAACTGGAGCCCAGCCCTGCTTGAGCGGGACTTTGACTTGCCCTTGACTTTGCCTCCCTTTCCGCGTCCGGACATGGCGATGGGCTAGCGACGGTGCACACGAAACGGAAACGAAAACGACCGGTGCGAGCGGCAGCGAGTCGAGCAGCGGAGTGCGTGCCGGCGCGCGGCCTCCTTTCGTCTGGACTGGGTGTGGAACATCCCAGGCTATCGTGAACGTAGGGTTTACCGAGAGGCATTTCCTACCAAGGCTGCAGGGTGTGGTTGGCGGTGGTCAGCGCGTATGATATCTTGAAGTCGCTGAGAGGAAGAAGTGGTGGTGAGTCTTCTGGGCTGACCTGATTATTCGATCAGGGCAACGGGCCGCCTGTAGTGGTCGTGATGGTCATTATGTCGTCCTAACCTCCGGACGAGGGGATTGTCTGAAGTGCGGGTGGCATTATAAAACCGGCGCGCTGCGTCTTTAAATCTCTCCCGGACGAGGGGTTCCTCAGCCGCCTGATGGAGGGGGCGATGAGGGAAATCACGCGGCACATGGTAAACTCGGCGCAAGAGCTTGTTTTGTAGTTGCTGGAGCCTCTGAATATGGGAGGGGGCAGCATTGCCCCAGACTTCACAGGCATAGTCCATAACCGGACGAATGCACGTGCGATAGATATGCAGTCCGTTGGCGACAGGGAGCGAGGAAGTTTCGTTGAGCATGGGGTACAATGCCCCAGCCCTCTGAGATGTCTTCCGGTGTACAGCGGTGACGTGAGGCTTCCATGTCAGGGTGCGATCGAGAATGACCCCGAGGTAGGTAGCAGTCGTGGTCCAGGTGATGGCCTGATTACAAAGCACCAGGGGCGGCACGTCAGGTGGGAGACGGCGAGTGAGGAGCATCGCCTGAGATTTGGTGGCGTTGAAGCCGATCCGCCAGTCGGCGGCCCAGCGCTCGAGGTCCTGCAGAGCAGCTTGCAGACGTCGGAGGACGGCGTCGATGTTGCGATGGCGCGAGAAAAGGGCCGTGTCATCAGCATAGATGGCACGACCAACCCTCGGGGAAATCGGCAGGTCAGAGGTGTAGACAGCATACAATATCGGTCCCAGAACACTCCCTTGTGGCACTCCAGCAAGGACCGGGCGAACAGAGGAAGTCGTGCTGCCAACTCGGACGACAAATGTACGGCCCTCAAGGTAGGTGCCAAGTAGGCGGACGAAGCACGAAGGGATGCCGAGATGGAACAACTTGAAGAGCAGGCCGTGGTGCCAGACGGTGTCAAAGGCCTTGGACACATCAAGCAAGACAAGGCCGCAAAACTCCCGATTGTTGAACGCCAGTGTCGCCTCCTCGACGACGCGGAGCAACTGTTGGGTGGTGGAGTGGTGCTGGCGGAAGCCAAACTGTTCCCGAGGAATGATGTTGTCCTGGTGAAGCAGCCGGCCGAACCTAGAGAGGAGGATCCTCTCGAAAACTTTGCTCAGCGTCGGGAGGAGACTAATGGGGCGATAATGCTCCGGTACTGTCCTGTTTTTGCCCGGCTTCGGGACCGCCACAACGACAGCCTTCTTCCAAGCTTCTGGGTACTGCAGTTGGTGAAAGACGGCGTTGAAGAGAGCGACCACGTACAGGATGGCAATCCTGGGCAGCATGCGGAGGACTCTCCCGTCAACGTTGTCGTGCCCCGGGGCCTTCGTCTGGGGAAGCCGGCGAAGATGGTCAGTGACCTCCCTTTCCGACGTTGGCACAATGGTGGCGTCACTGTGGTCGCCGTGGAGGAAGGCAGCAAGTCTGGTCTCAACTGTGCGGACGTTCTCGTTGTCGACCGGCGCCGCAAGGGGCCGGAAGTTGGCCGCAAAAGTCGTCGCCAGGGCCTCGGCTTTAGCGGCGGGCGTGTAAGCAGGTCCATCGGTAGTTGTGAGCGGCGGCATGTGTGGGCGATGCCGTGTGAGGGAACGGACCAACTCCCACGTGTCGGCCCCAGGATCAACTGAGGCAAGCTTCTCCTCCCACCGGCGGATACGGTGAGCAGCAAGGGCAGCCTTGATGACGCGGCGGAGATGATTGATGCGCCGCTTCAGCACCGGCTGGCGTGTTTCATGCCAAACTCTGTTGAGACGGTTTCGTTCTCGGATAAGGTCCCTTAAGTCGGCAGGGAGTGCTGGAGCGGCCACTGAAGAAACCCGTGGAGGCGGGGTGGAGTCAGCAACAGCCGTGGTGAGAGCCGCAGTCAGGGTGTGAAGAGCAGCATTAACATCCATGTCCAATGGAGGTGACTCATCTGGGAGGCGTTGCAGAACAAGCTGCCGGAAGCGCGGCCAGTCGGTCTTCCGGGTGTCGAGCTTCGCCGCTGGTGGAAGCGGAGTGACATGTAGTCGAAAGAGCACCGGCAAGTGGTCGGAGCTCAAGGCGTGCAGAACGTCGGGGGTGACAAACCAGTCGACACCCTTGACGAGACAAATGTCCAAAACGTCGGGAGCAGAGCCGTTCGAAGGGTAGTGCGTCGGCTCAGCAGGTCCATACACAGAAGCTCGTGCCCTCTCAGCGGCGTGATAGAGCCGCCTCCCACTGACGTTCAGCGTCCGAGAATTCCAGAGCTGGTGCTTGGCATTCAGGTCTCCGGCGAGGAAGAGCTTGACCCCAGCACGAAGGGCGTGCCGGCGCAGCCGGGGTGGGGGTGCTTTATGGGCTCGGGTGCGGCGGCCGGTTGCGCGCGCGCCCCATTGGTCGGCGGCCGCAACAGGGCGAGCTGGTAAAGGTGCGGCGGCGGCTGGCGGCGGGTGCCACTGTGTGGGGAGACGCTGACTAGAGCGGAGCGCTTGCTACTGGTGTTGCTGCTGCCGTACGTTCGTTCGAGATGCCGCCCAAGACTAGCGGGAAGGCCGCCAAGAAGGCTGGCAAGGCGCAGAAGAACATTTCGAAGGGCGACAAGAAGAAGAAGCGCAAGAGGAAGGAGAGCTATGCCATCTACATCTACAAGGTGCTGAAGCAGGTGCACCCTGACACGGGCATCTCGTCGAAGGCGATGAGCATCATGAACAGCTTCGTGAACGACATTTTCGAGCGCATTGCGGCCGAGGCTTCTCGCCTGGCGCACTACAACAAGCGCTCGACCATCACGTCCCGCGAGATCCAGACCGCTGTGCGGCTGTTGCTGCCTGGCGAGCTGGCCAAGCACGCCGTGAGCGAGGGCACGAAGGCGGTGACCAAGTACACGAGCTCCAAGTAAGGAGGTGGCTCTGGAATGGAAGGAAGGAAGGATGGAGAAGGCTCCTCCGTTGCGAGAGCGGCAAAACGGCCCTTTTCAGGGCCACCAACTTGCCTTTTGCGGGAAGGGCGGAATTGTTGTTGTTGTTGTTGTTGTTGTTTGTGTGGACGGCTGTGATGTATGTGTGCATTTTGATTGTGGGTGGGGGGGGCGCGTCAAAGCGTGTTGCGGGGTACGGCCACGAGGTTGGTCGCCGTGGCGTGGAATGGTGGCACGCCTCGTTGGAGTGGTTTTGACCCATTGGTGTTGGTGTTGGTGTGTGTTACCTGTCTGCGAGGGGGGACAGTGCGATCGGCGACTTTTGTGTCACCGTAACGACGGCCGTTTGCGGGTTTGTTTTTTTTTTTTTTGCACATCATACATGGCGAGGGTGAAATGTGAAATGTTTTTGTTTGGTTTGTTTTTTTTTTCTTTGCCGCCCACTATTCCCTTTGCTGTACGCCGAGTTTGACAATGGTGCGACGTAACTGCAGCGTGGAGGTGTGTGAGTGACGTTGAAATGAACGTGCCATTAAGACGCATTGTTGTTGTATTGTACTGTACGTGTACGGCGACACGCACGATGATGTACCATTCGACTCTGATTTTTGATAGCCGTGTCTGACTGATTGCGTACGACGCACGCACACCGATGTCGTCATTCAAGATGCACGCGTGTCCAGTGCAGTACAGTAAGCGCGACGCTAGACGACGACGACGACGACGACGACGACGACGACGATGACGGCGGCGGCGGTCGTCGTCGTTTGTTTGGCGAATGTCTGTACACGTGTTTGTCTGTGTCCATCCGGTATGTATTTGTTTGTTTGAAAGTGTTTTGTGTGTCGGTGACGTGGTCCGATCCGTCGCCCCCTGAGTAACTGTCGATCGGCGCGATAGACCGGCGTCACGCAACTGAACCGAAGTCTTGGGCACACCCGTCATACTGTTGTACACCGTCGCGCTGAGAACGGTAACGAAAGGTTGACTTTGATCGGTCGAATGTGTGGGCAGAACGTGAGGAATGAGGCAAGAGTGCAAGGAGGGGGGGCAAAAGAGAGAGGAAGGGAAAAAGGGGAGAAACGCATTCGTAGAGCAACGGAACGTTCCCGTGTCGGAGGCGTATTGGAGCCGCACTGAAATGCGTTTAACGGCGGCGCGGCTGCAAGTGTCTGCCGTGGTGAACGTTACCTTTGACGGCTGCATTGGGCTTTGCTTTCGCTTTCGCTTTCCCGGATGTACGTAACGTTTGTTGATATGGTTCTGAGGAAGAGTGTATGACAGTGCCGTGCCGTCCATGTTCGTGTGCCCTCCCATTGTGTGTATGCTATTGTCTGTGTACTTGAATGATGTATGTAGGTGTTAGTGGACATGTTTTACCAGTGGGGGGAAATGGATCGTCGATAGTTGCCGTCACTCTGTCACGGTCGAGATGACGCACCCTCCGTACAGAAAGGTGTCGAGAAAGTGAGTGTGTGTGTGTGTGTGTGTGTGTGTGTGTGTGTGTGTGTGTGTGCGCGTCCGTGAATTGGCAGTGTTTGGAGGTGGGCGTGCCCTGCATGTGGCCCGGAAGGCTGTTCGTTTGGCGGTAGTGTTGTGTGGACAGGGGAGGGGCATGCGTAACGCTGCTGGCATGGCATTTCGGGAGATGGGAGGGGGCAAACGAGGAAACGAGGAGCGGCGGCCAAAGACGGGACGGGGAGGGGCGCGGTGTGGGTGGCTTGCGCCTGTGCTCGGCGTTGTGGTTTGTGCAAAAGAGGAGGAGAAAAACAATGAGTTGCCAGGGAGGGGAGCGGTGTTGTGTTGTGGTTGTCGTGGTGTAGCCGCAGACGCGGCTGTCAGTGAACGTGGCGAGACGGACGGATGCGCGGAGGGGCGGGGGCGGCGCATTTCGCCGGTGCCGTGCCGTGCCATGCCTGAAAGCCGCGTGGTCGCTGTGTTGTTGGTGGCGTGGGGGCGAGGAGAGTACCGTACGGGTGTGCTTGTGCGCCGGAAATGGCACACTGCGCCTGCCCGTCTTGGAGGCTGATGGCTGTGGTGTGGAAATGGGGCGCGGTGATGTTGAAGCAGAAAAGAAACCAAGAAAACGGAAGGCGTGATGCGGCGGTGGTGGTGAGAGCGGGAAAAACAAAACAAAAAAAAAAAAAAAAGAAGGAAAAACAACAAGAAACAAAAAAGAAAACAAAAAGTCTATCAATATTAAAATGTAAATGGAAATGGAAATGGACCCAGGTATAACCTCCCTGCACAAATAGCAGAGAGTCCGATGGTAATAAAAATGTGCCAGAATGTTAACGTCCCTACAAAAGAAACCCAACGATAATATTAATGAAAGAATGAACCGTATGTAACATTGCAACAGACACAATGAAACCTGATAAATTGTATAAGGGCAGCAGCGTTGACCTTTGGCCCTGTATTCAGAATAAAAAGAGCCAAAGATTGTTACCCCAATGAAAAAGACACTGAAACACGTATGTAACATAGCAGCGATGGCGAGACATTGTAGCATCTGTGACCAGAGAGTTTGCGCTGGACTGCGCGAGTGTTGCGAGCGGTTCTCAGTCAGTCAGTCAGTCAGTCGTTGCGAGTCTGTAGCTCTGTGTAGTTGAGGGCTGTACTCTGTCAGTAGTCGTCGCGTGCAGTACGCTAATAGTCGTCATGCAGAGCGGTCGGTCAGTAGTAGGAGCCGAGTGCGGTTGTGTGATGTAGGCGGTCGGCAACACTGGTCAAGATGGTGAATAAGGTATACTGTTAATTAATATAATCATTAGATAATGAAAAATTTTATTTATTGTAATTATTCTCCAACAAGTTCCCCAATAATAATGTTTATTTCAAAAGCATTTTTCAAACATTTAATTTTTTATTGAACTAAAGAGTTCGTTGCACTTCACATTTCATTCCACTTCTTTGAAGAAAAATTTCACTAAAATCACAAAAAAAGAGAATATTATTATTTGCAATGCAGTTCCTCCAAGCGCTGCGCAACAACAAGAGCAGAAATGTGACATCCATTTATTCGGAGGTAAGACTTTAATTCTGATTGTTTTGCACAGGGCCAAAGACCGATATTTCGGTTTAATTGAAGTTTCTTGTCACTGAACGGACTTTAAATGTTGTGAAGAATTTATATTTGAGTCAGATTGCGAATTTCACATTTTTGTTGCCATTTTCAATACCTCTCATTGTGGGCGAGGTTACAATTAGCGCAATGTCCATTAGCATCCGTAAATAACATTGTCCATTATTTTAAAATTTGCGGGGAGGTTACAACACACACAAAAAAAAAAAAAAAAAAAATTTGCATTTATATCCGCTCCTCAATTGTAGATACCCCTTACACAGCTGTGTGCAATGAATGAGTGCTGGCTGGTAATTAATTGCACTCCTTGGAGGGAAATGCCATAGGAAGTAGTCTTTAAAAAGTGAATGTTTTTCGTTAAAAGACAAAAGGTACTTTAGAAAAAAGTAATAGTGGGGCTTTTGTTGTTGAACAAAATAAGTACAATGAACATACGTTATCAGATTTGCGCAATGCAGCTTCACACTACCTTTTGATTATAACACAATATACTATACATCGTCCCGAACCGTGACCAGAGTCGCGAGACGAGCAGAGCACGCCGCCGACGCCCGCTCAGTACAACCGTCCACCCGCTACTACTGTCGACCGACTACTACCTCTCCCGACTCGCGCTACAATATATATAACAACTGTTCCTGGCGACCCGGTGCGTGCCACTACTGTCGTCTGGCGCGGTCCAAGCGCCGACTAGCAACGATAAATAACTCTCTGGTCAGACAGAGATGCTGTCATGCCTCGCCATCGCTCTGGTAATGAATACATACGTGTTGCAGCGTGCGTACCACCGGAACACGCAGTGGCGGAGCCAAAGACTGTGTTGTCGAGGTCGAGTGCGAGCGGGAAGAGAGGCAGCGTCGGCACGGAGATGCAAGCGAGCGCGAGACGCACGGGGGCTGCGGCGTGGCGCGTTTGCGGTCGGCGCCTTTGGTGGCAACGGCCGGGACAAGCAGCGGTGTATGGTGTGGTGCGGGGCGGACAGGGGCGGCGGTGGACGGGGAGGAGGCGGCGCGACGACGGCATGGGGGCGAAAACGGGACGGGGGACGGCGGATGCTGAGAGGCGTCACGCGCGGACAGGACACAGACACAGAGACACACAGATTGGAAAGGGAGGGTGCGCGGTAGTAGTTGGGAATGTGCGTACCGTGCGGGATGGGAGTGGGCGAGGAACACGGTCGTGGCCCCCTGTTTTTTGGGTGCGTGTGATGACGTCGGTGTGTTGTGGGAAGGGAAGGTGCTGTGGCGGCGGCGCGTAATGGGCGTAGGCCGAAAAGAGAAAGGAACGTGGGCAGTGTGTTGGCAAGCGTCGGTTCGACTGCGACGTTGATGGGCAGGGCAAGGTTAATGGTGGTAGGAGTAGGCGTGTGGGCGCAAAAAATCTGCCGCTGCAGGCGGTGCCGTAACCGCCATGGCGGGAAGGAGAGAGAGAGGGCCAAAGAAAGAAAGAAAGAAAGAAAGAAAGAAGAAAACAAAAAAAAAAACAAAAAAAAAAAAGGAGGCGGGGGCGAAAGTGGAGAGGCGGTGGTGTGAGAAGGGCGGGGGCGGAAGGAAGGCAGGAAGGACAAGAGGCGAGGCGACGGCTTGCTTTGTGTATCGGTCGGTCTCTGGCTATGCTTCGTTTTCTGCAGCAGGGTCGGTGCGCGGCGTGGCTCGCGGCAGTGGGAACGCCTGGTGGCTGGACGGCCAGCAATGCGGTTGGATGGGCGGCCACAGCACCGCACCTGTGCCCGAGGAGGAGACGCTGGCGGCGGGCCCTGAGGTGAGGCCGGCTCGGCTGGGGCTGTGGATGTGTAGGTGTGCGCCGCTGCTGCAACAACGAGTAAAACGCGAGAAGAAGGGATGGCGGTAGAGAGAGAGAAAAAAAAAAAGGTCGTGTTGTGTTGATGCGCAGGCAGACGCGTACAGAGAGACGAGCCCGGTCTGCAGCAGGGTGTGGCCGTGCCGAGTGCAGAGCAGCGGCGGCTCGGTTCGGTTCGGTTCGGCCCGGCCCGGCGGGCCGCGCTGTTGTCGCGGACGTGAGCGCCCCCTGGCGGGTGGCCGGAGGCGGCGCGGCGTGTTGGACGTGTGGCTGGTGGCAGTGCACAATTTGCGAGTGGCTGGCGGTGTGGTGTGGCGGTTGGCGCGTCGGGCGGCGGAGAGAGAGAGAGAGAGAGAGAGAGGGAGGAGAGGTATGTGTTGCGGGCGCCCTTTGCTGCGCTGCGTCGTTGCGTGTGCCGTACAGGGCGGGCGCTTGTCGACTGTGTGGGCGGTGTGGCGAATTGGCGTGAAACGGCTGCCGAGAGGTGTGTGGTAGCGAGCCGGTCGTTGTCAGTGCGAAGGGGAATGTGCGTGCGTTTGGCGGTTTCGGTGTGCTTTTTGCGGCGTGAGAGTGGGAATTAGTGGGGCCGGCTGTTGTGTTGGTTCCTTGTGTCTTGTGTCGCGTAGCTTGATGGCAACGTGGAAGGACGCCGGTTTCGTTTCGAGCCTTGCGTGTGGTTGTCGACGTTGACTGGTTGGCGTGTGCCGATGCACGTGCATGTGTGGGTCGCGAGTGCGTTTTTGGCTGTGTGTGTGTGTGTGTGTGTGTTTTGGGGGGGAAGGGGGAGGCGGTGGTGAAAGTGCAGTCGTTGCCACGGGCGTCGTCGGGTGGGGCTGGGGCTGTGCGTCGTGGCGGAAAGGTGGTAGGTTGCGGGAAGCGAGCCCGTCGTTGACGGTGTCGCGTGAGTTGTGAATCGAGTGGGGCGCGGGGCGCGGGACAGGAGCAGCGTGCCGCTGCGTCGTGGTCGTCAGCAGAGGCTGTGCGTGTGCTTGTCCTTTTTGTGGGCGGTTCGTGCGAGGCGTTTTTGTTTTGTGTTGCCCTAGTTGTTAGTTTATTTTGTTTGTGTTTGTTATTTTGAGACGACGACTGGTTGGTGGCGTGCGCGCGAAGTGGCGGTGTGCGCTTCCCGTGTCGTTTGTGTTGTTTTGTTTTTGTTTTGTTTTTTTTTGCACTGGGCCCCGGGGGGTGGGTGGGTGGGTGGGTGGGTGGGTGGGTGCGTGCGTGCGTGTGTGTCGATTGCCGGCTGGCGAAAGGTGCGCCATCGGCGGGGTGGGTCGCCGGCACAAGTAGAGGCGGCGGCGTTGTTGCTGTTGTTGTGTGGTGTTTGTTTTGTTCGGCTGTGTCGGCGAGCTGTGTTGCGGTGCGTGTGAATGGTGGTGCAAAAGTGCTGGCGTTGGGGCTGCGACTGCGACGGCGGCGAGCCGCGGGCGCGCATGATAGTGATGTTGTGAACAGCGGCTGTGTACTGTAGTGGTGTTGTTGTAGCACGACGTGCATCCGGGCCGGCGCGGAAAGCGCAGTTGCGGGCGGTTGCCCTTCGGTGCCAGCCATGTCGCGTGAGCGGCGGGTTGCTCTGGTGTCGACACGTGGTGCTCTGGGTTGTTGTGTGGTGCCCTTTGGCCGGTGGGGGTGGTTCGCGTGTGTCTCGTTCGCGCTCGGTATCTGGTCGTGGTCGTGCTGCTCCCCCGTCTGTCGGCGGTTTTCGACGTCGTCTGTACGTTTTTGTTCGTTTGCGGCGTGCCTGCCGACGTCGCCCCGTCGCGACCTTTCAACCGAAAGTGTGGCGCCCGAAGGTGAACGAACGTAACCCTGACCTCGGCGCTTTACGCTGAGCCGAGCGAACCGAACCTAACCTGTGGTGTGGCGAGGTGAGCTCAGCCTGTGAGCCCCTAACGTCTACGTACGGTAAGCTGTCCGGCTCACGCCTCACGTTTGAACGCTTTTTTAACCTACGTTTGACGCTTCTTAACCTAGCACTGACCCCTTAACCTAACGTGTAACCTAACCTAACCTAACCTAACCTAGCCTAGCCTCTGACGCCTGACGTGTTTGAATGCTTAACCTAAGTTTGACGCTTAACCTAACCCAAGTCCCCTTAACCTAACCCATGTCCACCTAACCTAACCTAACCTAACCTAGACGTGTAAACGTAATGTGTAACGCGTAACGTGTAAGGTCGGCTGGCGTGTGTGCTGACGGCAGATTGGGTTGGTCTGTAGATTCGGATTGCTGTTTGCCTCGGTCGAGGGGTTGGGTCGGAAGCGGCGAGGGGCGGCGGCGCCTGTTGCGCAGGCGGCGTCCGTTTGCGGCGGGCAATTGTTGAGAAACGGCTGTGAATGTTGGCGGGCGAGAGGAGGAGGAGGACGGCGCGCGATGTGGCCCGACGGCTGCGGGCCGATCGGGAAACGGCGGGAGGGCGACGGAAGGCGATGGGGCGGCGGAGGCGCGTTTGCACGGCCGTCATCGCCGCACGCCTCGGCTTGTGTGGCTGTGGCGCCGGCCGCGCTGGCCGGGCTGCCGCGGCGACGGTGTGGGAGTTTTGCCGAAGGTTTGGCCATTGTGGCGGGTCGTCGGCTGGGGCTGTGGGGGCGGCATTTGGGCGGGGGCGGCGATTCTCGGCGGGCCGACCCAGGCTGTAGCGCGCGGTAGCTGCAGTTTGGCCGTGGTTTGCGGCGCTGCCGTGGCGACTGGTTGGCGACTGTGGTGTGGCTGTGTGTAGCCCCATCCTCGGTGGTTTGAAAGGCGCGGGCGGTTGTGGCGCAGGTTTGGGGCTGCTCCGCACAGGCTGTCGGACGTTGGGCGGTAGCAAGCGCGGGAGGCGCGGCGCGGCGGCGCGCAGAGTGGCGGCCGCTCTCTCGGCCGTCCGCGCCCGCCCGCGACACTGGCTGGGCCCTTGTGATTCTCTGCTCCGCTGCTGTGCTGTGCTTGCGTGCCTGCCGTCCCGCTCGCTCTCGCTCTCGCTGTGTGTTACGCGCGTCGTCGAAATGGCAGATCAGGCGGCTACGAACGAGACTGCTGCGGCACCCGCCGCCACCGGCACTACGAAGAAGGCCAAGTCTGCGTCGTCTGCGAAGAAGCCGCGCGCCAAGCCTGCGCACCCGCGCACCTCTGAGATGGTGACGGCCGCCATCAAGAGTCTGAAGGAGCGCGGCGGGTCGTCGCTGCAGGCGATCAAGAAGTACATAGCCGCGCACTACAAGCTGGACGCGGAGAAGCTGGCGCCGTTTATCAAGAAGTACCTCAAGTCGGCCGTCGTGGCGGGCGAGCTGGTGCAGACGAAGGGGAAGGGCGCGTCCGGCTCGTTCAAGCTTGCCGGCGCCGGCGGCGGGGGGGCGGCCGAGGGCGGCAAGGCTCGTGCTGGCGGTGCCAAGAAGAAGCGCGCCGCTCCGGCCAGCAAGGAGAAGAAGGGCGCCCGTGCGGCCGGCGCAAAGAAGGCTGGTGGCGTGAAGGCGGCGACCGGTCGGAAGGCGGGCGCCGCCAAGAAGGCGTCTGCGGCGTCGGCCGCTCCCGCGGGTGCGAAGAAGGCGGCTGCGGCCAAGCCGGCCAAGGCCAAGTCGCCGTCGAAGGCGAAGAAGGCCGCCAAGGTTCCGACGAAGAAGCCGAAGGCGCCGCGCCCGAAGAAGGCGACGACGCCGTCTAAGGCGAAGGCTTCGCCCAAGAAGAAGAAGTAGAGTAGAGGAGAAAGAGATGGGAAAGGAAGGGTTTGGCGCTTGACTCCGTCGTCCCCACCCCCCGTCGTCGTCTAGTGGCGCGCAAGAGACGCGCGGCCCAAAACGGCCCTTCTCAGGGCCATCAAAGCACGTCGGGGAAGGTTTTGATTGTCGTGTTGCGTTTGGTGTGGGTGTCTGTCTGGCGTTTCTGTATGCCCGTGGGGATGCTGTTTGCGTGCCGCGGTGGTTGGATTGCGGGGGTCGGTGGCGGGTGTGGGCGGCGGTAGCGGTAAGCGGTGTTGTTGTTGTTGTTGTTGTTGTTGTTGTCGTGGTTGATTGTCGCCGTGTTTGTGGCGGCGGCCGACGGTTGGTTTTCTGTCACGTTGTTTTGTTTGAATACGTTGGTTGGCTTGCCTGCGTTCGTTCTTCTCGGATGTCTGTCTTGTCGAGTCGTGTCTGGTCTTTGTTTTGTTCCTTTGTGTGTGTTATGTTTTGCAACGGGGGGCACGTTGAGATGTGGAAGGAGTCGGCGGGGATTTCGGTGGCGTGTAGAGCGAGCGAGCGCGCCTGCCTGGCCGTTGGCCGTCGGAGTGGAGTGCGGGGTTTTTTGTTTTCGAAACGAAAGCGGCGGCCGGCCAGCCACCCGTGCGGTGTGACGTCGGCCGTTGGGTATTGTGCGCTTGGAGCGCCGGGGAGGGATGATGTGTGATTGTTGCGCGCTGCTAGCAGGCAGGCAGGCAGGCAGGCAGGCAGGCAGGCAGAGTGAGCGGGTGTGGCGGACGGACGGGAAGTGGCGGTTTTTGTTTTTGGGTTGCGGGGCGAGAGGCAGGCGACCGACAAAGTTTGCTCGCGACAGAGAGATGTTAGTGGCCCTGAAAAGGGCCGTTTTTGTTTGTGCGGTGCGGTGCCGCGGCGCGGTTTAGGCGCGCTCGCCGCGGATGCGGCGCGCGAGCTGGATGTCCTTGGGCATGATGGTGACGCGCTTGGCGTGGATTGCGCACAGGTTGGTGTCTTCGAAGAGGCCGACGAGGTAGGCCTCGCTGGCCTCCTGCAGGGCCATGACTGCGGAGCTCTGGAAGCGCAGGTCGGTCTTGAAGTCCTGGGCGATCTCGCGCACTAGGCGCTGGAATGGCAGCTTGCGGATGAGCAGCTCTGTGCTCTTCTGGTAGCGCCTGATTTCTCGCAGGGCGACGGTGCCCGGCCTGTAGCGGTGGGGCTTCTTGACGCCTCCGGTGGCGGGCGCGCTCTTCCTCGCCGCCTTGGTGGCGAGCTGTTTGCGCGGCGCCTTTCCGCCGGTGGACTTGCGGGCCGTTTGCTTTGTGCGGGCCATAGCGGTAGCGGAGCGGCGTGCGTGGAGGTTAGGTGCGGCGCGGCGTCCGGTGCTGCCTTGACAACGGGCCCGCGCGCCTCCGTGCTGCGCTTATATGCCCTCGGTTGCGCGTGGTGGGGGGAGGGCGGGCCAGAGTCTATATAGGGGGGCGGCGGGCGCGCCGGGCGCAGACCGTAGCCGACTCGCCAGCCGCTGCAGCTGCTGTTTGTGCACGTTTTGCTTTGCCCGAGGAAGGAAGGATGACAGGCCGCGGCAAGGGAGGAAAGGGGCTCGGCAAGGGTGGCGCCAAGCGGCACCGCAAGGTGTTGCGCGACAACATCCAGGGCATCACGAAGCCCGCCATCCGCCGCCTGGCTCGCAGGGGCGGCGTGAAGCGCATCTCTGGTCTGATCTACGAGGAGACCCGCGGGGTGCTGAAGGTGTTCCTGGAGAACGTGATCCGCGACGCGGTGACGTACACTGAGCACGCCAAGCGCAAGACTGTGACGGCCATGGACGTGGTGTACGCCCTGAAGAGGCAGGGGCGCACCCTGTACGGTTTCGGCGGTTAGGCTGCGTCGCAGCGGGCGCTGGCCTTCCCGCGGCCGTGCTTGTGGGTGGGAGAGACTAGAAAACGGCCCTTTTCAGGGCCACCACACTGTTCGGAAGTTGAAAAGTGCGAAAGAGTCTGTGTTGTTGCTGCTGCGTGTGTGCGCTGTGTTGTTTGTTTGTTTCTTTCTCTCTTTCTTTCTTTGTTTCTTTCTTTCCGTTTGAGCGACGTGATGTGACTGGGAGGGGAGAAGGAAAGGAAACGTGTCATGTGGCTGGCTGTGTGTGGAGCTGCTTCGTTTGTGTGTCTTTGTATCGATCGCGACGGAGATGGCGGGCTGTGTGTTGTTGTGCGAGAGGCGGTGATTATTTGCTTGCGTGGTTTGGCTCTGTGTGTTTGCGGCGGCGTTGGGGTTTCCGAGGCAAGGCGTGTGGGCATAGGCGGCCGGATCAGCTGTTTCGTTCGTGTCGACGGCCGTTGCGCGCGGGAGTGGAGGGCGGTGTGTCGACACGCCTCCCTTTAACAATGGTCATTATTGCTGCCGTTGTCGTTTGGAAGGCGACTGCGACCGTGCAAAATGTGTGTGTGTGTGTGTGTGTGTGTGTGTGTGTGTGTGTGTTGGGCCACACGGGCTGTGTGGACGACAAGATGGCGGACGTGCGCCGGCGGCGGCTGTGCTGTGAAAGTGCAAAGTTAAAACAAAACAAGGTGCGGCGAGGACGACTGAAATTTTGCTTTGGACGTAGGTTTGTGTGGTGGCCCTGAAAAGGGCCGATTGTTGTGGGCCGAGCCGGCAAAGCGCGTTGCGTGCAGGGGAGCACGCGGCGCTGCGATTGCCTGGCCTCCTTTAGGCCTTCTTCTCGGTCTTCTTTGGCAGCAGGACGGCCTGGATGTTGGGCAGGACACCACCCTGTGCGATGGTGACGCCCGACAGGAGCTTGTTGAGCTCCTCGTCGTTGCGGATGGCAAGCTGCAGGTGGCGCGGGATGATGCGCGTCTTCTTGTTGTCGCGGGCCGCGTTTCCGGCCAGCTCGAGCACCTCAGCCGCGAGGTACTCCATGACGGCGGCGAGGTAGACGGGCGCCCCGGCGCCGACGCGCTCTGCGTAGTTTCCCTTGCGCAGGAGGCGGTGGATTCTGCCGACCGGGAACTGGAGCCCAGCCCTGCTTGAGCGGGACTTTGACTTGCCCTTGACTTTGCCTCCCTTTCCGCGTCCGGACATGGCGATGGGCTAGCGACGGTGCACACGAAACGGAAACGAAAACGACCGGTGCGAGCGGCAGCGAGTCGAGCAGCGGAGTGCGTGCCGGCGCACTCACTCACTTTTACTTGCGAGCGATCCTTTGCTCGTGAAGGGGCAGGGTGAGCATCGGGTGCTATTCCTGCAAATATTTACTTATAAGATGTGGGAGGGAACTGACTTATTTCGGGCTGGCCTATCGGATGCGTTGCATCCATTGGTTGTTGCAAGGTTTTTATGCTTGCAACAGGTCGGGCCAACGTGTGGTCGGCCTGTGGTGGATTTGGTGGCCCAGTGCCTGGATGAGCCTATTGTGAGACCTGTGGGCCTCTTGATAAAACTGTCGCGCTGATTGTCGGAAGCGATCTCTCAGCAGAGGTATACCAGTTTGTTGGTGTAGCTGGGCAGTTGGGTAGCGCCAGGGTAGACGGAGGGCGAGCCGAAGTGCTCGGTTCTGCACCCTCTGGAGCTCAACAATGTGGGTTTCGGCCGCATTTCCCCACACCACGGCAGCGTACTCCAGCACCGGGCGAACCAGTGCCAGGTATAGGGTGATGCCGTGGCGAGGGGGAAGCGTCGAAGTCGGGTTGAGTAGAGGGTACAGGACACGAAGACGCCCTGCAGCCCTACCCTTTGCCTCCTGTATGTGGGGGCGCCATGTTAACCGCTGGTCTAAGGTTACCCCGAGGTATTTCGCGGTTTTACACCACGGGATGGGGCCTCCCGTGATCGTCACCGGCTCTAAGTCACGAGGCAGCATTCTCTTTGTGAATATTACTGCCTGACTTTTGGCAGCATTAAATTTCAGCCGCCATTTCGTCGACCAGCTTCCTAAAGCCTCACACCCTAGCTGGAGACGCCGTCTCATTTCTTGCAGGTTCATGCTCCGGACGAGCAGCGCAGTGTCGTCGGCATATAATGCGAGCGACACCCGCGCCACTCGCGGAGCATCTGCGGTGTAGAGGGAGTACAGCAGGGGGCCGAGTACGGACCCCTGCGGCACTCCAGCCTGGATCGGTCGTTGAGTAGACACACCCTCCTCAAGGCGCACATGAAAGGTCCGGTCTTCGAGGTAGGACTTCAGTAGCACCCCGTGCGACGTCGGGATCCCGTGCACGAATAGTTTGTACACGAGCCCGTCGTGCCACACGGAGTCAAATGCCCTAGAGACGTCCAGGAACACCGCCCCAAGGTATTCCCGGGTCTCCAGGGCTCTCATGGCTTCCTCCACGACACGCATGAGTTGGTGTACTGTGGAGTGGCCCCTGCGAAAACCGAACTGTTCATCTGGAAGCAGATGTTCGGCCTCCACGTGTCTGAGGAGGCGTTTGGCGTAGAGGCGCTCGAATACTTTCGAGAGTGTGGGCAGGAGGCTGATCGGGCGGTAGGAGGCCGCCAGACGGGGGTCCTTGTCTGTCTTAGGGATTGCTACCACTTCCGCGTGTTTCCACTCGGAAGGGTAGATTCCCGTGCGTAGGATGGTGTTGAAGAAGTCTGCGAGCGTCTGGTATGCCTCTGCTGGGAGTTCGCGCAGGAGGATGCCGACGATGCCATCATCCCCTCCCGCCTTTTTTGGGCTGATTGTCCGTAGCTGCAGGGCCACTTCTTCCACTGTTATCAGCTCAATGTTGTCTCCGTCTTCTCTGGCCGCTAGAAAGGTGGGGAGCTGTGTTTCTACCAGGCGAGCGTGATCGGCGTCCACGACGTCCGCCACGGGCGTGAAAGACGCCGCGAAGTGGTCGGCCAACACGTTCGCCTTTTCATCGGGGTGGCTGAAGACCTCCTGGCCTACCTGAATTGGTGGGACGCGCCTACGTCGTCTCAAAAATGATTTTGCGACGCGCCAGGCGTTGCCGTCAGCAGGGTCAAGGGTTTCCACTAGGGCCGCCCATTCCCTGTTTCGGTGGGCCTCGACTGCAGCCTTGATCTCCCGGCGCATGTGGTTCAGCCGGGCCTTCGTGTGACGTTGGCGTGTAATTTGCCACTCTCGGAAGAGCCGGTTTTTCTCCCGGATCGTCTCCCTGATTTCGGGCGGGAGGCGACGGGAGTTTACCAGTGGATGTTGTGCGGGAGGCGGTGAGGCTGCCTCGGCGGCCTGGAGCAGTTTTTCGCTCAGGTACTGCAGGGCAGTGTCCGTGCCAACCTCAGAAGGGTCTGGGGCGTCTGTCAGGAGAGGGAGGACCTCCTCCTGATAGCGCTCTCGATTTAGGTGCCTGAAGTTCGGACGACGTGGCGGAAGGGCCGCACCGACGATGTCCACGTCATAGATCACTGGGACGTGATCTGATGACAGTGCACAGCGCGTCGATGCGGAGATGTGGTGCCCTATACCCTTGAGAATTGCTATGTCCAGCACATCGGACAACAGATCCTGGCGAGCTGGGAAGATGGTATGTTCGAATGGCCCCAGAGCTATGGCGCCGTTTCTCTGGGCAGCTCTGAGGAGACGGCGGCCATTGGCATTTGTGAGGCGGGAGTTCCATTCCGCGTGCTTCGAGTTGAAGTCACCCGCAATGAAAACCCGCCCCCCAGCCGCCAGTAGCGCGTCGATATCCTGGTCGGCAAGAGTAGCGCGTGGGGGCTTATAGGCAGCAACGAAGGTTATCTGTCCTATTGCGGTGGACACGCTGACTGCTGTGGCTTCCACCGATACTAGGTCAGGGAGGTGGGTGGCATGGTGCATCAGTGCACGTCTAACATACACGGCTGTCCCACCACCGGCAGTCGGCCTATCATAGCGGTAACAGGCGTAATTGGCTGCCCTGACTTGGACTCCAGGCTTAAGGTGGGTTTCGCAAACGAGACATATATCAACTGCTTCGTCCTGCAGAAAGTTGCGAAACTCACTTTGTTGCCTTACCAGGCCGTTTGCGTTGAATCCGCAGACGGTTAGCCCATGTATGTGCGGGTTATCCATGGTGTGGGGCTGGGACGGTGCTGGCCTGGAGGGCCGCCGTGACTGCCTGCACTAGTACTGGGAGTTGCTGGAGCATTGACGTCAGCGAGTGCAGGAGGGCATTTAGCTGTGTTGTCTCCAAACAGGGTTTATTGTGGGGTTCAGGAATGGCTGTTGCAGTATTCTGAACCGGTGGGATGTGTGCAGCAGGTGCCGTACGACTGGCCACCTGTGCGTTTGCCTGACATGTTTGGTGTGGGGAGCTGGGGGTGGGACGCAGTGGGCCCTGACTGCAGTCTTTGGTGCTTGTTGCGGGTGGTGTGGGGCCTGGCTGGGCTGCTGGTGACTGGTTTGTGGCAGCCGGCTTGTTCGTGGCGTCTGGGGGTGCTTGCTGTCGCTCCTGGTGGGCTGGGGCCGCGCCTTTTGCGGCTGTGGCGTAGCTGGTGCCTTGCTGGACTGGGCGTGACGTTCCACGTCCGCGTCCGCGGCGCCTGGTCTTTTTAAATAGGTTGCAGCCCCTGTAGCTGGCCACGTGTTGTTCACTGCAGTTGCAGCATTTCGGCGGTTCATCTTTGCTCTTTTTGCAGTCTCTGCTTTGGTGGGAGCCCGCGCATTTGACGCAACGGGCAGGCATTGTGCAGAAGTGTGCCACATGATCCAGGCCTTGGCACGAGAAGCACTGTGCTCTTCGCCCCTTGGCCCGGAGTGGCTCAACTTCTATGTCAACTGTAGCTATTGTTTTAAGTTGAAATATCTTTCTGGCCTCGATGCTGTCCACCAGGACAACGAGGAACAGTGGCATGTCCCTCCGTGTCCTGGGTGACTTCATGAGGCCTGCTGATCTAACGCTGTACCCCAGGGCGAGGAGTTCCTCCTTGAGGTGATCAGGTTCCATACTCATGGGCAAACGGCGGAAGACTACCTTCAGGAGAGGGAGCCGCTCTGCATCATGAGTGTAGCAGAACAGCCCCTCCTCCCGAATCTTACTCATGGTTGCGCGGTAGTCGTCCATGTTTGCAGGTGTGATGCGCAACATCTCGCGCCCAAGGGACTTTATTTTGGGTGGTGCGGACACACCATCAGAGAATTTTTCTAGGAAGGCTCGGAAGGAGTCCTTCCAAAGGACATTGATTGGTGGTGGGGCCACCCTTTTGGGCGGCCTTGGCGCTTCCTCCATAGCCTCGGTGTCGATTGGGGCGGACTCGAACGAGTTTGCCGTCGGGAGCGGCTGCACCTGCTCGAGCTTCCTTGCCCGAGCCGTGTGCTTCCGCTTGGGGACGACAAACTCATCTTCTTCCTCCTCTGCTTCAATGTCTTCTGTGGCGCCTTCAGGCGCGGTTTGCTTCTTCTTCTGCTGCGGCATTCTGTGGGCAGAAGAAGGGGTGTTTTCGGACGACTCATCGTCATCCGCCGGCCTTTTTCGCGATGGGAGTGAGACTTCCATAGCCTCGCCATCGTGGATTAATTTTTCCAGGTTGGCTTCTGGAATAACGTCCTCGTGAGATGCTGCTGGCAGGTCAGCAGCCTCTTGACTGGCCTGTACCGTGGGGGGAGCCAGCAGGGCAGTGGGTGCATGAGACGCCACGCCTGGTGGCTCTGCTCCCTTCGGGGCCGCCTCCGGCAGTGCAGTGTCCTCTTGCGTGGACACGCCTGGCGGGGCTCCCGGCGGTACCTTGGCCTCTTCACTGGCTGCGCCTGGCAGTGCGGCGGCGAGGTCGTACTGTAAGAACCTTATGTAAGCCTTTTCCGCGGCCTCGCGTTCAGAGGCGGTGGCGGCTTTGGCCATGCGGTTCATTACAACAAAGAGTTCGACCGTTGTGAGTGGGCGATACCCTGGAGGAGCGGTCACGGGGGTCGGAGCATTGGAGGCCGCCGCCAGAGCGTGCTCTGACGCGGCGACCACCGCCGCGACGTTCGCAGCGATGTTATTGCCTTCCATGGGGAAGACAGGAGCTCTTGAGGGTGGGTGCTAAGCGAGTGAGCGCGGACTGGTCCCACGTGAAGGGGGTCCTGACTCACGGCGTGCCCTAACAGTCCCTAGGCGCAATACAAATTGATGCTGATCAATTTGTATTGCAGCCACGATAACGGTAACACACAATTTTGCCGCTAGACGAACTCGCAAGCGAGTCGTTAGCTGGAGAAGTCCGCTACCGCTTCTGCCACGTGGCCACCTTCGGCCCGCGTGCCTTGACAAAGGCGCGCGAGAACAAAGGCGCTCGTGAACAAAGGCGCGCGACGGACAAAGCGCTGCGGAGAGCCCAAGCGACCTGACGCTGCGGCGGCTCAACGCAGACTCGCGTGCGTGCCGGCGCAGCCTCTCTCTGCTCCTTTTCTGACTTCCTCACTGTGAGGAGGTTCGGGTGGAAGTTTGTGGCCTGTTGGCCTTTACTCCCCTGGGATGTTGATGAAACTTCTTTCTTTACTTGTGGGTTCTTCTGTACTGGCAAGGAGTGCCGATGACCTATCTTCTGAACTTGTCGTTATGACGACTTTTCTTTTTCTTCTTTGCTGTGGCTGAGGGCTCTTCCTCGGTTGGGATGTTGTGCAAAATGCATCCCGCTTTGTCGTACTCTCCGTTGACGAGAGCGATGATGATGCAGCGCATCTGCCACTCTGTGAAAATAGGGTAGGAGTCAATCAGATTGAACTCCTCCCTAGAAAGACCGAGTAGGCCTTCAGGATACCCGAGTGGGCGATGTGGGAGTTGTGGTTTAGGATGGTTAGGAGGAACGAAAGGATAAGGGTTGTCGTGGTGGGGGTAAGTACCGTCGCGAAGCGATGCAGCGATCTTCTGCGTCACAGCGCTTGCGCTGTACATGTCCGGAAGCGGGAGGAATGGGACTTCTTCCCACTCGTCTTCGTGCGCTGCTGCCTCGGTGTCCGTCTTGGGCTCCCCTTCGGCAGGCACGTCGGTCTGCGTGGCCACCGTCGCAAACTTCTTCTCTCGTGGAGGAGTCGTCTGGCTGGCGGTGTCGACCGCTGTGGCGGAAGCTGCCTTGGCTGAGCGAAGCTCCTGCGTCAGCTCAGCAATCTGACGCCGAGCCTCGCCCAGTTCCGCCAGCATGGCCGCCCTCTCTTCCGCCATGGCGGATTTGAAGGCGGACATGGCTTCTTCTACGGCGTCGTTGAGGCGCCTGGTGATGACGTCTTCTGTGCGAGTGACCACCTCTTCGTGTGTGGTGGTCACTTGCTTCTGCGTCTTCTCTGGTCCGCGCCAATTTCTCCTGTAGGCGCAGGAACGGGCGTTAGCCGCGTGTGCGCCACCACAGTTGGCGCAGGTGCTGGGGGCGTCCTTCTGCTTCTTGCAGTCGCGTGTGTCGTGCGCTTGCGCACACTTCAGACACGCGACTGCTCCGCTGCAGTGCTTGGCGACGTGGCCAAGCTTTTGGCAGCGAAAGCACTGCGGTGTAGACTTCTTCTTCTTCTTCCCGGCTGGTCCTGCTAACGTGAGCAGCAACTCAGCCAAGGCAGCAGCTTTGCGTCCACTTCCGCGTCCCGACATCACGATAAGCAACAGCGACAACGAACTAACGTGTACTCTCCGCGGCGTGAGCGGGAATGCCGGCGCAGCCGGGGTGGGGGTGCTTTATGGGCTCGGGTGCGGCGGCCGGTTGCGCGCGCGCCCCATTGGTCGGCGGCCGCAACAGGGCGAGCTGGTAAAGGTGCGGCGGCGGCTGGCGGCGGGTGCCACTGTGTGGGGAGACGCTGACTAGAGCGGAGCGCTTGCTACTGGTGTTGCTGCTGCCGTACGTTCGTTCGAGATGCCGCCCAAGACTAGCGGGAAGGCCGCCAAGAAGGCTGGCAAGGCGCAGAAGAACATTTCGAAGGGCGACAAGAAGAAGAAGCGCAAGAGGAAGGAGAGCTATGCCATCTACATCTACAAGGTGCTGAAGCAGGTGCACCCTGACACGGGCATCTCGTCGAAGGCGATGAGCATCATGAACAGCTTCGTGAACGACATTTTCGAGCGCATTGCGGCCGAGGCTTCTCGCCTGGCGCACTACAACAAGCGCTCGACCATCACGTCCCGCGAGATCCAGACCGCTGTGCGGCTGTTGCTGCCTGGCGAGCTGGCCAAGCACGCCGTGAGCGAGGGCACGAAGGCGGTGACCAAGTACACGAGCTCCAAGTAAGGAGGTGGCTCTGGAATGGAAGGAAGGAAGGATGGAGAAGGCTCCTCCGTTGCGAGAGCGGCAAAACGGCCCTTTTCAGGGCCACCAACTTGCCTTTTGCGGGAAGGGCGGAATTGTTGTTGTTGTTGTTGTTGTTGTTTGTGTGGACGGCTGTGATGTATGTGTGCATTTTGATTGTGGGTGGGGGTGGCGCGTCAAAGCGTGTTGCGGGGTACGGCCACGAGGTTGGTCGCCGTGGCGTGGAATGGTGGCACGCCTCGTTGGAGTGGTTTTGACCCATTGGTGTTGGTGTTGGTGTGTGTTACCTGTCTGCGAGGGGGGACAGTGCGATCGGCGACTTTTGTGTCACCGTAACGACGGCCGTTTGCGGGTTTGTTTTTTTTTTTTTTGCACATCATACATGGCGAGGGTGAAATGTGAAATGTTTTTGTTTGGTTTGTTTTTTTTTTCTTTGCCGCCCACTATTCCCTTTGCTGTACGCCGAGTTTGACAATGGTGCGACGTAACTGCAGCGTGGAGGTGTGTGAGTGACGTTGAAATGAACGTGCCATTAAGACGCATTGTTGTTGTATTGTACTGTACGTGTACGGCGACACGCACGATGATGTACCATTCGACTCTGATTTTTGATAGCCGTGTCTGACTGATTGCGTACGACGCACGCACACCGATGTCGTCATTCAAGATGCACGCGTGTCCAGTGCAGTACAGTAAGCGCGACGCTAGACGACGACGACGACGACGACGACGACGACGACGACGACGGCGGCGGCGGTCGTCGTCGTTTGTTTGGCGAATGTCTGTACACGTGTTTGTCTGTGTCCATCCGGTATGTATTTGTTTGTTTGAAAGTGTTTTGTGTGTCGGTGACGTGGTCCGATCCGTCGCCCCCTGAGTAACTGTCGATCGGCGCGATAGACCGGCGTCACGCAACTGAACCGAAGTCTTGGGCACACCCGTCATACTGTTGTACACCGTCGCGCTGAGAACGGTAACGAAAGGTTGACTTTGATCGGTCGAATGTGTGGGCAGAACGTGAGGAATGAGGCAAGAGTGCAAGGAGGGGGGGCAAAAGAGAGAGGAAGGGAAAAAGGGGAGAAACGCATTCGTAGAGCAACGGAACGTTCCCGTGTCGGAGGCGTATTGGAGCCGCACTGAAATGCGTTTAACGGCGGCGCGGCTGCAAGTGTCTGCCGTGGTGAACGTTACCTTTGACGGCTGCATTGGGCTTTGCTTTCGCTTTCGCTTTCCCGGATGTACGTAACGTTTGTTGATATGGTTCTGAGGAAGAGTGTATGACAGTGCCGTGCCGTCCATGTTCGTGTGCCCTCCCATTGTGTGTATGCTATTGTCTGTGTACTTGAATGATGTATGTAGGTGTTAGTGGACATGTTTTACCAGTGGGGGGAAATGGATCGTCGATAGTTGCCGTCACTCTGTCACGGTCGAGATGACGCACCCTCCGTACAGAAAGGTGTCGAGAAAGTGAGTGTGTGTGTGTGTGTGTGTGTGTGTGTGTGTGTGTGTGTGTGTGCGCGTCCGTGAATTGGCAGTGTTTGGAGGTGGGCGTGCCCTGCATGTGGCCCGGAAGGCTGTTCGTTTGGCGGTAGTGTTGTGTGGACAGGGGAGGGGCATGCGTAACGCTGCTGGCATGGCATTTCGGGAGATGGGAGGGGGCAAACGAGGAAACGAGGAGCGGCGGCCAAAGACGGGACGGGGAGGGGCGCGGTGTGGGTGGCTTGCGCCTGTGCTCGGCGTTGTGGTTTTTTTTTTTTTTTTTTTTTTTTTTTTTTTTTTTTTTTTTTAAAAAAAATCTTTATTTACTTTTCAATAATATTTATACATCTAACCCACCACCTTATTACATTAGTGGGTCTTACTTACTACTGTTAGTTACAATTTGCAGCTAATTACAATATGTATTAAGTTGTGAGCTACAGCTTTCTAATTGCAATGGGCAGCTATACAATAAACTACTTAATTAAACTTCTAATATTTTAAAAACTAACCTACATTTACTTCCTGCAGCGTCACAAGTGTGTCAGCAATATACAAACCTACTTATATGCCTTGCCCATCGAGCTAACCCCGATGGGCGTGCCCCTGACACTGGGCGGGCCAGGATTTTAATCGCTGCAGGTTCCTATATCTAAAATTCCTAATCTAATTCCTACTATCTAATTTTAACCTACGTCATTTCCAGTGTAATGTCAATTCCGGGTAATTCCTATTCCCCACCCCCCCTGTTCCCGCGCGTGGCGGATTCCAGACTAAGAGTCGGCCTATCCACGCGTAGGCGGAATGGGAGTAGGGCGTATTAGTCGCAATTTGTGCTATTTAGTCTAGTTCCCTCATGTATTCTCTTAGCACCTTTTGTGATACCTCGTTGGCGAGTTTATTTATCATTTGGAAGGTATCTTCATGTCTAATTAGGTTATAAGTGTCATAGTCAGGTAGTTGGTCTCGTAGTGTAGAGGCAACATCATTGAAGAGAGGGCACTCGTAAATCACATGATCGGGAGTGCCCTCCGGTTCACCACATTCACACGCGGGTGTCGCCCTTTTCCCAAACCGGCATAAGTATGCCGGATAAGGTCCATGTCCAGTGAGAAAATGGATTAGCCCTCTGGTTGGTTCGAAGTATTTCATTTTCAGCCGTTCTGTAATACTTGGTAACAATTCATGTGTCCTGCGCCCTGTTTCATCAGTATCCCATAGTTCTTGCCATAGTTGTACTCCTCTTTTCCTAATCTCGCCCTTATCCCCAGCCCTGATACCTAAGATTTCCTCTATTTTTGTTATGTTTCCCTTTTTACTCCAGAACCATGCAGCTTGCTCCCTGATTTTAATATCCAGGGGGCAAAGCCCCATTATAACTGTTAATGCTCCTCCAGGTGTTGTACGATAAGCACCTAACGATCTTAGAATCATGTTTCTTTGAACCCTTCTCACTGTCATGGCGGGCACCACCCTCGTGAGCCTGTGTGCCCAGACCCCCGAGCCGTAACCCACTATCGATGTTAGTATACTATTGTGATAAAGTTTTATAAGGTGAGGTGGTAGATGAAATCTTCTGTGTCCTATGGATATGAGGTTATTCAGTGTTTGAATAGCTTTCTGGGTCACGGTTTCAATGTGTTTCCCAAAATTCCACCTCTCATCAATGATGATGCCCAAGTAACGTGCGTCACGTCTCCGAAGAACCGGCGAGCGGTTGATACGTACGGTCGGGTTACGTATTAATTGTCCCTTTAATAGCAAGTAGGTGGACTTACTTGGCGACACCGTCATTTTGGTGTTTTGACACCATAGCTGTAGTTTATTTAAGGCAGTCTCTATTTTAGGTTCAATGTCTTCGCGGCTTCGGCCGCCGACCAGCAGGAGGAGGTCATCTGCATACGCTATCACCTCAGGCACTTCCTCACTTTGTTGTAGGGTGTCCAATAAAGGCTCCATATGGATGTCCCAGAACAGGGGCCCGAGTACGGAACCCTGAGGACATCCCTTTGTTATAACTTTTCCAATTCTCTTGCTAGAGGATGATAGCCAGACCTCCCGTTCTTCACAATAGCTCCTCAGGCATCCATATAGAGGCCCTGGACACTCCTTCTCCCGCAAGCAGGAGAAGAGCGAAGGCCACCACAGGTTGTCGAAGGCGCCACTGATGTCAACCATAATGCCCACCACGTACTTATGCGGGGTAGAGCCACAGACCTCAGCAGCCAGGGCGATCGCATCAGATGTCGATCGCCCAGGCCTGAAGCCGAACTGTCTGTCGCTCACCCCACGCAGCACTCTATGTGCAGCCAGTCTGTCAGCTAGTAACTTCTCTAATATTTTCCCTAGTATGTTGATTAAGCAAATAGGTCTATAAGATTTTACATTTGTAGGATCTTTATCTAACCCTTTCCGAATAATGACTACGTTTGCTGATTTCCACACCCTAGGAATTTTTTGCCGTATCAGACACTCATTGTATAGGTGAGTGAGTGGTGCAGTTAGCTGGGGGGCCAGGAACTGCACCACCTCAGCCACAATGCCGTCTGGCCCGGGAGCTTTTCCCCTTTTAAGTGCTTTTATATGGGCAGCTACCTCTTCCTCCGAGAAAGGGTAGACTGCCGTATTATTGATGTACTCATTTTGGTCTTCATGTCTTAATTGTTGTTGCTGGTCGGATTCTCCATCCGCACTATCGTCAGGCAACAGGGACTGGAGGAGGACCTCAGCAGTTTCCTGCCAAGACTCCGTCATCCTGTCCCCGTGCCTAACTGTTGACAATTCTAGTGGAGAGCGGATCTTCTCTCGAACTAGTTTGTACGGTGTACCCCAGGGGTCCTGTGCCAATTGGCTCTGGACGAAGTTTTCCCAGCTTTTTATCCTAACATCCTGGAGTTCTTTCTGAAAAAGACGTTTAGCCTCCCGATATTGTATCAGCCATTTTTGCCGTTCCAGCCAGACGACACTGCGCTGGTAATACCTTCTCAGCCTCCTAACAGACTGGCGCATAGTTTCTAGTTCGGGCGACCATGGCGATGGAGAGACTGCAATGGCCTTCCTCCTGGTCGGTACGGCAGCTTTCACCGCGTTCGTTATTGCGTTGGTCAGTTCTTCTGCTCGGTCATTTACGTCTATGTCAAAGTCTGCTTCACCCTCTGGTAAGGCAGGAATGACGCACTCCCTGGCTAGTCGTTCCCAATTAGCCCTTCTGTAATTAAACTGCATCTCCCACCGCATGGCCCAGCAGGACTCTTTTCCACCTATAATGAAAGTAATTAAATTATGGTCACTTGTAGTGGCGTTTTCCTCCACTTTCCACTCCTGTATCGTGTTGATTGCATTAGGGGTTGCTAAAGTTATGTCAATATTCGTGCCTGGTCCTCCTCCCGCCGCATAGGTTGGAGGATTACCAGGTTTGTTGGCTATCACTAGCTGTGATGCCATGATGTAATCTTCTACTTTTTCTCCATTGGTGTCCCTTGTGCCGCTGTGCCATAGGGGGGATTTTGCATTGACATCAGCCGTGATTATGATTCTTCGTCCCTGCAGTGCCGTGGTTACTGCTGCCAGATGGTCAAGATGTACTTCAATATTATCTCCGTACTGAAAGTACATGTTAATTAATATGACTGTTTCATTAGGAGATAGCAGCTCCACGACATTGCAGTGACTGTTATTAAATTGTGATAGTATAGTCACTTTCAGGGCTTTGTTCGTGATGATTATTGCCGCTTTCGGATTATCTCCTTGGCTGATTACTTGCCACGTCGCGGCTGTGAATGTGATTTTTCCATCCAGGGAGTACGGCTCTTGTAGACAGAGCACATCGAGCCTCCTCTCCTCCACTTCCTTTCGGAGCTCCTGCATTACGAGTCGACTGTTGTGTGTGTTAAGTTGGCCAATTGTAATTTTTGTCATCTATGGAAAGTATGTATGTATGTGATCGTTTGGCCAAGTCTTGTTCCAGTCATACGTAAGACGTCCATTTGCCAACACTGACTGTTCGTATATGTCGTTTAGGTCAAACTTTTCTCCTCGTCTTTCGAAAACTTTCTTTAGTAAGTCTCGCAGGGCTCCGAAGTCAGTGGGGAGATTCACTGACTTTAGCTGTATCCTGTCCACAGCCTCCACTACCGAGAAGGTGACTCTTCTTCCGTATTCGTGCCCCACGCGGACCACATGTCGTAAGGCAGTGGTCAGGGTAGCCGGCTGCTCTAATCTCGCCAGTTGCATGGTGAATTCTAGGTTCGGATATATCCGAACTGGGTCTATTGGCGGTAGTCTTACCACTGAGGTTTCTACCGAACTAGTTATGGTGTTCTCTTGTACAGGCTTTTGTTCTTTTTGGTTATCTATATTTGCTGAGACCTCAGGCACAGGATGCTTTTGCCGTTGCAGGTGTATAGTCGGCTTTACTCCCCTGCTGAGAGAGGAGGGAGTAGCCATAGGGATGGTTTCTGTCTGTATGCATTTATCTATTTTTGGTGGATCTGTTTGAATGCCTTTGTCGACTGTTTCTGGTACCGGATCCCTCGAAAGAGACTTTATGAACTCTTTGAATCTGCTTGCCCTAATGGCGTCCCTCCTCCTTTTGCTAGGGGACTTTCGCTTTGGCATCCTGTTTTGTTGTACGTACTCAGCCATAGTCCGTTCTTGATATTAGTCTTTGCTCTAACATGCGGTATGTAGGGCAATTTCGTCCTGAGGCTCCACAGTTTCTCTTCCCACGCCTTTTGCAGGGAATGCACACGCTTGCAGCTTTGCATTCTTTGCGTGTGTGTCCATCTTCGCTGCACCTGGAGCAAGCCGACCCCCTGGTGCAGTGCCTTAGTACATGGTCCAAGTCTCCGCAATTGTGGCAACGAGGTACCACAAGGTAGTCTCTAATATTGATGGCATGAAAGCCAATGTACAGTCTGCCCATTGTTATGATTTGTTTCCACATTGGTGCTGTGACCTCAGCGACGTGATGCACGACATCACGATCCCGAGGTCCCGTTTTGAATCTTAGCTTAAAAGAATCCTTAAATTCATTCTCATTCATGTGATCGAAATTTTGATCCTGTGGTTTGTGCAAAAGAGGAGGAGAAAAACAATGAGTTGCCAGGGAGGGGAGCGGTGTTGTGTTGTGGTTGTCGTGGTGTAGCCGCAGACGCGGCTGTCAGTGAACGTGGCGAGACGGACGGATGCGCGGAGGGGCGGGGGCGGCGCATTTCGCCGGTGCCGTGCCGTGCCATGCCTGAAAGCCGCGTGGTCGCTGTGTTGTTGGTGGCGTGGGGGCGAGGAGAGTACCGTACGGGTGTGCTTGTGCGCCGGAAATGGCACACTGCGCCTGCCCGTCTTGGAGGCTGATGGCTGTGGTGTGGAAATGGGGCGCGGTGATGTTGAAGCAGAAAAGAAACCAAGAAAACGGAAGGCGTGATGCGGCGGTGGTGGTGAGAGCGGGAAAAACAAAACAAAAAAAAAAAAAAAAGAAGGAAAAACAACAAGAAACAAAAAAGAAAACAAAAAGTCTATCAATATTAAAATGTAAATGGAAATGGAAATGGACCCAGGTATAACCTCCCTGCACAAATAGCAGAGAGTCCGATGGTAATAAAAATGTGCCAGAATGTTAACGTCCCTACAAAAGAAACCCAACGATAATATTAATGAAAGAATGAACCGTATGTAACATTGCAACAGACACAATGAAACCTGATAAATTGTATAAGGGCAGCAGCGTTGACCTTTGGCCCTGTATTCAGAATAAAAAGAGCCAAAGATTGTTACCCCAATGAAAAAGACACTGAAACACGTATGTAACATAGCAGCGATGGCGAGACATTGTAGCATCTGTGACCAGAGAGTTTGCGCTGGACTGCGCGAGTGTTGCGAGCGGTTCTCAGTCAGTCAGTCAGTCAGTCGTTGCGAGTCTGTAGCTCTGTGTAGTTGAGGGCTGTACTCTGTCAGTAGTCGTCGCGTGCAGTACGCTAATAGTCGTCATGCAGAGCGGTCGGTCAGTAGTAGGAGCCGAGTGCGGTTGTGTGATGTAGGCGGTCGGCAACACTGGTCAAGATGGTGAATAAGGTATACTGTTAATTAATATAATCATTAGATAATGAAAAATTTTATTTATTGTAATTATTCTCCAACAAGTTCCCCAATAATAATGTTTATTTCAAAAGCATTTTTCAAACATTTAATTTTTTATTGAACTAAAGAGTTCGTTGCACTTCACATTTCATTCCACTTCTTTGAAGAAAAATTTCACTAAAATCACAAAAAAAGAGAATATTATTATTTGCAATGCAGTTCCTCCAAGCGCTGCGCAACAACAAGAGCAGAAATGTGACATCCATTTATTCGGAGGTAAGACTTTAATTCTGATTGTTTTGCACAGGGCCAAAGACCGATATTTCGGTTTAATTGAAGTTTCTTGTCACTGAACGGACTTTAAATGTTGTGAAGAATTTATATTTGAGTCAGATTGCGAATTTCACATTTTTGTTGCCATTTTCAATACCTCTCATTGTGGGCGAGGTTACAATTAGCGCAATGTCCATTAGCATCCGTAAATAACGTTGTCCATTATTTTAAAATTTGCGGGGAGGTTACAACACACACAAAAAAAAAAAAAAAAAAAAAAAAATTTGCATTTATATCCGCTCCTCAATTGTAGATACCCCTTACACAGCTGTGTGCAATGAATGAGTGCTGGCTGGTAATTAATTGCACTCCTTGGAGGGAAATGCCATAGGAAGTAGTCTTTAAAAAGTGAATGTTTTTCGTTAAAAGACAAAAGGTACTTTAGAAAAAAGTAATAGTGGGGCTTTTGTTGTTGAACAAAATAAGTACAATGAACATACGTTATCAGATTTGCGCAATGCAGCTTCACACTACCTTTTGATTATAACACAATATACTATACATCGTCCCGAACCGTGACCAGAGTCGCGAGACGAGCAGAGCACGCCGCCGACGCCCGCTCAGTACAACCGTCCACCCGCTACTACTGTCGACCGACTACTACCTCTCCCGACTCGCGCTACAATATATATAACAACTGTTCCTGGCGACCCGGTGCGTGCCACTACTGTCGTCTGGCGCGGTCCAAGCGCCGACTAGCAACGATAAATAACTCTCTGGTCAGACAGAGATGCTGTCATGCCTCGCCATCGCTCTGGTAATGAATACATACGTGTTGCAGCGTGCGTACCACCGGAACACGCAGTGGCGGAGCCAAAGACTGTGTTGTCGAGGTCGAGTGCGAGCGGGAAGAGAGGCAGCGTCGGCACGGAGATGCAAGCGAGCGCGAGACGCACGGGGGCTGCGGCGTGGCGCGTTTGCGGTCGGCGCCTTTGGTGGCAACGGCCGGGACAAGCAGCGGTGTATGGTGTGGTGCGGGGCGGACAGGGGCGGCGGTGGACGGGGAGGAGGCGGCGCGACGACGGCATGGGGGCGAAAACGGGACGGGGGACGGCGGATGCTGAGAGGCGTCACGCGCGGACAGGACACAGACACAGAGACACACAGATTGGAAAGGGAGGGTGCGCGGTAGTAGTTGGGAATGTGCGTACCGTGCGGGATGGGAGTGGGCGAGGAACACGGTCGTGGCCCCCTGTTTTTTGGGTGCGTGTGATGACGTCGGTGTGTTGTGGGAAGGGAAGGTGCTGTGGCGGCGGCGCGTAATGGGCGTAGGCCGAAAAGAGAAAGGAACGTGGGCAGTGTGTTGGCAAGCGTCGGTTCGACTGCGACGTTGATGGGCAGGGCAAGGTTAATGGTGGTAGGAGTAGGCGTGTGGGCGCAAAAAATCTGCCGCTGCAGGCGGTGCCGTAACCGCCATGGCGGGAAGGAGAGAGAGAGGGCCAAAGAAAGAAAGAAAGAAAGAAAGAAAGAAGAAAACAAAAAAAAAACAAAAAAAAAAAAAAAGGAGGCGGGGGCGAAAGTGGAGAGGCGGTGGTGTGAGAAGGGCGGGGGCGGAAGGAAGGCAGGAAGGACAAGAGGCGAGGCGACGGCTTGCTTTGTGTATCGGTCGGTCTCTGGCTATGCTTCGTTTTCTGCAGCAGGGTCGGTGCGCGGCGTGGCTCGCGGCAGTGGGAACGCCTGGTGGCTGGACGGCCAGCAATGCGGTTGGATGGGCGGCCACAGCACCGCACCTGTGCCCGAGGAGGAGACGCTGGCGGCGGGCCCTGAGGTGAGGCCGGCTCGGCTGGGGCTGTGGATGTGTAGGTGTGCGCCGCTGCTGCAACAACGAGTAAAACGCGAGAAGAAGGGATGGCGGTAGAGAGAGAGAGAAAAAAAAGGTCGTGTTGTGTTGATGCGCAGGCAGACGCGTACAGAGAGACGAGCCCGGTCTGCAGCAGGGTGTGGCCGTGCCGAGTGCAGAGCAGCGGCGGCTCGGTTCGGTTCGGTTCGGCCCGGCCCGGCGGGCCGCGCTGTTGTCGCGGACGTGAGCGCCCCCTGGCGGGTGGCCGGAGGCGGCGCGGCGTGTTGGACGTGTGGCTGGTGGCAGTGCACAATTTGCGAGTGGCTGGCGGTGTGGTGTGGCGGTTGGCGCGTCGGGCGGCGGAGAGAGAGAGAGAGAGAGAGAGAGGGAGGAGAGGTATGTGTTGCGGGCGCCCTTTGCTGCGCTGCGTCGTTGCGTGTGCCGTACAGGGCGGGCGCTTGTCGACTGTGTGGGCGGTGTGGCGAATTGGCGTGAAACGGCTGCCGAGAGGTGTGTGGTAGCGAGCCGGTCGTTGTCAGTGCGAAGGGGAATGTGCGTGCGTTTGGCGGTTTCGGTGTGCTTTTTGCGGCGTGAGAGTGGGAATTAGTGGGGCCGGCTGTTGTGTTGGTTCCTTGTGTCTTGTGTCGCGTAGCTTGATGGCAACGTGGAAGGACGCCGGTTTCGTTTCGAGCCTTGCGTGTGGTTGTCGACGTTGACTGGTTGGCGTGTGCCGATGCACGTGCATGTGTGGGTCGCGAGTGCGTTTTTGGCTGTGTGTGTGTGTGTGTGTGTGTTTTGGGGGGGAAGGGGGAGGCGGTGGTGAAAGTGCAGTCGTTGCCACGGGCGTCGTCGGGTGGGGCTGGGGCTGTGCGTCGTGGCGGAAAGGTGGTAGGTTGCGGGAAGCGAGCCCGTCGTTGACGGTGTCGCGTGAGTTGTGAATCGAGTGGGGCGCGGGGCGCGGGACAGGAGCAGCGTGCCGCTGCGTCGTGGTCGTCAGCAGAGGCTGTGCGTGTGCTTGTCCTTTTTGTGGGCGGTTCGTGCGAGGCGTTTTTGTTTTGTGTTGCCCTAGTTGTTAGTTTATTTTGTTTGTGTTTGTTATTTTGAGACGACGACTGGTTGGTGGCGTGCGCGCGAAGTGGCGGTGTGCGCTTCCCGTGTCGTTTGTGTTGTTTTGTTTTTGTTTTGTTTTTTTTTGCACTGGGCCCCGGGGGGTGGGTGGGTGGGTGGGTGGGTGGGTGGGTGCGTGCGTGCGTGTGTGTCGATTGCCGGCTGGCGAAAGGTGCGCCATCGGCGGGGTGGGTCGCCGGCACAAGTAGAGGCGGCGGCGTTGTTGCTGTTGTTGTGTGGTGTTTGTTTTGTTCGGCTGTGTCGGCGAGCTGTGTTGCGGTGCGTGTGAATGGTGGTGCAAAAGTGCTGGCGTTGGGGCTGCGACTGCGACGGCGGCGAGCCGCGGGCGCGCATGATAGTGATGTTGTGAACAGCGGCTGTGTACGGTAGTGGTGTTGTTGTAGCACGACGTGCATCCGGGCCGGCGCGGAAAGCGCAGTTGCGGGCGGTTGCCCTTCGGTGCCAGCCATGTCGCGTGAGCGGCGGGTTGCTCTGGTGTCGACACGTGGTGCTCTGGGTTGTTGTGTGGTGCCCTTTGGCCGGTGGGGGTGGTTCGCGTGTGTCTCGTTCGCGCTCGGTATCTGGTCGTGGTCGTGCTGCTCCCCCGTCTGTCGGCGGTTTTCGACGTCGTCTGTACGTTTTTGTTCGTTTGCGGCGTGCCTGCCGACGTCGCCCCGTCGCGACCTTTCAACCGAAAGTGTGGCGCCCGAAGGTGAACGAACGTAACCCTGACCTCGGCGCTTTACGCTGAGCCGAGCGAACCGAACCTAACCTGTGGTGTGGCGAGGTGAGCTCAGCCTGTGAGCCCCTAACGTCTACGTACGGTAAGCTGTCCGGCTCACGCCTCACGTTTGAACGCTTTTTTAACCTACGTTTGACGCTTCTTAACCTAGCACTGACCCCTTAACCTAACGTGTAACCTAACCTAACCTAACCTAACCTAACCTAACCTAGCCTAGCCTCTGACGCCTGACGTGTTTGAATGCTTAACCTAAGTTTGACGCTTAACCTAACCCAAGTCCCCTTAACCTAACCCATGTCCACCTAACCTAACCTAACCTAACCTAGACGTGTAAACGTAATGTGTAACGCGTAACGTGTAAGGTCGGCTGGCGTGTGTGCTGACGGCAGATTGGGTTGGTCTGTAGATTCGGATTGCGGTTTGCCTCGGTCGAGGGGTTGGGTCGGAAGCGGCGAGGGGCGGCGGCGCCTGTTGCGCAGGCGGCGTCCGTTTGCGGCGGGCAATTGTTGAGAAACGGCTGTGAATGTTGGCGGGCGAGAGGAGGAGGACGGCGCGCGATGTGGCCCGACGGCTGCGGGCCGATCGGGAAACGGCGGGAGGGCGACGGAAGGCGATGGGGCGGCGGAGGCGCGTTTGCACGGCCGTCATCGCCGCACGCCTCGGCTTGTGTGGCTGTGGCGCCGGCCGCGCTGGCCGGGCTGCCGCGGCGACGGTGTGGGAGTTTTGCCGAAGGTTTGGCCATTGTGGCGGGTCGTCGGCTGGGGCTGTGGGGGCGGCATTTGGGCGGGGGCGGCGATTCTCGGCGGGCCGACCCAGGCTGTAGCGCGCGGTAGCTGCAGTTTGGCCGTGGTTTGCGGCGCTGCCGTGGCGACTGGTTGGCGACTGTGGTGTGGCTGTGTGTAGCCCCATCCTCGGTGGTTTGAAAGGCGCGGGCGGTTGTGGCGCAGGTTTGGGGCTGCTCCGCACAGGCTGTCGGACGTTGGGCGGTAGCAAGCGCGGGAGGCGCGGCGCGGCGGCGCGCAGAGTGGCGGCCGCTCTCTCGGCCGTCCGCGCCCGCCCGCGACACTGGCTGGGCCCTTGTGATTCTCTGCTCCGCTGCTGTGCTGTGCTTGCGTGCCTGCCGTCCCGCTCGCTCTCGCTCTCGCTGTGTGTTACGCGCGTCGTCGAAATGGCAGATCAGGCGGCTACGAACGAGACTGCTGCGGCACCCGCCGCCACCGGCACTACGAAGAAGGCCAAGTCTGCGTCGTCTGCGAAGAAGCCGCGCGCCAAGCCTGCGCACCCGCGCACCTCTGAGATGGTGACGGCCGCCATCAAGAGTCTGAAGGAGCGCGGCGGGTCGTCGCTGCAGGCGATCAAGAAGTACATAGCCGCGCACTACAAGCTGGACGCGGAGAAGCTGGCGCCGTTTATCAAGAAGTACCTCAAGTCGGCCGTCGTGGCGGGCGAGCTGGTGCAGACGAAGGGGAAGGGCGCGTCCGGCTCGTTCAAGCTTGCCGGCGCCGGCGGCGGGGGGGCGGCTGAGGGCGGCAAGGCTCGTGCTGGCGGTGCCAAGAAGAAGCGCGCCGCTCCGGCCAGCAAGGAGAAGAAGGGCGCCCGTGCGGCCGGCGCAAAGAAGGCTGGTGGCGTGAAGGCGGCGACCGGTCGGAAGGCGGGCGCCGCCAAGAAGGCGTCTGCGGCGTCGGCCGCTCCCGCGGGTGCGAAGAAGGCGGCTGCGGCCAAGCCGGCCAAGGCCAAGTCGCCGTCGAAGGCGAAGAAGGCCGCCAAGGTTCCGACGAAGAAGCCGAAGGCGCCGCGCCCGAAGAAGGCGACGACGCCGTCTAAGGCGAAGGCTTCGCCCAAGAAGAAGAAGTAGAGTAGAGGAGAAAGAGATGGGAAAGGAAGGGTTTGGCGCTTGACTCCGTCGTCCCCACCCCCCGTCGTCGTCTAGTGGCGCGCAAGAGACGCGCGGCCCAAAACGGCCCTTCTCAGGGCCATCAAAGCACGTCGGGGAAGGTTTTGATTGTCGTGTTGCGTTTGGTGTGGGTGTCTGTCTGGCGTTTCTGTATGCCCGTGGGGATGCTGTTTGCGTGCCGCGGTGGTTGGATTGCGGGGGTCGGTGGCGGGTGTGGGCGGCGGTAGCGGTAAGCGGTGTTGTTGTTGTTGTTGTTGTTGTTGTTGTCGTGGTTGATTGTCGCCGTGTTTGTGGCGGCGGCCGACGGTTGGTTTTCTGTCACGTTGTTTTGTTTGAATACGTTGGTTGGCTTGCCTGCGTTCGTTCTTCTCGGATGTCTGTCTTGTCGAGTCGTGTCTGGTCTTTGTTTTGTTCCTTTGTGTGTGTTATGTTTTGCAACGGGGGGCACGTTGAGATGTGGAAGGAGTCGGCGGGGATTTCGGTGGCGTGTAGAGCGAGCGAGCGCGCCTGCCTGGCCGTTGGCCGTCGGAGTGGAGTGCGGGGTTTTTTGTTTTCGAAACGAAAGCGGCGGCCGGCCAGCCACCCGTGCGGTGTGACGTCGGCCGTTGGGTATTGTGCGCTTGGAGCGCCGGGGAGGGATGATGTGTGATTGTTGCGCGCTGCTAGCAGGCAGGCAGGCAGGCAGGCAGGCAGAGTGAGCGGGTGTGGCGGACGGACGGGAAGTGGCGGTTTTTGTTTTTGGGTTGCGGGGCGAGAGGCAGGCGACCGACAAAGTTTGCTCGCGACGGAGAGATGTTAGTGGCCCTGAAAAGGGCCGTTTTTGTTTGTGCGGTGCGGTGCCGCGGCGCGGTTTAGGCGCGCTCGCCGCGGATGCGGCGCGCGAGCTGGATGTCCTTGGGCATGATGGTGACGCGCTTGGCGTGGATTGCGCACAGGTTGGTGTCTTCGAAGAGGCCGACGAGGTAGGCCTCGCTGGCCTCCTGCAGGGCCATGACTGCGGAGCTCTGGAAGCGCAGGTCGGTCTTGAAGTCCTGGGCGATCTCGCGCACTAGGCGCTGGAATGGCAGCTTGCGGATGAGCAGCTCTGTGCTCTTCTGGTAGCGCCTGATTTCTCGCAGGGCGACGGTGCCCGGCCTGTAGCGGTGGGGCTTCTTGACGCCTCCGGTGGCGGGCGCGCTCTTCCTCGCCGCCTTGGTGGCGAGCTGTTTGCGCGGCGCCTTTCCGCCGGTGGACTTGCGGGCCGTTTGCTTTGTGCGGGCCATAGCGGTAGCGGAGCGGCGTGCGTGGAGGTTAGGTGCGGCGCGGCGTCCGGTGCTGCCTTGACAACGGGCCCGCGCGCCTCCGTGCTGCGCTTATATGCCCTCGGTTGCGCGTGGTGGGGGGAGGGCGGGCCAGAGTCTATATAGGGGGGCGGCGGGCGCGCCGGGCGCAGACCGTAGCCGACTCGCCAGCCGCTGCAGCTGCTGTTTGTGCACGTTTTGCTTTGCCCGAGGAAGGAAGGATGACAGGCCGCGGCAAGGGAGGAAAGGGGCTCGGCAAGGGTGGCGCCAAGCGGCACCGCAAGGTGTTGCGCGACAACATCCAGGGCATCACGAAGCCCGCCATCCGCCGCCTGGCTCGCAGGGGCGGCGTGAAGCGCATCTCTGGTCTGATCTACGAGGAGACCCGCGGGGTGCTGAAGGTGTTCCTGGAGAACGTGATCCGCGACGCGGTGACGTACACTGAGCACGCCAAGCGCAAGACTGTGACGGCCATGGACGTGGTGTACGCCCTGAAGAGGCAGGGGCGCACCCTGTACGGTTTCGGCGGTTAGGCTGCGTCGCAGCGGGCGCTGGCCTTCCCGCGGCCGTGCTTGTGGGTGGGAGAGACTAGAAAACGGCCCTTTTCAGGGCCACCACACTGTTCGGAAGTTGAAAAGTGCGAAAGAGTCTGTGTTGTTGCTGCTGCGTGTGTGCGCTGTGTTGTTTGTTTGTTTCTTTCTCTCTTTCTTTCTTTGTTTCTTTCTTTCCGTTTGAGCGACGTGATGTGACTGGGAGGGGAGAAGGAAAGGAAACGTGTCATGTGGCTGGCTGTGTGTGGAGCTGCTTCGTTTGTGTGTCTTTGTATCGATCGCGACGGAGATGGCGGGCTGTGTGTTGTTGTGCGAGAGGCGGTGATTATTTGCTTGCGTGGTTTGGCTCTGTGTGTTTGCGGCGGCGTTGGGGTTTCCGAGGCAAGGCGTGTGGGCATAGGCGGCCGGATCAGCTGTTTCGTTCGTGTCGACGGCCGTTGCGCGCGGGAGTGGAGGGCGGTGTGTCGACACGCCTCCCTTTAACAATGGTCATTATTGCTGCCGTTGTCGTTTGGAAGGCGACTGCGACCGTGCAAAATGTGTGTGTGTGTGTGTGTGTGTGTGTGTGTGTGTGTGTGTGTGTGTGTGTGTGTGTGTGTTGGGCCACACGGGCTGTGTGGACGACAAGATGACGGACGTGCGCCGGCGGCGGCTGTGCTGTGAAAGTGCAAAGTTAAAACAAAACAAGGTGCGGCGAGGACGACTGAAATTTTGCTTTGGACGTAGGTTTGTGTGGTGGCCCTGAAAAGGGCCGATTGTTGTGGGCCGAGCCGGCAAAGCGCGTTGCGTGCAGGGGAGCACGCGGCGCTGCGATTGCCTGGCCTCCTTTAGGCCTTCTTCTCGGTCTTCTTTGGCAGCAGGACGGCCTGGATGTTGGGCAGGACACCACCCTGTGCGATGGTGACGCCCGACAGGAGCTTGTTGAGCTCCTCGTCGTTGCGGATGGCAAGCTGCAGGTGGCGCGGGATGATGCGCGTCTTCTTGTTGTCGCGGGCCGCGTTTCCGGCCAGCTCGAGCACCTCAGCCGCGAGGTACTCCATGACGGCGGCGAGGTAGACGGGCGCCCCGGCGCCGACGCGCTCTGCGTAGTTTCCCTTGCGCAGGAGGCGGTGGATTCTGCCGACCGGGAACTGGAGCCCAGCCCTGCTTGAGCGGGACTTTGACTTGCCCTTGACTTTGCCTCCCTTTCCGCGTCCGGACATGGCGATGGGCTAGCGACGGTGCACACGAAACGGAAACGAAAACGACCGGTGCGAGCGGCAGCGAGTCGAGCAGCGGAGTGCGTGCCGGCGCGCGGGCGCGGCCTCCTTTCGTCTGGACTGGGTGTGGAACATCCCAGGCTATCGTGAACGTAGGGTTTACCTAGAGGCATTTCCTACCAAGGCTGCAGGGTGTGGTTGGCGGTGGTCAGCGCGTATGATATCTGGAAGTCGCTGAGAGGAAGAAGTGGTGGTGAGTCTTCTGGGCTGACCTGATTATTCGATCAGGGCAACGGGCCGCCTGTAGTGGTCGTGATGGTCATTATGTCGTCCTAACCTCCGGACGAGGGGATTGTCTGAAGTGCGGGTGGCATTATAAAACCGGCGCGCTGCGTCGCGTGCCGGCGCAGCCGGGGTGGGGGTGCTTTATGGGCTCGGGTGCGGCGGCCGGTTGCGCGCGCGCCCCATTGGTCGGCGGCCGCAACAGGGCGAGCTGGTAAAGGTGCGGCGGCGGCTGGCGGCGGGTGCCACTGTGTGGGGAGACGCTGACTAGAGCGGAGCGCTTGCTACTGGTGTTGCTGCTGCCGTACGTTCGTTCGAGATGCCGCCCAAGACTAGCGGGAAGGCCGCCAAGAAGGCTGGCAAGGCGCAGAAGAACATTTCGAAGGGCGACAAGAAGAAGAAGCGCAAGAGGAAGGAGAGCTATGCCATCTACATCTACAAGGTGCTGAAGCAGGTGCACCCTGACACGGGCATCTCGTCGAAGGCGATGAGCATCATGAACAGCTTCGTGAACGACATTTTCGAGCGCATTGCGGCCGAGGCTTCTCGCCTGGCGCACTACAACAAGCGCTCGACCATCACGTCCCGCGAGATCCAGACCGCTGTGCGGCTGTTGCTGCCTGGCGAGCTGGCCAAGCACGCCGTGAGCGAGGGCACGAAGGCGGTGACCAAGTACACGAGCTCCAAGTAAGGAGGTGGCTCTGGAATGGAAGGAAGGAAGGATGGAGAAGGCTCCTCCGTTGCGAGAGCGGCAAAACGGCCCTTTTCAGGGCCACCAACTTGCCTTTTGCGGGAAGGGCGGAATTGTTGTTGTTGTTGTTGTTGTTGTTTGTGTGGACGGCTGTGATGTATGTGTGCATTTTGATTGTGGGTGGGGGGGGCGCGTCAAAGCGTGTTGCGGGGTACGGCCACGAGGTTGGTCGCCGTGGCGTGGAATGGTGGCACGCCTCGTTGGAGTGGTTTTGACCCATTGGTGTTGGTGTTGGTGTGTGTTACCTGTCTGCGAGGGGGGACAGTGCGATCGGCGACTTTTGTGTCACCGTAACGACGGCCGTTTGCGGGTTTGTTTTTTTTTTTTTTGCACATCATACATGGCGAGGGTGAAATGTGAAATGTTTTTGTTTGGTTTGTTTTTTTTTTCTTTGCCGCCCACTATTCCCTTTGCTGTACGCCGAGTTTGACAATGGTGCGACGTAACTGCAGCGTGGAGGTGTGTGAGTGACGTTGAAATGAACGTGCCATTAAGACGCATTGTTGTTGTATTGTACTGTACGTGTACGGCGACACGCACGATGATGTACCATTCGACTCTGATTTTTGATAGCCGTGTCTGACTGATTGCGTACGACGCACGCACACCGATGTCGTCATTCAAGATGCACGCGTGTCCAGTGCAGTACAGTAAGCGCGACGCTAGACGACGACGACGACGACGACGACGACGACGACGACGACGACGGCGGCGGCGGTCGTCGTCGTTTGTTTGGCGAATGTCTGTACACGTGTTTGTCTGTGTCCATCCGGTATGTATTTGTTTGTTTGAAAGTGTTTTGTGTGTCGGTGACGTGGTCCGATCCGTCGCCCCCTGAGTAACTGTCGATCGGCGCGATAGACCGGCGTCACGCAACTGAACCGAAGTCTTGGGCACACCCGTCATACTGTTGTACACCGTCGCGCTGAGAACGGTAACGAAAGGTTGACTTTGATCGGTCGAATGTGTGGGCAGAACGTGAGGAATGAGGCAAGAGTGCAAGGAGGGGGGGCAAAAGAGAGAGGAAGGGAAAAAGGGGAGAAACGCATTCGTAGAGCAACGGAACGTTCCCGTGTCGGAGGCGTATTGGAGCCGCACTGAAATGCGTTTAACGGCGGCGCGGCTGCAAGTGTCTGCCGTGGTGAACGTTACCTTTGACGGCTGCATTGGGCTTTGCTTTCGCTTTCGCTTTCCCGGATGTACGTAACGTTTGTTGATATGGTTCTGAGGAAGAGTGTATGACAGTGCCGTGCCGTCCATGTTCGTGTGCCCTCCCATTGTGTGTATGCTATTGTCTGTGTACTTGAATGATGTATGTAGGTGTTAGTGGACATGTTTTACCAGTGGGGGGAAATGGATCGTCGATAGTTGCCGTCACTCTGTCACGGTCGAGATGACGCACCCTCCGTACAGAAAGGTGTCGATAAAGTGAGTGTGTGTGTGTGTGTGTGTGTGTGTGTGTGTGTGTGCGCGTCCGTGAATTGGCAGTGTTTGGAGGTGGGCGTGCCCTGCATGTGGCCCGGAAGGCTGTTCGTTTGGCGGTAGTGTTGTGTGGACAGGGGAGGGGCATGCGTAACGCTGCTGGCATGGCATTTCGGGAGATGGGAGGGGGCAAACGAGGAAACGAGGAGCGGCGGCCAAAGACGGGACGGGGAGGGGCGCGGTGTGGGTGGCTTGCGCCTGTGCTCGGCGTTGTGGTTTGTGCAAAAGAGGAGGAGAAAAACAATGAGTTGCCAGGGAGGGGAGCGGTGTTGTGTTGTGGTTGTCGTGGTGTAGCCGCAGACGCGGCTGTCAGTGAACGTGGCGAGACGGACGGATGCGCGGAGGGGCGGGGGCGGCGCATTTCGCCGGTGCCGTGCCGTGCCATGCCTGAAAGCCGCGTGGTCGCTGTGTTGTTGGTGGCGTGGGGGCGAGGAGAGTACCGTACGGGTGTGCTTGTGCGCCGGAAATGGCACACTGCGCCTGCCCGTCTTGGAGGCTGATGGCTGTGGTGTGGAAATGGGGCGCGGTGATGTTGAAGCAGAAAAGAAACCAAGAAAACGGAAGGCGTGATGCGGCGGTGGTGGTGAGAGCGGGAAAAACAAAACAAAAAAAAAAAAAGAAGGAAAAACAACAAGAAACAAAAAAGAAAACAAAAAGTCTATCAATATTAAAATGTAAATGGAAATGGAAATGGACCCAGGTATAACCTCCCTGCACAAATAGCAGAGAGTCCGATGGTAATAAAAATGTGCCAGAATGTTAACGTCCCTACAAAAGAAACCCAACGATAATATTAATGAAAGAATGAACCGTATGTAACATTGCAACAGACACAATGAAACCTGATAAATTGTATAAGGGCAGCAGCGTTGACCTTTGGCCCTGTATTCAGAATAAAAAGAGCCAAAGATTGTTACCCCAATGAAAAAGACACTGAAACACGTATGTAACATAGCAGCGATGGCGAGACATTGTAGCATCTGTGACCAGAGAGTTTGCGCTGGACTGCGCGAGTGTTGCGAGCGGTTCTCAGTCAGTCAGTCAGTCAGTCGTTGCGAGTCTGTAGCTCTGTGTAGTTGAGGGCTGTACTCTGTCAGTAGTCGTCGCGTGCAGTATGCTAATAGTCGTCATGCAGAGCGGTCGGTCAGTAGTAGGAGCCGAGTGCGGTTGTGTGATGTAGGCGGTCGGCAACACTGGTCAAGATGGTGAATAAGGTATACTGTTAATTAATATAATCATTAGATAATGAAAAATTTTATTTATTGTAATTATTCTCCAACAAGTTCCCCAATAATAATGTTTATTTCAAAAGCATTTTTCAAACATTTAATTTTTTATTGAACTAAAGAGTTCGTTGCACTTCACATTTCATTCCACTTCTTTGAAGAAAAATTTCACTAAAATCACAAAAAAAGAGAATATTATTATTTGCAATGCAGTTCCTCCAAGCGCTGCGCAACAACAAGAGCAGAAATGTGACATCCATTTATTCGGAGGTAAGACTTTAATTCTGATTGTTTTGCACAGGGCCAAAGACCGATATTTCGGTTTAATTGAAGTTTCTTGTCACTGAACGGACTTTAAATGTTGTGAAGAATTTATATTTGAGTCAGATTGCGAATTTCACATTTTTGTTGCCATTTTCAATACCTCTCATTGTGGGCGAGGTTACAATTAGCGCAATGTCCATTAGCATCCGTAAATAACATTGTCCATTATTTTAAAATTTGCGGGGAGGTTACAACACACACAAAAAAAAAAAAAAAAAAAAAATTTGCATTTATATCCGCTCCTCAATTGTAGATACCCCTTACACAGCTGTGTGCAATGAATGAGTGCTGGCTGGTAATTAATTGCACTCCTTGGAGGGAAATGCCATAGGAAGTAGTCTTTAAAAAGTGAATGTTTTTCGTTAAAAGACAAAAGGTACTTTAGAAAAAAGTAATAGTGGGGCTTTTGTTGTTGAACAAAATAAGTACAATGAACATACGTTATCAGATTTGCGCAATGCAGCTTCACACTACCTTTTGATTATAACACAATATACTATACATCGTCCCGAACCGTGACCAGAGTCGCGAGACGAGCAGAGCACGCCGCCGACGCCCGCTCAGTACAACCGTCCACCCGCTACTACTGTCGACCGACTACTACCTCTCCCGACTCGCGCTACAATATATATAACAACTGTTCCTGGCGACCCGGTGCGTGCCACTACTGTCGTCTGGCGCGGTCCAAGCGCCGACTAGCAACGATAAATAACTCTCTGGTCAGACAGAGATGCTGTCATGCCTCGCCATCGCTCTGGTAATGAATACATATGTGTTGCAGCGTGCGTACCACCGGAACACGCAGTGGCGGAGCCAAAGACTGTGTTGTCGAGGTCGAGTGCGAGCGGGAAGAGAGGCAGCGTCGGCACGGAGATGCAAGCGAGCGCGAGACGCACGGGGGCTGCGGCGTGGCGCGTTTGCGGTCGGCGCCTTTGGTGGCAACGGCCGGGACAAGCAGCGGTGTATGGTGTGGTGCGGGGCAGACAGGGGCGGCGGTGGACGGGGAGGAGGCGGCGCGACGACGGCATGGGGGCGAAAACGGGACGGGGGACGGCGGATGCTGAGAGGCGTCACGCGCGGACAGGACACAGACACAGAGACACACAGATTGGAAAGGGAGGGTGCGCGGTAGTAGTTGGGAATGTGCGTACCGTGCGGGATGGGAGTGGGCGAGGAACACGGTCGTGGCCCCCTGTTTTTTGGGTGCGTGTGATGACGTCGGTGTGTTGTGGGAAGGGAAGGTGCTGTGGCGGCGGCGCGTAATGGGCGTAGGCCGAAAAGAGAAAGGAACGTGGGCAGTGTGTTGGCAAGCGTCGGTTCGACTGCGACGTTGATGGGCAGGGCAAGGTTAATGGTGGTAGGAGTAGGCGTGTGGGCGCAAAAAATCTGCCGCTGCAGGCGGTGCCGTAACCGCCATGGCGGGAAGGAGAGAGAGAGGGCCAAAGAAAGAAAGAAAGAAAGAAAGAAAGAAGAAAACAAAAAAAAAAACAAAAAAAAAAAAAAGGAGGCGGGGGCGAAAGTGGAGAGGCGGTGGTGTGAGAAGGGCGGGGGCGGAAGGAAGGCAGGAAGGACAAGAGGCGAGGCGACGGCTTGCTTTGTGTATCGGTCGGTCTCTGGCTATGCTTCGTTTTCTGCAGCAGGGTCGGTGCGCGGCGTGGCTCGCGGCAGTGGGAACGCCTGGTGGCTGGACGGCCAGCAATGCGGTTGGATGGGCGGCCACAGCACCGCACCTGTGCCCGAGGAGGAGACGCTGGCGGCGGGCCCTGAGGTGAGGCCGGCTCGGCTGGGGCTGTGGATGTGTAGGTGTGCGCCGCTGCTGCAACAACGAGTAAAACGCGAGAAGAAGGGATGGCGGTAGAGAGAGAGAAAAAAAAAAAGGTCGTGTTGTGTTGATGCGCAGGCAGACGCGTACAGAGAGACGAGCCCGGTCTGCAGCAGGGTGTGGCCGTGCCGAGTGCAGAGCAGCGGCGGCTCGGTTCGGTTCGGTTCGGCCCGGCCCGGCGGGCCGCGCTGTTGTCGCGGACGTGAGCGCCCCCTGGCGGGTGGCCGGAGGCGGCGCGGCGTGTTGGACGTGTGGCTGGTGGCAGTGCACAATTTGCGAGTGGCTGGCGGTGTGGTGTGGCGGTTGGCGCGTCGGGCGGCGGAGAGAGAGAGAGAGAGAGAGAGAGGGAGGAGAGGTATGTGTTGCGGGCGCCCTTTGCTGCGCTGCGTCGTTGCGTGTGCCGTACAGGGCGGGCGCTTGTCGACTGTGTGGGCGGTGTGGCGAATTGGCGTGAAACGGCTGCCGAGAGGTGTGTGGTAGCGAGCCGGTCGTTGTCAGTGCGAAGGGGAATGTGCGTGCGTTTGGCGGTTTCGGTGTGCTTTTTGCGGCGTGAGAGTGGGAATTAGTGGGGCCGGCTGTTGTGTTGGTTCCTTGTGTCTTGTGTCGCGTAGCTTGATGGCAACGTGGAAGGACGCCGGTTTCGTTTCGAGCCTTGCGTGTGGTTGTCGACGTTGACTGGTTGGCGTGTGCCGATGCACGTGCATGTGTGGGTCGCGAGTGCGTTTTTGGCTGTGTGTGTGTGTGTGTGTGTGTTTTGGGGGGGAAGGGGGAGGCGGTGGTGAAAGTGCAGTCGTTGCCACGGGCGTCGTCGGGTGGGGCTGGGGCTGTGCGTCGTGGCGGAAAGGTGGTAGGTTGCGGGAAGCGAGCCCGTCGTTGACGGTGTCGCGTGAGTTGTGAATCGAGTGGGGCGCGGGGCGCGGGACAGGAGCAGCGTGCCGCTGCGTCGTGGTCGTCAGCAGAGGCTGTGCGTGTGCTTGTCCTTTTTGTGGGCGGTTCGTGCGAGGCGTTTTTGTTTTGTGTTGCCCTAGTTGTTAGTTTATTTTGTTTGTGTTTGTTATTTTGAGACGACGACTGGTTGGTGGCGTGCGCGCGAAGTGGCGGTGTGCGCTTCCCGTGTCGTTTGTGTTGTTTTGTTTTTGTTTTGTTTTTTTTTGCACTGGGCCCCGGGGGGTGGGTGGGTGGGTGGGTGGGTGGGTGGGTGCGTGCGTGCGTGTGTGTCGATTGCCGGCTGGCGAAAGGTGCGCCATCGGCGGGGTGGGTCGCCGGCACAAGTAGAGGCGGCGGCGTTGTTGCTGTTGTTGTGTGGTGTTTGTTTTGTTCGGCTGTGTCGGCGAGCTGTGTTGCGGTGCGTGTGAATGGTGGTGCAAAAGTGCTGGCGTTGGGGCTGCGACTGCGACGGCGGCGAGCCGCGGGCGCGCATGATAGTGATGTTGTGAACAGCGGCTGTGTACGGTAGTGGTGTTGTTGTAGCACGACGTGCATCCGGGCCGGCGCGGAAAGCGCAGTTGCGGGCGGTTGCCCTTCGGTGCCAGCCATGTCGCGTGAGCGGCGGGTTGCTCTGGTGTCGACACGTGGTGCTCTGGGTTGTTGTGTGGTGCCCTTTGGCCGGTGGGGGTGGTTCGCGTGTGTCTCGTTCGCGCTCGGTATCTGGTCGTGGTCGTGCTGCTCCCCCGTCTGTCGGCGGTTTTCGACGTCGTCTGTACGTTTTTGTTCGTTTGCGGCGTGCCTGCCGACGTCGCCCCGTCGCGACCTTTCAACCGAAAGTGTGGCGCCCGAAGGTGAACGAACGTAACCCTGACCTCGGCGCTTTACGCTGAGCCGAGCGAACCGAACCTAACCTGTGGTGTGGCGAGGTGAGCTCAGCCTGTGAGCCCCTAACGTCTACGTACGGTAAGCTGTCCGGCTCACGCCTCACGTTTGAACGCTTTTTTAACCTACGTTTGACGCTTCTTAACCTAGCACTGACCCCTTAACCTAACGTGTAACCTAACCTAACCTAACCTAACCTAACCTAACCTAGCCTAGCCTCTGACGCCTGACGTGTTTGAATGCTTAACCTAAGTTTGACGCTTAACCTAACCCAAGTCCCCTTAACCTAACCCATGTCCACCTAACCTAACCTAACCTAACCTAGACGTGTAAACGTAATGTGTAACGCGTAACGTGTAAGGTCGGCTGGCGTGTGTGCTGACGGCAGATTGGGTTGGTCTGTAGATTCGGATTGCGGTTTGCCTCGGTCGAGGGGTTGGGTCGGAAGCGGCGAGGGGCGGCGGCGCCTGTTGCGCAGGCGGCGTCCGTTTGCGGCGGGCAATTGTTGAGAAACGGCTGTGAATGTTGGCGGGCGAGAGGAGGAGGACGGCGCGCGATGTGGCCCGACGGCTGCGGGCCGATCGGGAAACGGCGGGAGGGCGACGGAAGGCGATGGGGCGGCGGAGGCGCGTTTGCACGGCCGTCATCGCCGCACGCCTCGGCTTGTGTGGCTGTGGCGCCGGCCGCGCTGGCCGGGCTGCCGCGGCGACGGTGTGGGAGTTTTGCCGAAGGTTTGGCCATTGTGGCGGGTCGTCGGCTGGGGCTGTGGGGGCGGCATTTGGGCGGGGGCGGCGATTCTCGGCGGGCCGACCCAGGCTGTAGCGCGCGGTAGCTGCAGTTTGGCCGTGGTTTGCGGCGCTGCCGTGGCGACTGGTTGGCGACTGTGGTGTGGCTGTGTGTAGCCCCATCCTCGGTGGTTTGAAAGGCGCGGGCGGTTGTGGCGCAGGTTTGGGGCTGCTCCGCACAGGCTGTCGGACGTTGGGCGGTAGCAAGCGCGGGAGGCGCGGCGCGGCGGCGCGCAGAGTGGCGGCCGCTCTCTCGGCCGTCCGCGCCCGCCCGCGACACTGGCTGGGCCCTTGTGATTCTCTGCTCCGCTGCTGTGCTGTGCTTGCGTGCCTGCCGTCCCGCTCGCTCTCGCTCTCGCTGTGTGTTACGCGCGTCGTCGAAATGGCAGATCAGGCGGCTACGAACGAGACTGCTGCGGCACCCGCCGCCACCGGCACTACGAAGAAGGCCAAGTCTGCGTCGTCTGCGAAGAAGCCGCGCGCCAAGCCTGCGCACCCGCGCACCTCTGAGATGGTGACGGCCGCCATCAAGAGTCTGAAGGAGCGCGGCGGGTCGTCGCTGCAGGCGATCAAGAAGTACATAGCCGCGCACTACAAGCTGGACGCGGAGAAGCTGGCGCCGTTTATCAAGAAGTACCTCAAGTCGGCCGTCGTGGCGGGCGAGCTGGTGCAGACGAAGGGGAAGGGCGCGTCCGGCTCGTTCAAGCTTGCCGGCGCCGGCGGCGGGGGGGCGGCCGAGGGCGGCAAGGCTCGTGCTGGCGGTGCCAAGAAGAAGCGCGCCGCTCCGGCCAGCAAGGAGAAGAAGGGCGCCCGTGCGGCCGGCGCAAAGAAGGCTGGTGGCGTGAAGGCGGCGACCGGTCGGAAGGCGGGCGCCGCCAAGAAGGCGTCTGCGGCGTCGGCCGCTCCCGCGGGTGCGAAGAAGGCGGCTGCGGCCAAGCCGGCCAAGGCCAAGTCGCCGTCGAAGGCGAAGAAGGCCGCCAAGGTTCCGACGAAGAAGCCGAAGGCGCCGCGCCCGAAGAAGGCGACGACGCCGTCTAAGGCGAAGGCTTCGCCCAAGAAGAAGAAGTAGAGTAGAGGAGAAAGAGATGGGAAAGGAAGGGTTTGGCGCTTGACTCCGTCGTCCCCACCCCCCGTCGTCGTCTAGTGGCGCGCAAGAGACGCGCGGCCCAAAACGGCCCTTCTCAGGGCCATCAAAGCACGTCGGGGAAGGTTTTGATTGTCGTGTTGCGTTTGGTGTGGGTGTCTGTCTGGCGTTTCTGTATGCCCGTGGGGATGCTGTTTGCGTGCCGCGGTGGTTGGATTGCGGGGGTCGGTGGCGGGTGTGGGCGGCGGTAGCGGTAAGCGGTGTTGTTGTTGTTGTTGTTGTTGTTGTTGTCGTGGTTGATTGTCGCCGTGTTTGTGGCGGCGGCCGACGGTTGGTTTTCTGTCACGTTGTTTTGTTTGAATACGTTGGTTGGCTTGCCTGCGTTCGTTCTTCTCGGATGTCTGTCTTGTCGAGTCGTGTCTGGTCTTTGTTTTGTTCCTTTGTGTGTGTTATGTTTTGCAACGGGGGGCACGTTGAGATGTGGAAGGAGTCGGCGGGGATTTCGGTGGCGTGTAGAGCGAGCGAGCGCGCCTGCCTGGCCGTTGGCCGTCGGAGTGGAGTGCGGGGTTTTTTGTTTTCGAAACGAAAGCGGCGGCCGGCCAGCCACCCGTGCGGTGTGACGTCGGCCGTTGGGTATTGTGCGCTTGGAGCGCCGGGGAGGGATGATGTGTGATTGTTGCGCGCTGCTAGCAGGCAGGCAGGCAGGCAGGCAGGCAGAGTGAGCGGGTGTGGCGGACGGACGGGAAGTGGCGGTTTTTGTTTTTGGGTTGCGGGGCGAGAGGCAGGCGACCGACAAAGTTTGCTCGCGACGGAGAGATGTTAGTGGCCCTGAAAAGGGCCGTTTTTGTTTGTGCGGTGCGGTGCCGCGGCGCGGTTTAGGCGCGCTCGCCGCGGATGCGGCGCGCGAGCTGGATGTCCTTGGGCATGATGGTGACGCGCTTGGCGTGGATTGCGCACAGGTTGGTGTCTTCGAAGAGGCCGACGAGGTAGGCCTCGCTGGCCTCCTGCAGGGCCATGACTGCGGAGCTCTGGAAGCGCAGGTCGGTCTTGAAGTCCTGGGCGATCTCGCGCACTAGGCGCTGGAATGGCAGCTTGCGGATGAGCAGCTCTGTGCTCTTCTGGTAGCGCCTGATTTCTCGCAGGGCGACGGTGCCCGGCCTGTAGCGGTGGGGCTTCTTGACGCCTCCGGTGGCGGGCGCGCTCTTCCTCGCCGCCTTGGTGGCGAGCTGTTTGCGCGGCGCCTTTCCGCCGGTGGACTTGCGGGCCGTTTGCTTTGTGCGGGCCATAGCGGTAGCGGAGCGGCGTGCGTGGAGGTTAGGTGCGGCGCGGCGTCCGGTGCTGCCTTGACAACGGGCCCGCGCGCCTCCGTGCTGCGCTTATATGCCCTCGGTTGCGCGTGGTGGGGGGAGGGCGGGCCAGAGTCTATATAGGGGGGCGGCGGGCGCGCCGGGCGCAGAGGGGCAGACAGACTCGAGTTAGCGATGCCGAGCGAGACGGACGCACGCGCCGAGCGCTCCGCTCCCGAGGCAGCTAATGCGCTTCCGACAGCTCCAGCGGACAGGGCCGCGTCCCTGTACGCTAACGGGGTCGAGTTGAGTACATCAGTTTCACTACCGAGTGTTTCTGATAGTACTCCTCCCCCAACGAGCGTCGACCGTGCTCACGCCTATCGCGTCACTCGCGAAAGTGAAACCGCGATTTCGATCTCTCGCGAGTGTTGTGCGTCGTTGCAGCAGCCGCTGGAGACGCCCGTGGACGCCCGCACAGCGCAGCAAGACAGCGACGAAGCACTCCAGCTTCTGGTGAGTCTCATGCCGCACGCAGCCGCTGCACCCCTCGGAGTCGATTCCGATAGCGACGAAGAGGAAATGCAGACAGAGCAGACGCCGGCAGGCTCACAAGCGTCTACGTCACGTGCCTCGAGGAAGAGGCAGAAGTCCGACGACGACTCCTCAGCCCCGGACACGCGCAAGTTCCGCAAGGAATACGCGCAAAACGGCTCCAAAACCGGGACAAAAACTCTCCGCCGCACGCCGAAGTCCAAAGTGGACAATGACGGCTTCGTAACTGCAACGAAGACCGCAAGAGCCACACGACAACCCACAGCAGCACCAGTAGGCACGAGCAACAGCTTCCTAGCACTTAGTGACTCGGAAGACGAGGAGCTGACACTGCCACCGCCGCAGCAGCGTCGCGCACTGCCGCCGCTTATAGTAAAGTTCGATGGCCACTTTCGTGAGCTGCAGAACGCTCTGAACTTGCTGATTGGAAAGGACAGCTACACCATCAGCGCGACAGGCGATGACCTTCACAAAGTGAAGGTGAAAACCACCGAACACTTCGTAAAGGTCAGCGAGGAATGCACCAGACGGGGCTGGAACTTCTACACCTTCAGCTCCAACAGGAAGAAGCCCCTGAAGGTTGTATTCCGCAAAATACCGCGCACCATGAAACCAGAAGAGTTGAAGGAAGATCTGGAACAAATGGGCTACTGCGTTGAAGAAGTTATAAGAATGAAACTTCATCGCACCAAGGGACGCAACCCGCTCTTCCTGGTAATTGCAAACAACACGGCGGAAAACCGGAAGCTTTTCCAACTCAAGCGGATAGGCAACTTGGAAGTGTGCGCAGAAGTGCTTCGCAACAAAGCTGCATACGCTCAGTGCTATCGCTGCCTGGAACTCGGCCACTCGACTAAGTACTGTGGAATGCCCGAGTATTGTGTTAAGTGCGGTGAGCAACACGCCACCGAAGCGTGTGCTAAAAATGGTGTACCACACCAAGACTTTACGCCTAAGTGCAAACTCTGTGGTGAAGAGCACTGCGCAAATTACAGAGGTTGCACAAAACACAAAACGTTTGCGGCTCGCGCCCGCGGAAACGAAGCGCAGCAGCGAAGAGTTTCAGCGGGAACATCGCACCCACGTGGAGCCCCAACGCACAGCCACAGCCAGACAAAGAGGAAACGCGGCCGTCGAGGCCGCGCATCCGGTCGAGCACATTCCGAGGCGGTCGTCAACCTCGCCCAGCAGCGCGGGAACTCCGACGCCCGGAACAAAGAGCGGCAGCCACCCCGCAGGCGGCCGCAGAACACGCCACCAGCAACGGAGCGCGATGGCGGACAGGCTCCGCCCGCCGCCTCACAGCAGGTACAAGCACGCCATCACGCAGCACCGGCCGCAGCCAACCAGGCCGCAGGCCCGCCTCCCCCGCCGCAGCGCGCCGCGCCAGTGGCGGCCCAGCCGCAGGCAGTTCCCCCGCCTGCGCCCCTACCTCGGCAAGCAGCTCCTACCACCGCGCCTCGCCGTAACGGAGCGGACCAATCAGCGCCGCCCGTCCCGGACCGGTCCAGCATGGCCGACTTCCCCGAACCGCGATGGCGCCGGCAGCGGCCAATCACCGGCCAGCAGCCTGCTGCAGCAGCCCACACCAACGGCGGCCAGCAGCCCAGCGGAAACCAGGCCACGCGCGACGGCCATTCTGTCGGGCCCCGACAAAATGGCGTACACACCGTCCGCCATGATGTCGGCCCCCGACAAGATGGCGACCGCATCGACCGTCTCCTTGACACGATGCAACTAATGATGGCTCGCGTGACCGAGCTGATGGCCGCAGTACAGCAAGTACTCGCCGTAACCTCGTCCACCGCCCGTCATGCCTGAAAACCCAAGAAGCCTCAAGGTATGCGTATTCAACGCCAATGGCTTGAGAACGCAGGACGGAGAATTCCGGCAGTTTCTGCGCGACGAGGACATAGACATCTGCCTCGTCGCGGAAACTCACCTAAAGCCAGGCGTACGAGTCGGCGTCGCTAATTACGTCTGCCACCGCTACGACAGGCCGACGGCAGGAGGTGGGACGGCCGTTTACGTCCGGCGTTCCATCAGACACCATCGGGTTCCCGTGCCAGAACTGACGTCGACTGAAGCAGCCGCAGTCGCAGTCGACACTGTGCACGGCAGAATAACCTTCTGCGCTGTCTACAGGCCGCCGCGCGGACAACTGGACGTCGCGGACGCCAACAAACTCCTGTCCCTCCAAGGAAACCTCATACTTGGGGGAGACTGGAACGCGAAGCACGCGGCATGGAATAGCCGCCTTACGAACACCAGCGGCAGACGGCTTCAACGCGTAATAGAGCGCCACGACGCGATCTCAGTAGGACCGCACGACGCCACCATCTATCCAACACGCGGACGGGAGGACGTGTTGGACTTCATCATAATGAAAGGCATACGGCAGCACGTGGCGGCCAGTACCCGAACGGCACTCGCGTCCGATCACTTGCCAGTCATCTTCGTGCTCGACGCCGACGTCACTCCGTTGCAACGCAGAGGACTCGACCTAAGAGGCATAAATTGGGAAGAGTACCGAGCAAATGTCACGGAAGCCCTAACGACACTCCCCGACGTCGACGCCGATGGCACCGACGCCGCACTTCAGCACCTGTCGCAAGCCATCACAGATGCAGCCACAGCCGCAACTCCCGCGAGGCGTCCAGCGGAGGAAGTTCACCTCCCTCACCAGCTCCCACAACGCATCCGTGACGCCATAGCTGCCAAAAACAGGCTGCAGCGGGAATGGCAGCTCACGCGTAACCCGCGTACCAAGCGGGAACTAAATCGTATGCGCCGCCACATCAGGGCGGACGTGGATGCGCATCGAAACGCTGAGTGGGCTGCGAAAATAGGGCAACTTGACATCGAGGACGGGTCGGCGTGGAAGTCCATGAAAAGCTTCCTACGCCGCACGCAGCCCATACCGCCTCTGCTAGTGGGTAACAGGTTTGTTAGCGAACCAGACGCCAAGGCTAATGCACTGGCTGATGCCTTCGCTGCAAACTTTACCCCCATGGAGGACCCTATCGACGAAGAACACGTCCGCCTCGTAGCAGACCGTCTTCCAGTCTTCTTACGTGAACGCGCAGAGGACGACGAGATTCAGCCTGTCTCGTCGGACGAAGTGCAACTACAGCTTCGCCACCTTCAGCGCAAGAAAGCAGGCGGAGCAGACAACATCACCAACCTGATGCTGAAGCAGCTTCCCGACGCCGCAGCACAACATCTTGCGGCCATTTTTAACGGGATTTTGCGCTCCAGCGAGTATCCAGCCTGTTGGAAGCATGCTGAGGTAGTCGCCTTGCCGAAGCCGGGGAAGGACGCGCGCATTGCGAAGAACTACCGGCCCATCAGTCTTCTACCAGCAACTTCCAAGGTCTTCGAAAGGTTGTACCTGGTCCGCCTGCTGGCGCATGTAAACGCCGAAGGACTTCTCCCCGACGAGCAGTTCGGGTTCCGTCGGGAACACGCGACGACGCACCAGCTGCTCCGCCTGACGGAGGAAGCGTTTGGAGCCGTTGACCGACGTAAGTATTTCGGCGCTCTCTTGCTGGACGTGTCTCGTGCCTTTGACTCCGTGTGGCATGACGGCCTCCTGTACAAGCTTCTTGTGCAGGGGGTACCTGTGTCGCACGTGAGGCTCCTGCAGAGCTATCTGCAGGATAGGACGTTTCACGTCCGTGCTTCCAGTGGAATTTCCACGGAGCGCCGTATACTTGCGGGTGTACCTCAAGGCTCGGTCATCGGTCCGACGCTGTACTCCCTCTATACCGCCGACCTGCCACGCACGAACCGCGTCCAGACGGCACTCTATGCTGACGACACGGCGATCTACAGCAGCAGCTGGAGCGTCGACGTCTTGCAGCGGCGTCTACAGGCAGCCACCGACGAGCTCTCGGAGTGGGCAAGAAAGTGGCGCCTCGCCTACAACGGAGACAAGAGCCAGGCGATAATCATAACAAATCGCCCCCTCCGTCAAGACGCGCCGACAGTCTCGGTGTGTGGTGTGCCAGTACCTTGGAGCCACACCGCCAAGTACTTAGGCGTTACTTTAGACCGGCGTCTCACATGGCAGCAACATATAGAAGCAACCAGAGGAAAGGCACTGGGTAGATTGAGGCTGCTCTACCCAGTGCTCAACCCCACGACAACGCTGCCAGAAGACGTCGGTCTTACGCTGTACAAGGCCGCCATTCGACCGCTGCTGGAGTACGCCGCAGTCGTGTGGGGCAACACGGCTGAAACCAACCTCAAACGCCTTCAGACAATACAAAACAGGGCGTTGCGTCTTGCACTGCATCTACCCAAGGACTTCCCAACAGAGGAGCTCCACCACGTCGCTGGAATCAAGCCGCTGCGGCAACGATTCAGAGATACAGCGACGACCTTCTATGAAAAGGCCGAGAGGTCAGCCAACCAACTGGTTAGAGGACTCGGCCACCGGCCACACTGGCGAGCGTCCCTTCGCTGGCCAGACTTGCTGCGGCAGTAATCACGCAGCATACCCTAACACAAAGTCCGCAGTGCAGGACAGCATAGAAAAACATAAGCCTACCCCATAAAGAAGACACTGCTTATTGTAGGAAAAATAGCGATAGGCTATTATAACCTACAACTACATCACGTGGAACAAACACGCATGTTCCACACATTTGCACACACGGCCGGGCGCAGACCGTAGCCGACTCGCCAGCCGCTGCAGCTGCTGTTTGTGCACGTTTTGCTTTGCCCGAGGAAGGAAGGATGACAGGCCGCGGCAAGGGAGGAAAGGGGCTCGGCAAGGGTGGCGCCAAGCGGCACCGCAAGGTGTTGCGCGACAACATCCAGGGCATCACGAAGCCCGCCATCCGCCGCCTGGCTCGCAGGGGCGGCGTGAAGCGCATCTCTGGTCTGATCTACGAGGAGACCCGCGGGGTGCTGAAGGTGTTCCTGGAGAACGTGATCCGCGACGCGGTGACGTACACTGAGCACGCCAAGCGCAAGACTGTGACGGCCATGGACGTGGTGTACGCCCTGAAGAGGCAGGGGCGCACCCTGTACGGTTTCGGCGGTTAGGCTGCGTCGCAGCGGGCGCTGGCCTTCCCGCGGCCGTGCTTGTGGGTGGGAGAGACTAGAAAACGGCCCTTTTCAGGGCCACCACACTGTTCGGAAGTTGAAAAGTGCGAAAGAGTCTGTGTTGTTGCTGCTGCGTGTGTGCGCTGTGTTGTTTGTTTGTTTCTTTCTCTCTTTCTTTCTTTGTTTCTTTCTTTCCGTTTGAGCGACGTGATGTGACTGGGAGGGGAGAAGGAAAGGAAACGTGTCATGTGGCTGGCTGTGTGTGGAGCTGCTTCGTTTGTGTGTCTTTGTATCGATCGCGACGGAGATGGCGGGCTGTGTGTTGTTGTGCGAGAGGCGGTGATTATTTGCTTGCGTGGTTTGGCTCTGTGTGTTTGCGGCGGCGTTGGGGTTTCCGAGGCAAGGCGTGTGGGCATAGGCGGCCGGATCAGCTGTTTCGTTCGTGTCGACGGCCGTTGCGCGCGGGAGTGGAGGGCGGTGTGTCGACACGCCTCCCTTTAACAATGGTCATTATTGCTGCCGTTGTCGTTTGGAAGGCGACTGCGACCGTGCAAAATGTGTGTGTGTGTGTGTGTGTGTGTGTGTGTGTGTGTGTGTGTGTGTGTGTGTGTGTGTTGGGCCACACGGGCTGTGTGGACGACAAGATGGCGGACGTGCGCCGGCGGCGGCTGTGCTGTGAAAGTGCAAAGTTAAAACAAAACAAGGTGCGGCGAGGACGACTGAAATTTTGCTTTGGACGTAGGTTTGTGTGGTGGCCCTGAAAAGGGCCGATTGTTGTGGGCCGAGCCGGCAAAGCGCGTTGCGTGCAGGGGAGCACGCGGCGCTGCGATTGCCTGGCCTCCTTTAGGCCTTCTTCTCGGTCTTCTTTGGCAGCAGGACGGCCTGGATGTTGGGCAGGACACCACCCTGTGCGATGGTGACGCCCGACAGGAGCTTGTTGAGCTCCTCGTCGTTGCGGATGGCAAGCTGCAGGTGGCGCGGGATGATGCGCGTCTTCTTGTTGTCGCGGGCCGCGTTTCCGGCCAGCTCGAGCACCTCAGCCGCGAGGTACTCCATGACGGCGGCGAGGTAGACGGGCGCCCCGGCGCCGACGCGCTCTGCGTAGTTTCCCTTGCGCAGGAGGCGGTGGATTCTGCCGACCGGGAACTGGAGCCCAGCCCTGCTTGAGCGGGACTTTGACTTGCCCTTGACTTTGCCTCCCTTTCCGCGTCCGGACATGGCGATGGGCTAGCGACGGTGCACACGAAACGGAAACGAAAACGACCGGTGCGAGCGGCAGCGAGTCGAGCAGCGGAGTGCGTGCCGGCGCAGCCGGGGTGGGGGTGCTTTATGGGCTCGGGTGCGGCGGCCGGTTGCGCGCGCGCCCCATTGGTCGGCGGCCGCAACAGGGCGAGCTGGTAAAGGTGCGGCGGCGGCTGGCGGCGGGTGCCACTGTGTGGGGAGACGCTGACTAGAGCGGAGCGCTTGCTACTGGTGTTGCTGCTGCCGTACGTTCGTTCGAGATGCCGCCCAAGACTAGCGGGAAGGCCGCCAAGAAGGCTGGCAAGGCGCAGAAGAACATTTCGAAGGGCGACAAGAAGAAGAAGCGCAAGAGGAAGGAGAGCTATGCCATCTACATCTACAAGGTGCTGAAGCAGGTGCACCCTGACACGGGCATCTCGTCGAAGGCGATGAGCATCATGAACAGCTTCGTGAACGACATTTTCGAGCGCATTGCGGCCGAGGCTTCTCGCCTGGCGCACTACAACAAGCGCTCGACCATCACGTCCCGCGAGATCCAGACCGCTGTGCGGCTGTTGCTGCCTGGCGAGCTGGCCAAGCACGCCGTGAGCGAGGGCACGAAGGCGGTGACCAAGTACACGAGCTCCAAGTAAGGAGGTGGCTCTGGAATGGAAGGAAGGAAGGATGGAGAAGGCTCCTCCGTTGCGAGAGCGGCAAAACGGCCCTTTTCAGGGCCACCAACTTGCCTTTTGCGGGAAGGGCGGAATTGTTGTTGTTGTTGTTGTTGTTGTTTGTGTGGACGGCTGTGATGTATGTGTGCATTTTGATTGTGGGTGGGGGGGGCGCGTCAAAGCGTGTTGCGGGGTACGGCCACGAGGTTGGTCGCCGTGGCGTGGAATGGTGGCACGCCTCGTTGGAGTGGTTTTGACCCATTGGTGTTGGTGTTGGTGTGTGTTACCTGTCTGCGAGGGGGGACAGTGCGATCGGCGACTTTTGTGTCACCGTAACGACGGCCGTTTGCGGGTTTGTTTTTTTTTTTTTTGCACATCATACATGGCGAGGGTGAAATGTGAAATGTTTTTGTTTGGTTTGTTTTTTTTTTCTTTGCCGCCCACTATTCCCTTTGCTGTACGCCGAGTTTGACAATGGTGCGACGTAACTGCAGCGTGGAGGTGTGTGAGTGACGTTGAAATGAACGTGCCATTAAGACGCATTGTTGTTGTATTGTACTGTACGTGTACGGCGACACGCACGATGATGTACCATTCGACTCTGATTTTTGATAGCCGTGTCTGACTGATTGCGTACGACGCACGCACACCGATGTCGTCATTCAAGATGCACGCGTGTCCAGTGCAGTACAGTAAGCGCGACGCTAGACGACGACGACGACGACGACGACGACGACGACGGCGGCGGCGGTCGTCGTCGTTTGTTTGGCGAATGTCTGTACACGTGTTTGTCTGTGTCCATCCGGTATGTATTTGTTTGTTTGAAAGTGTTTTGTGTGTCGGTGACGTGGTCCGATCCGTCGCCCCCTGAGTAACTGTCGATCGGCGCGATAGACCGGCGTCACGCAACTGAACCGAAGTCTTGGGCACACCCGTCATACTGTTGTACACCGTCGCGCTGAGAACGGTAACGAAAGGTTGACTTTGATCGGTCGAATGTGTGGGCAGAACGTGAGGAATGAGGCAAGAGTGCAAGGAGGGGGGGCAAAAGAGAGAGGAAGGGAAAAAGGGGAGAAACGCATTCGTAGAGCAACGGAACGTTCCCGTGTCGGAGGCGTATTGGAGCCGCACTGAAATGCGTTTAACGGCGGCGCGGCTGCAAGTGTCTGCCGTGGTGAACGTTACCTTTGACGGCTGCATTGGGCTTTGCTTTCGCTTTCGCTTTCCCGGATGTACGTAACGTTTGTTGATATGGTTCTGAGGAAGAGTGTATGACAGTGCCGTGCCGTCCATGTTCGTGTGCCCTCCCATTGTGTGTATGCTATTGTCTGTGTACTTGAATGATGTATGTAGGTGTTAGTGGACATGTTTTACCAGTGGGGGGAAATGGATCGTCGATAGTTGCCGTCACTCTGTCACGGTCGAGATGACGCACCCTCCGTACAGAAAGGTGTCGAGAAAGTGAGTGTGTGTGTGTGTGTGTGTGTGTGTGTGTGTGTGTGTGTGTGTGTGTGCGCGTCCGTGAATTGGCAGTGTTTGGAGGTGGGCGTGCCCTGCATGTGGCCCGGAAGGCTGTTCGTTTGGCGGTAGTGTTGTGTGGACAGGGGAGGGGCATGCGTAACGCTGCTGGCATGGCATTTCGGGAGATGGGAGGGGGCAAACGAGGAAACGAGGAGCGGCGGCCAAAGACGGGACGGGGAGGGGCGCGGTGTGGGTGGCTTGCGCCTGTGCTCGGCGTTGTGGTTTGTGCAAAAGAGGAGGAGAAAAACAATGAGTTGCCAGGGAGGGGAGCGGTGTTGTGTTGTGGTTGTCGTGGTGTAGCCGCAGACGCGGCTGTCAGTGAACGTGGCGAGACGGACGGATGCGCGGAGGGGCGGGGGCGGCGCATTTCGCCGGTGCCGTGCCGTGCCATGCCTGAAAGCCGCGTGGTCGCTGTGTTGTTGGTGGCGTGGGGGCGAGGAGAGTACCGTACGGGTGTGCTTGTGCGCCGGAAATGGCACACTGCGCCTGCCCGTCTTGGAGGCTGATGGCTGTGGTGTGGAAATGGGGCGCGGTGATGTTGAAGCAGAAAAGAAACCAAGAAAACGGAAGGCGTGATGCGGCGGTGGTGGTGAGAGCGGGAAAAACAAAACAAAAAAAAAAAAAAGAAGGAAAAACAACAAGAAACAAAAAAGAAAACAAAAAGTCTATCAATATTAAAATGTAAATGGAAATGGAAATGGACCCAGGTATAACCTCCCTGCACAAATAGCAGAGAGTCCGATGGTAATAAAAATGTGCCAGAATGTTAACGTCCCTACAAAAGAAACCCAACGATAATATTAATGAAAGAATGAACCGTATGTAACATTGCAACAGACACAATGAAACCTGATAAATTGTATAAGGGCAGCAGCGTTGACCTTTGGCCCTGTATTCAGAATAAAAAGAGCCAAAGATTGTTACCCCAATGAAAAAGACACTGAAACACGTATGTAACATAGCAGCGATGGCGAGACATTGTAGCATCTGTGACCAGAGAGTTTGCGCTGGACTGCGCGAGTGTTGCGAGCGGTTCTCAGTCAGTCAGTCAGTCAGTCGTTGCGAGTCTGTAGCTCTGTGTAGTTGAGGGCTGTACTCTGTCAGTAGTCGTCGCGTGCAGTACGCTAATAGTCGTCATGCAGAGCGGTCGGTCAGTAGTAGGAGCCGAGTGCGGTTGTGTGATGTAGGCGGTCGGCAACACTGGTCAAGATGGTGAATAAGGTATACTGTTAATTAATATAATCATTAGATAATGAAAAATTTTATTTATTGTAATTATTCTCCAACAAGTTCCCCAATAATAATGTTTATTTCAAAAGCATTTTTCAAACATTTAATTTTTTATTGAACTAAAGAGTTCGTTGCACTTCACATTTCATTCCACTTCTTTGAAGAAAAATTTCACTAAAATCACAAAAAAAGAGAATATTATTATTTGCAATGCAGTTCCTCCAAGCGCTGCGCAACAACAAGAGCAGAAATGTGACATCCATTTATTCGGAGGTAAGACTTTAATTCTGATTGTTTTGCACAGGGCCAAAGACCGATATTTCGGTTTAATTGAAGTTTCTTGTCACTGAACGGACTTTAAATGTTGTGAAGAATTTATATTTGAGTCAGATTGCGAATTTCACATTTTTGTTGCCATTTTCAATACCTCTCATTGTGGGCGAGGTTACAATTAGCGCAATGTCCATTAGCATCCGTAAATAACATTGTCCATTATTTTAAAATTTGCGGGGAGGTTACAACACACACAAAAAAAAAAAAAAAAAAAAAAAATTTGCATTTATATCCGCTCCTCAATTGTAGATACCCCTTACACAGCTGTGTGCAATGAATGAGTGCTGGCTGGTAATTAATTGCACTCCTTGGAGGGAAATGCCATAGGAAGTAGTCTTTAAAAAGTGAATGTTTTTCGTTAAAAGACAAAAGGTACTTTAGAAAAAAGTAATAGTGGGGCTTTTGTTGTTGAACAAAATAAGTACAATGAACATACGTTATCAGATTTGCGCAATGCAGCTTCACACTACCTTTTGATTATAACACAATATACTATACATCGTCCCGAACCGTGACCAGAGTCGCGAGACGAGCAGAGCACGCCGCCGACGCCCGCTCAGTACAACCGTCCACCCGCTACTACTGTCGACCGACTACTACCTCTCCCGACTCGCGCTACAATATATATAACAACTGTTCCTGGCGACCCGGTGCGTGCCACTACTGTCGTCTGGCGCGGTCCAAGCGCCGACTAGCAACGATAAATAACTCTCTGGTCAGACAGAGATGCTGTCATGCCTCGCCATCGCTCTGGTAATGAATACATACGTGTTGCAGCGTGCGTACCACCGGAACACGCAGTGGCGGAGCCAAAGACTGTGTTGTCGAGGTCGAGTGCGAGCGGGAAGAGAGGCAGCGTCGGCACGGAGATGCAAGCGAGCGCGAGACGCACGGGGGCTGCGGCGTGGCGCGTTTGCGGTCGGCGCCTTTGGTGGCAACGGCCGGGACAAGCAGCGGTGTATGGTGTGGTGCGGGGCGGACAGGGGCGGCGGTGGACGGGGAGGAGGCGGCGCGACGACGGCATGGGGGCGAAAACGGGACGGGGGACGGCGGATGCTGAGAGGCGTCACGCGCGGACAGGACACAGACACAGAGACACACAGATTGGAAAGGGAGGGTGCGCGGTAGTAGTTGGGAATGTGCGTACCGTGCGGGATGGGAGTGGGCGAGGAACACGGTCGTGGCCCCCTGTTTTTTGGGTGCGTGTGATGACGTCGGTGTGTTGTGGGAAGGGAAGGTGCTGTGGCGGCGGCGCGTAATGGGCGTAGGCCGAAAAGAGAAAGGAACGTGGGCAGTGTGTTGGCAAGCGTCGGTTCGACTGCGACGTTGATGGGCAGGGCAAGGTTAATGGTGGTAGGAGTAGGCGTGTGGGCGCAAACAATCTGCCGCTGCAGGCGGTGCCGTAACCGCCATGGCGGGAAGGAGAGAGAGAGGGCCAAAGAAAGAAAGAAAGAAAGAAAGAAAGAAGAAAACAAAAAAAAAACAAAAAAAAAAGGAGGCGGGGGCGAAAGTGGAGAGGCGGTGGTGTGAGAAGGGCGGGGGCGGAAGGAAGGCAGGAAGGACAAGAGGCGAGGCGACGGCTTGCTTTGTGTATCGGTCGGTCTCTGGCTATGCTTCGTTTTCTGCAGCAGGGTCGGTGCGCGGCGTGGCTCGCGGCAGTGGGAACGCCTGGTGGCTGGACGGCCAGCAATGCGGTTGGATGGGCGGCCACAGCACCGCACCTGTGCCCGAGGAGGAGACGCTGGCGGCGGGCCCTGAGGTGAGGCCGGCTCGGCTGGGGCTGTGGATGTGTAGGTGTGCGCCGCTGCTGCAACAACGAGTAAAACGCGAGAAGAAGGGATGGCGGTAGAGAGAGAGAGAAAAAAAAAGGTCGTGTTGTGTTGATGCGCAGGCAGACGCGTACAGAGAGACGAGCCCGGTCTGCAGCAGGGTGTGGCCGTGCCGAGTGCAGAGCAGCGGCGGCTCGGTTCGGTTCGGTTCGGCCCGGCCCGGCGGGCCGCGCTGTTGTCGCGGACGTGAGCGCCCCCTGGCGGGTGGCCGGAGGCGGCGCGGCGTGTTGGACGTGTGGCTGGTGGCAGTGCACAATTTGCGAGTGGCTGGCGGTGTGGTGTGGCGGTTGGCGCGTCGGGCGGCGGAGAGAGAGAGAGAGAGAGAGAGAGGGAGGAGAGGTATGTGTTGCGGGCGCCCTTTGCTGCGCTGCGTCGTTGCGTGTGCCGTACAGGGCGGGCGCTTGTCGACTGTGTGGGCGGTGTGGCGAATTGGCGTGAAACGGCTGCCGAGAGGTGTGTGGTAGCGAGCCGGTCGTTGTCAGTGCGAAGGGGAATGTGCGTGCGTTTGGCGGTTTCGGTGTGCTTTTTGCGGCGTGAGAGTGGGAATTAGTGGGGCCGGCTGTTGTGTTGGTTCCTTGTGTCTTGTGTCGCGTAGCTTGATGGCAACGTGGAAGGACGCCGGTTTCGTTTCGAGCCTTGCGTGTGGTTGTCGACGTTGACTGGTTGGCGTGTGCCGATGCACGTGCATGTGTGGGTCGCGAGTGCGTTTTTGGCTGTGTGTGTGTGTGTGTGTGTGTTTTGGGGGGGAAGGGGGAGGCGGTGGTGAAAGTGCAGTCGTTGCCACGGGCGTCGTCGGGTGGGGCTGGGGCTGTGCGTCGTGGCGGAAAGGTGGTAGGTTGCGGGAAGCGAGCCCGTCGTTGACGGTGTCGCGTGAGTTGTGAATCGAGTGGGGCGCGGGGCGCGGGACAGGAGCAGCGTGCCGCTGCGTCGTGGTCGTCAGCAGAGGCTGTGCGTGTGCTTGTCCTTTTTGTGGGCGGTTCGTGCGAGGCGTTTTTGTTTTGTGTTGCCCTAGTTGTTAGTTTATTTTGTTTGTGTTTGTTATTTTGAGACGACGACTGGTTGGTGGCGTGCGCGCGAAGTGGCGGTGTGCGCTTCCCGTGTCGTTTGTGTTGTTTTGTTTTTGTTTTGTTTTTTTTTGCACTGGGCCCCGGGGGGTGGGTGGGTGGGTGGGTGGGTGGGTGGGTGCGTGCGTGCGTGTGTGTCGATTGCCGGCTGGCGAAAGGTGCGCCATCGGCGGGGTGGGTCGCCGGCGCAAGTAGAGGCGGCGGCGTTGTTGCTGTTGTTGTGTGGTGTTTGTTTTGTTCGGCTGTGTCGGCGAGCTGTGTTGCGGTGCGTGTGAATGGTGGTGCAAAAGTGCTGGCGTTGGGGCTGCGACTGCGACGGCGGCGAGCCGCGGGCGCGCATGATAGTGATGTTGTGAACAGCGGCTGTGTACGGTAGTGGTGTTGTTGTAGCACGACGTGCATCCGGGCCGGCGCGGAAAGCGCAGTTGCGGGCGGTTGCCCTTCGGTGCCAGCCATGTCGCGTGAGCGGCGGGTTGCTCTGGTGTCGACACGTGGTGCTCTGGGTTGTTGTGTGGTGCCCTTTGGCCGGTGGGGGTGGTTCGCGTGTGTCTCGTTCGCGCTCGGTATCTGGTCGTGGTCGTGCTGCTCCCCCGTCTGTCGGCGGTTTTCGACGTCGTCTGTACGTTTTTGTTCGTTTGCGGCGTGCCTGCCGACGTCGCCCCGTCGCGACCTTTCAACCGAAAGTGTGGCGCCCGAAGGTGAACGAACGTAACCCTGACCTCGGCGCTTTACGCTGAGCCGAGCGAACCGAACCTAACCTGTGGTGTGGCGAGGTGAGCTCAGCCTGTGAGCCCCTAACGTCTACGTACGGTAAGCTGTCCGGCTCACGCCTCACGTTTGAACGCTTTTTTAACCTACGTTTGACGCTTCTTAACCTAGCACTGACCCCTTAACCTAACGTGTAACCTAACCTAACCTAACCTAACCTAACCTAACCTAGCCTAGCCTCTGACGCCTGACGTGTTTGAATGCTTAACCTAAGTTTGACGCTTAACCTAACCCAAGTCCCCTTAACCTAACCCATGTCCACCTAACCTAACCTAACCTAACCTAGACGTGTAAACGTAATGTGTAACGCGTAACGTGTAAGGTCGGCTGGCGTGTGTGCTGACGGCAGATTGGGTTGGTCTGTAGATTCGGATTGCGGTTTGCCTCGGTCGAGGGGTTGGGTCGGAAGCGGCGAGGGGCGGCGGCGCCTGTTGCGCAGGCGGCGTCCGTTTGCGGCGGGCAATTGTTGAGAAACGGCTGTGAATGTTGGCGGGCGAGAGGAGGAGGACGGCGCGCGATGTGGCCCGACGGCTGCGGGCCGATCGGGAAACGGCGGGAGGGCGACGGAAGGCGATGGGGCGGCGGAGGCGCGTTTGCACGGCCGTCATCGCCGCACGCCTCGGCTTGTGTGGCTGTGGCGCCGGCCGCGCTGGCCGGGCTGCCGCGGCGACGGTGTGGGAGTTTTGCCGAAGGTTTGGCCATTGTGGCGGGTCGTCGGCTGGGGCTGTGGGGGCGGCATTTGGGCGGGGGCGGCGATTCTCGGCGGGCCGACCCAGGCTGTAGCGCGCGGTAGCTGCAGTTTGGCCGTGGTTTGCGGCGCTGCCGTGGCGACTGGTTGGCGACTGTGGTGTGGCTGTGTGTAGCCCCATCCTCGGTGGTTTGAAAGGCGCGGGCGGTTGTGGCGCAGGTTTGGGGCTGCTCCGCACAGGCTGTCGGACGTTGGGCGGTAGCAAGCGCGGGAGGCGCGGCGCGGCGGCGCGCAGAGTGGCGGCCGCTCTCTCGGCCGTCCGCGCCCGCCCGCGACACTGGCTGGGCCCTTGTGATTCTCTGCTCCGCTGCTGTGCTGTGCTTGCGTGCCTGCCGTCCCGCTCGCTCTCGCTCTCGCTGTGTGTTACGCGCGTCGTCGAAATGGCAGATCAGGCGGCTACGAACGAGACTGCTGCGGCACCCGCCGCCACCGGCACTACGAAGAAGGCCAAGTCTGCGTCGTCTGCGAAGAAGCCGCGCGCCAAGCCTGCGCACCCGCGCACCTCTGAGATGGTGACGGCCGCCATCAAGAGTCTGAAGGAGCGCGGCGGGTCGTCGCTGCAGGCGATCAAGAAGTACATAGCCGCGCACTACAAGCTGGACGCGGAGAAGCTGGCGCCGTTTATCAAGAAGTACCTCAAGTCGGCCGTCGTGGCGGGCGAGCTGGTGCAGACGAAGGGGAAGGGCGCGTCCGGCTCGTTCAAGCTTGCCGGCGCCGGCGGCGGGGGGGCGGCCGAGGGCGGCAAGGCTCGTGCTGGCGGTGCCAAGAAGAAGCGCGCCGCTCCGGCCAGCAAGGAGAAGAAGGGCGCCCGTGCGGCCGGCGCAAAGAAGGCTGGTGGCGTGAAGGCGGCGACCGGTCGGAAGGCGGGCGCCGCCAAGAAGGCGTCTGCGGCGTCGGCCGCTCCCGCGGGTGCGAAGAAGGCGGCTGCGGCCAAGCCGGCCAAGGCCAAGTCGCCGTCGAAGGCGAAGAAGGCCGCCAAGGTTCCGACGAAGAAGCCGAAGGCGCCGCGCCCGAAGAAGGCGACGACGCCGTCTAAGGCGAAGGCTTCGCCCAAGAAGAAGAAGTAGAGTAGAGGAGAAAGAGATGGGAAAGGAAGGGTTTGGCGCTTGACTCCGTCGTCCCCACCCCCCGTCGTCGTCTAGTGGCGCGCAAGAGACGCGCGGCCCAAAACGGCCCTTCTCAGGGCCATCAAAGCACGTCGGGGAAGGTTTTGATTGTCGTGTTGCGTTTGGTGTGGGTGTCTGTCTGGCGTTTCTGTATGCCCGTGGGGATGCTGTTTGCGTGCCGCGGTGGTTGGATTGCGGGGGTCGGTGGCGGGTGTGGGCGGCGGTAGCGGTAAGCGGTGTTGTTGTTGTTGTTGTTGTTGTTGTTGTCGTGGTTGATTGTCGCCGTGTTTGTGGCGGCGGCCGACGGTTGGTTTTCTGTCACGTTGTTTTGTTTGAATACGTTGGTTGGCTTGCCTGCGTTCGTTCTTCTCGGATGTCTGTCTTGTCGAGTCGTGTCTGGTCTTTGTTTTGTTCCTTTGTGTGTGTTATGTTTTGCAACGGGGGGCACGTTGAGATGTGGAAGGAGTCGGCGGGGATTTCGGTGGCGTGTAGAGCGAGCGAGCGCGCCTGCCTGGCCGTTGGCCGTCGGAGTGGAGTGCGGGGTTTTTTGTTTTCGAAACGAAAGCGGCGGCCGGCCAGCCACCCGTGCGGTGTGACGTCGGCCGTTGGGTATTGTGCGCTTGGAGCGCCGGGGAGGGATGATGTGTGATTGTTGCGCGCTGCTAGCAGGCAGGCAGGCAGGCAGGCAGGCAGAGTGAGCGGGTGTGGCGGACGGACGGGAAGTGGCGGTTTTTGTTTTTGGGTTGCGGGGCGAGAGGCAGGCGACCGACAAAGTTTGCTCGCGACGGAGAGATGTTAGTGGCCCTGAAAAGGGCCGTTTTTGTTTGTGCGGTGCGGTGCCGCGGCGCGGTTTAGGCGCGCTCGCCGCGGATGCGGCGCGCGAGCTGGATGTCCTTGGGCATGATGGTGACGCGCTTGGCGTGGATTGCGCGCAGGTTGGTGTCTTCGAAGAGGCCGACGAGGTAGGCCTCGCTGGCCTCCTGCAGGGCCATGACTGCGGAGCTCTGGAAGCGCAGGTCGGTCTTGAAGTCCTGGGCGATCTCGCGCACTAGGCGCTGGAATGGCAGCTTGCGGATGAGCAGCTCTGTGCTCTTCTGGTAGCGCCTGATTTCTCGCAGGGCGACGGTGCCCGGCCTGTAGCGGTGGGGCTTCTTGACGCCTCCGGTGGCGGGCGCGCTCTTCCTCGCCGCCTTGGTGGCGAGCTGTTTGCGCGGCGCCTTTCCGCCGGTGGACTTGCGGGCCGTTTGCTTTGTGCGGGCCATAGCGGTAGCGGAGCGGCGTGCGTGGAGGTTAGGTGCGGCGCGGCGTCCGGTGCTGCCTTGACAACGGGCCCGCGCGTTTTTTTTTTTTTTTTTTTTTTTTTTTTTTTTTTTTGCACTTTTCATTCCCTTCTCAGATGGAGAAGGGCGGGCTGTTTGAGAGCGTGCGATTGCGCGCCTCCGTGCTGCGCTTATATGCCCTCGGTTGCGCGTGGTGGGGGGAGGGCGGGCCAGAGTCTATATAGGGGGGCGGCGGGCGCGCCGGGCGCAGACCGTAGCCGACTCGCCAGCCGCTGCAGCTGCTGTTTGTGCACGTTTTGCTTTGCCCGAGGAAGGAAGGATGACAGGCCGCGGCAAGGGAGGAAAGGGGCTCGGCAAGGGTGGCGCCAAGCGGCACCGCAAGGTGTTGCGCGACAACATCCAGGGCATCACGAAGCCCGCCATCCGCCGCCTGGCTCGCAGGGGCGGCGTGAAGCGCATCTCTGGTCTGATCTACGAGGAGACCCGCGGGGTGCTGAAGGTGTTCCTGGAGAACGTGATCCGCGACGCGGTGACGTACACTGAGCACGCCAAGCGCAAGACTGTGACGGCCATGGACGTGGTGTACGCCCTGAAGAGGCAGGGGCGCACCCTGTACGGTTTCGGCGGTTAGGCTGCGTCGCAGCGGGCGCTGGCCTTCCCGCGGCCGTGCTTGTGGGTGGGAGAGACTAGAAAACGGCCCTTTTCAGGGCCACCACACTGTTCGGAAGTTGAAAAGTGCGAAAGAGTCTGTGTTGTTGCTGCTGCGTGTGTGCGCTGTGTTGTTTGTTTGTTTCTTTCTCTCTTTCTTTCTTTGTTTCTTTCTTTCCGTTTGAGCGACGTGATGTGACTGGGAGGGGAGAAGGAAAGGAAACGTGTCATGTGGCTGGCTGTGTGTGGAGCTGCTTCGTTTGTGTGTCTTTGTATCGATCGCGACGGAGATGGCGGGCTGTGTGTTGTTGTGCGAGAGGCGGTGATTATTTGCTTGCGTGGTTTGGCTCTGTGTGTTTGCGGCGGCGTTGGGGTTTCCGAGGCAAGGCGTGTGGGCATAGGCGGCCGGATCAGCTGTTTCGTTCGTGTCGACGGCCGTTGCGCGCGGGAGTGGAGGGCGGTGTGTCGACACGCCTCCCTTTAACAATGGTCATTATTGCTGCCGTTGTCGTTTGGAAGGCGACTGCGACCGTGCAAAATGTGTGTGTGTGTGTGTGTGTGTTGGGCCACACGGGCTGTGTGGACGACAAGATGGCGGACGTGCGCCGGCGGCGGCTGTGCTGTGAAAGTGCAAAGTTAAAACAAAACAAGGTGCGGCGAGGACGACTGAAATTTTGCTTTGGACGTAGGTTTGTGTGGTGGCCCTGAAAAGGGCCGATTGTTGTGGGCCGAGCCGGCAAAGCGCGTTGCGTGCAGGGGAGCACGCGGCGCTGCGATTGCCTGGCCTCCTTTAGGCCTTCTTCTCGGTCTTCTTTGGCAGCAGGACGGCCTGGATGTTGGGCAGGACACCACCCTGTGCGATGGTGACGCCCGACAGGAGCTTGTTGAGCTCCTCGTCGTTGCGGATGGCAAGCTGCAGGTGGCGCGGGATGATGCGCGTCTTCTTGTTGTCGCGGGCCGCGTTTCCGGCCAGCTCGAGCACCTCAGCCGCGAGGTACTCCATGACGGCGGCGAGGTAGACGGGCGCCCCGGCGCCGACGCGCTCTGCGTAGTTTCCCTTGCGCAGGAGGCGGTGGATTCTGCCGACCGGGAACTGGAGCCCAGCCCTGCTTGAGCGGGACTTTGACTTGCCCTTGACTTTGCCTCCCTTTCCGCGTCCGGACATGGCGATGGGCTAGCGACGGTGCACACGAAACGGAAACGAAAACGACCGGTGCGAGCGGCAGCGAGTCGAGCAGCGGAGTGCGTGCCGGCGCAGCCGGGGTGGGGGTGCTTTATGGGCTCGGGTGCGGCGGCCGGTTGCGCGCGCGCCCCATTGGTCGGCGGCCGCAACAGGGCGAGCTGGTAAAGGTGCGGCGGCGGCTGGCGGCGGGTGCCACTGTGTGGGGAGACGCTGACTAGAGCGGAGCGCTTGCTACTGGTGTTGCTGCTGCCGTACGTTCGTTCGAGATGCCGCCCAAGACTAGCGGGAAGGCCGCCAAGAAGGCTGGCAAGGCGCAGAAGAACATTTCGAAGGGCGACAAGAAGAAGAAGCGCAAGAGGAAGGAGAGCTATGCCATCTACATCTACAAGGTGCTGAAGCAGGTGCACCCTGACACGGGCATCTCGTCGAAGGCGATGAGCATCATGAACAGCTTCGTGAACGACATTTTCGAGCGCATTGCGGCCGAGGCTTCTCGCCTGGCGCACTACAACAAGCGCTCGACCATCACGTCCCGCGAGATCCAGACCGCTGTGCGGCTGTTGCTGCCTGGCGAGCTGGCCAAGCACGCCGTGAGCGAGGGCACGAAGGCGGTGACCAAGTACACGAGCTCCAAGTAAGGAGGTGGCTCTGGAATGGAAGGAAGGAAGGATGGAGAAGGCTCCTCCGTTGCGAGAGCGGCAAAACGGCCCTTTTCAGGGCCACCAACTTGCCTTTTGCGGGAAGGGCGGAATTGTTGTTGTTGTTGTTGTTGTTGTTTGTGTGGACGGCTGTGATGTATGTGTGCATTTTGATTGTGGGTGGGGGGGGCGCGTCAAAGCGTGTTGCGGGGTACGGCCACGAGGTTGGTCGCCGTGGCGTGGAATGGTGGCACGCCTCGTTGGAGTGGTTTTGACCCATTGGTGTTGGTGTTGGTGTGTGTTACCTGTCTGCGAGGGGGGACAGTGCGATCGGCGACTTTTGTGTCACCGTAACGACGGCCGTTTGCGGGTTTGTTTTTTTTTTTTTTGCACATCATACATGGCGAGGGTGAAATGTGAAATGTTTTTGTTTGGTTTGTTTTTTTTTTCTTTGCCGCCCACTATTCCCTTTGCTGTACGCCGAGTTTGACAATGGTGCGACGTAACTGCAGCGTGGAGGTGTGTGAGTGACGTTGAAATGAACGTGCCATTAAGACGCATTGTTGTTGTATTGTACTGTACGTGTACGGCGACACGCACGATGATGTACCATTCGACTCTGATTTTTGATAGCCGTGTCTGACTGATTGCGTACGACGCACGCACACCGATGTCGTCATTCAAGATGCACGCGTGTCCAGTGCAGTACAGTAAGCGCGACGCTAGACGACGACGACGACGACGACGACGACGACGACGGCGGCGGCGGTCGTCGTCGTTTGTTTGGCGAATGTCTGTACACGTGTTTGTCTGTGTCCATCCGGTATGTATTTGTTTGTTTGAAAGTGTTTTGTGTGTCGGTGACGTGGTCCGATCCGTCGCCCCCTGAGTAACTGTCGATCGGCGCGATAGACCGGCGTCACGCAACTGAACCGAAGTCTTGGGCACACCCGTCATACTGTTGTACACCGTCGCGCTGAGAACGGTAACGAAAGGTTGACTTTGATCGGTCGAATGTGTGGGCAGAACGTGAGGAATGAGGCAAGAGTGCAAGGAGGGGGGGCAAAAGAGAGAGGAAGGGAAAAAGGGGAGAAACGCATTCGTAGAGCAACGGAACGTTCCCGTGTCGGAGGCGTATTGGAGCCGCACTGAAATGCGTTTAACGGCGGCGCGGCTGCAAGTGTCTGCCGTGGTGAACGTTACCTTTGACGGCTGCATTGGGCTTTGCTTTCGCTTTCGCTTTCCCGGATGTACGTAACGTTTGTTGATATGGTTCTGAGGAAGAGTGTATGACAGTGCCGTGCCGTCCATGTTCGTGTGCCCTCCCATTGTGTGTATGCTATTGTCTGTGTACTTGAATGATGTATGTAGGTGTTAGTGGACATGTTTTACCAGTGGGGGGAAATGGATCGTCGATAGTTGCCGTCACTCTGTCACGGTCGAGATGACGCACCCTCCGTACAGAAAGGTGTCGAGAAAGTGAGTGTGTGTGTGTGTGTGTGTGTGTGTGTGTGTGTGTGTGTGTGTGCGCGTCCGTGAATTGGCAGTGTTTGGAGGTGGGCGTGCCCTGCATGTGGCCCGGAAGGCTGTTCGTTTGGCGGTAGTGTTGTGTGGACAGGGGAGGGGCATGCGTAACGCTGCTGGCATGGCATTTCGGGAGATGGGAGGGGGCAAACGAGGAAACGAGGAGCGGCGGCCAAAGACGGGACGGGGAGGGGCGCGGTGTGGGTGGCTTGCGCCTGTGCTCGGCGTTGTGGTTTGTGCAAAAGAGGAGGAGAAAAACAATGAGTTGCCAGGGAGGGGAGCGGTGTTGTGTTGTGGTTGTCGTGGTGTAGCCGCAGACGCGGCTGTCAGTGAACGTGGCGAGACGGACGGATGCGCGGAGGGGCGGGGGCGGCGCATTTCGCCGGTGCCGTGCCGTGCCATGCCTGAAAGCCGCGTGGTCGCTGTGTTGTTGGTGGCGTGGGGGCGAGGAGAGTACCGTACGGGTGTGCTTGTGCGCCGGAAATGGCACACTGCGCCTGCCCGTCTTGGAGGCTGATGGCTGTGGTGTGGAAATGGGGCGCGGTGATGTTGAAGCAGAAAAGAAACCAAGAAAACGGAAGGCGTGATGCGGCGGTGGTGGTGAGAGCGGGAAAAACAAAACAAAAAAAAAAAAAAGAAGGAAAAACAACAAGAAACAAAAAAGAAAACAAAAAGTCTATCAATATTAAAATGTAAATGGAAATGGAAATGGACCCAGGTATAACCTCCCTGCACAAATAGCAGAGAGTCCGATGGTAATAAAAATGTGCCAGAATGTTAACGTCCCTACAAAAGAAACCCAACGATAATATTAATGAAAGAATGAACCGTATGTAACATTGCAACAGACACAATGAAACCTGATAAATTGTATAAGGGCAGCAGCGTTGACCTTTGGCCCTGTATTCAGAATAAAAAGAGCCAAAGATTGTTACCCCAATGAAAAAGACACTGAAACACGTATGTAACATAGCAGCGATGGCGAGACATTGTAGCATCTGTGACCAGAGAGTTTGCGCTGGACTGCGCGAGTGTTGCGAGCGGTTCTCAGTCAGTCAGTCAGTCAGTCGTTGCGAGTCTGTAGCTCTGTGTAGTTGAGGGCTGTACTCTGTCAGTAGTCGTCGCGTGCAGTACGCTAATAGTCGTCATGCAGAGCGGTCGGTCAGTAGTAGGAGCCGAGTGCGGTTGTGTGATGTAGGCGGTCGGCAACACTGGTCAAGATGGTGAATAAGGTATACTGTTAATTAATATAATCATTAGATAATGAAAAATTTTATTTATTGTAATTATTCTCCAACAAGTTCCCCAATAATAATGTTTATTTCAAAAGCATTTTTCAAACATTTAATTTTTTATTGAACTAAAGAGTTCGTTGCACTTCACATTTCATTCCACTTCTTTGAAGAAAAATTTCACTAAAATCACAAAAAAAGAGAATATTATTATTTGCAATGCAGTTCCTCCAAGCGCTGCGCAACAACAAGAGCAGAAATGTGACATCCATTTATTCGGAGGTAAGACTTTAATTCTGATTGTTTTGCACAGGGCCAAAGACCGATATTTCGGTTTAATTGAAGTTTCTTGTCACTGAACGGACTTTAAATGTTGTGAAGAATTTATATTTGAGTCAGATTGCGAATTTCACATTTTTGTTGCCATTTTCAATACCTCTCATTGTGGGCGAGGTTACAATTAGCGCAATGTCCATTAGCATCCGTAAATAACATTGTCCATTATTTTAAAATTTGCGGGGAGGTTACAACACACACAAAAAAAAAAAAAAAAAAAAAATTTGCATTTATATCCGCTCCTCAATTGTAGATACCCCTTACACAGCTGTGTGCAATGAATGAGTGCTGGCTGGTAATTAATTGCACTCCTTGGAGGGAAATGCCATAGGAAGTAGTCTTTAAAAAGTGAATGTTTTTCGTTAAAAGACAAAAGGTACTTTAGAAAAAAGTAATAGTGGGGCTTTTGTTGTTGAACAAAATAAGTACAATGAACATACGTTATCAGATTTGCGCAATGCAGCTTCACACTACCTTTTGATTATAACACAATATACTATACATCGTCCCGAACCGTGACCAGAGTCGCGAGACGAGCAGAGCACGCCGCCGACGCCCGCTCAGTACAACCGTCCACCCGCTACTACTGTCGACCGACTACTACCTCTCCCGACTCGCGCTACAATATATATAACAACTGTTCCTGGCGACCCGGTGCGTGCCACTACTGTCGTCTGGCGCGGTCCAAGCGCCGACTAGCAACGATAAATAACTCTCTGGTCAGACAGAGATGCTGTCATGCCTCGCCATCGCTCTGGTAATGAATACATACGTGTTGCAGCGTGCGTACCACCGGAACACGCAGTGGCGGAGCCAAAGACTGTGTTGTCGAGGTCGAGTGCGAGCGGGAAGAGAGGCAGCGTCGGCACGGAGATGCAAGCGAGCGCGAGACGCACGGGGGCTGCGGCGTGGCGCGTTTGCGGTCGGCGCCTTTGGTGGCAACGGCCGGGACAAGCAGCGGTGTATGGTGTGGTGCGGGGCGGACAGGGGCGGCGGTGGACGGGGAGGAGGCGGCGCGACGACGGCATGGGGGCGAAAACGGGACGGGGGACGGCGGATGCTGAGAGGCGTCACGCGCGGACAGGACACAGACACAGAGACACACAGATTGGAAAGGGAGGGTGCGCGGTAGTAGTTGGGAATGTGCGTACCGTGCGGGATGGGAGTGGGCGAGGAACACGGTCGTGGCCCCCTGTTTTTTGGGTGCGTGTGATGACGTCGGTGTGTTGTGGGAAGGGAAGGTGCTGTGGCGGCGGCGCGTAATGGGCGTAGGCCGAAAAGAGAAAGGAACGTGGGCAGTGTGTTGGCAAGCGTCGGTTCGACTGCGACGTTGATGGGCAGGGCAAGGTTAATGGTGGTAGGAGTAGGCGTGTGGGCGCAAAAAATCTGCCGCTGCAGGCGGTGCCGTAACCGCCATGGCGGGAAGGAGAGAGAGAGGGCCAAAGAAAGAAAGAAAGAAAGAAAGAAAGAAGAAAACAAAAAAAAAAACAAAAAAAAAAAAAGGAGGCGGGGGCGAAAGTGGAGAGGCGGTGGTGTGAGAAGGGCGGGGGCGGAAGGAAGGCAGGAAGGACAAGAGGCGAGGCGACGGCTTGCTTTGTGTATCGGTCGGTCTCTGGCTATGCTTCGTTTTCTGCAGCAGGGTCGGTGCGCGGCGTGGCTCGCGGCAGTGGGAACGCCTGGTGGCTGGACGGCCAGCAATGCGGTTGGATGGGCGGCCACAGCACCGCACCTGTGCCCGAGGAGGAGACGCTGGCGGCGGGCCCTGAGGTGAGGCCGGCTCGGCTGGGGCTGTGGATGTGTAGGTGTGCGCCGCTGCTGCAACAACGAGTAAAACGCGAGAAGAAGGGATGGCGGTAGAGAGAGAGAAAAAAAAAAAGGTCGTGTTGTGTTGATGCGCAGGCAGACGCGTACAGAGAGACGAGCCCGGTCTGCAGCAGGGTGTGGCCGTGCCGAGTGCAGAGCAGCGGCGGCTCGGTTCGGTTCGGTTCGGCCCGGCCCGGCGGGCCGCGCTGTTGTCGCGGACGTGAGCGCCCCCTGGCGGGTGGCCGGAGGCGGCGCGGCGTGTTGGACGTGTGGCTGGTGGCAGTGCACAATTTGCGAGTGGCTGGCGGTGTGGTGTGGCGGTTGGCGCGTCGGGCGGCGGAGAGAGAGAGAGAGAGAGAGAGAGAGAGGGAGGAGAGGTATGTGTTGCGGGCGCCCTTTGCTGCGCTGCGTCGTTGCGTGTGCCGTACAGGGCGGGCGCTTGTCGACTGTGTGGGCGGTGTGGCGAATTGGCGTGAAACGGCTGCCGAGAGGTGTGTGGTAGCGAGCCGGTCGTTGTCAGTGCGAAGGGGAATGTGCGTGCGTTTGGCGGTTTCGGTGTGCTTTTTGCGGCGTGAGAGTGGGAATTAGTGGGGCCGGCTGTTGTGTTGGTTCCTTGTGTCTTGTGTCGCGTAGCTTGATGGCAACGTGGAAGGACGCCGGTTTCGTTTCGAGCCTTGCGTGTGGTTGTCGACGTTGACTGGTTGGCGTGTGCCGATGCACGTGCATGTGTGGGTCGCGAGTGCGTTTTTGGCTGTGTGTGTGTGTGTGTGTGTGTTTTGGGGGGGAAGGGGGAGGCGGTGGTGAAAGTGCAGTCGTTGCCACGGGCGTCGTCGGGTGGGGCTGGGGCTGTGCGTCGTGGCGGAAAGGTGGTAGGTTGCGGGAAGCGAGCCCGTCGTTGACGGTGTCGCGTGAGTTGTGAATCGAGTGGGGCGCGGGGCGCGGGACAGGAGCAGCGTGCCGCTGCGTCGTGGTCGTCAGCAGAGGCTGTGCGTGTGCTTGTCCTTTTTGTGGGCGGTTCGTGCGAGGCGTTTTTGTTTTGTGTTGCCCTAGTTGTTAGTTTATTTTGTTTGTGTTTGTTATTTTGAGACGACGACTGGTTGGTGGCGTGCGCGCGAAGTGGCGGTGTGCGCTTCCCGTGTCGTTTGTGTTGTTTTGTTTTTGTTTTGTTTTTTTTTGCACTGGGCCCCGGGGGGTGGGTGGGTGGGTGGGTGGGTGCGTGCGTGCGTGTGTGTCGATTGCCGGCTGGCGAAAGGTGCGCCATCGGCGGGGTGGGTCGCCGGCACAAGTAGAGGCGGCGGCGTTGTTGCTGTTGTTGTGTGGTGTTTGTTTTGTTTGGCTGTGTCGGCGAGCTGTGTTGCGGTGCGTGTGAATGGTGGTGCAAAAGTGCTGGCGTTGGGGCTGCGACTGCGACGGCGGCGAGCCGCGGGCGCGCATGATAGTGATGTTGTGAACAGCGGCTGTGTACGGTAGTGGTGTTGTTGTAGCACGACGTGCATCCGGGCCGGCGCGGAAAGCGCAGTTGCGGGCGGTTGCCCTTCGGTGCCAGCCATGTCGCGTGAGCGGCGGGTTGCTCTGGTGTCGACACGTGGTGCTCTGGGTTGTTGTGTGGTGCCCTTTGGCCGGTGGGGGTGGTTCGCGTGTGTCTCGTTCGCGCTCGGTATCTGGTCGTGGTCGTGCTGCTCCCCCGTCTGTCGGCGGTTTTCGACGTCGTCTGTACGTTTTTGTTCGTTTGCGGCGTGCCTGCCGACGTCGCCCCGTCGCGACCTTTCAACCGAAAGTGTGGCGCCCGAAGGTGAACGAACGTAACCCTGACCTCGGCGCTTTACGCTGAGCCGAGCGAACCGAACCTAACCTGTGGTGTGGCGAGGTGAGCTCAGCCTGTGAGCCCCTAACGTCTACGTACGGTAAGCTGTCCGGCTCACGCCTCACGTTTGAACGCTTTTTTAACCTACGTTTGACGCTTCTTAACCTAGCACTGACCCCTTAACCTAACGTGTAACCTAACCTAACCTAACCTAACCTAACCTAACCTAGCCTAGCCTCTGACGCCTGACGTGTTTGAATGCTTAACCTAAGTTTGACGCTTAACCTAACCCAAGTCCCCTTAACCTAACCCATGTCCACCTAACCTAACCTAACCTAACCTAGACGTGTAAACGTAATGTGTAACGCGTAACGTGTAAGGTCGGCTGGCGTGTGTGCTGACGGCAGATTGGGTTGGTCTGTAGATTCGGATTGCGGTTTGCCTCGGTCGAGGGGTTGGGTCGGAAGCGGCGAGGGGCGGCGGCGCCTGTTGCGCAGGCGGCGTCCGTTTGCGGCGGGCAATTGTTGAGAAACGGCTGTGAATGTTGGCGGGCGAGAGGAGGAGGACGGCGCGCGATGTGGCCCGACGGCTGCGGGCCGATCGGGAAACGGCGGGAGGGCGACGGAAGGCGATGGGGCGGCGGAGGCGCGTTTGCACGGCCGTCATCGCCGCACGCCTCGGCTTGTGTGGCTGTGGCGCCGGCCGCGCTGGCCGGGCTGCCGCGGCGACGGTGTGGGAGTTTTGCCGAAGGTTTGGCCATTGTGGCGGGTCGTCGGCTGGGGCTGTGGGGGCGGCATTTGGGCGGGGGCGGCGATTCTCGGCGGGCCGACCCAGGCTGTAGCGCGCGGTAGCTGCAGTTTGGCCGTGGTTTGCGGCGCTGCCGTGGCGACTGGTTGGCGACTGTGGTGTGGCTGTGTGTAGCCCCATCCTCGGTGGTTTGAAAGGCGCGGGCGGTTGTGGCGCAGGTTTGGGGCTGCTCCGCACAGGCTGTCGGACGTTGGGCGGTAGCAAGCGCGGGAGGCGCGGCGCGGCGGCGCGCAGAGTGGCGGCCGCTCTCTCGGCCGTCCGCGCCCGCCCGCGACACTGGCTGGGCCCTTGTGATTCTCTGCTCCTCTATTCCGAGTCGTGATGCCGTACCGAGCGGACCGCAGTGAGGAAGCGGAGGGTGTGGCGGATCGCCGTTCGGCAGAGCCTGCTCTGTCGGCGGCCCCATCCGGCCCCCCAACGGAAACAACCCAGCAGACGCCACCGGACGTCGAGATGGACTGCAGCATGGACCAGGGCGGTCGTTATGCGACCCCAGCTCCGGCTGAGGCAGCGAGTGGCGCGGCGGTCGGCAGCACGGCGGGGCTTGCCCCGACGGCTGTCACAAACCGCCGCCCACCTACGACCGATCGGTCCAGACGGACGGGCGTTGCCCAGAGAGGCAGGCGCGCACTTTCGGCGGATGGGGGCATGCCCCTGCACGCCTTTGCCCGCGCGCTTGATGTTGGTGGCCCGACGGCCGTAACCTCGGCCTCACGCGTGCCACAGCCGACGGCCTTGGCACCAGAGGCCACCACTTCGGCGGAGACAGCGCCTCATGGGGACCCAGCCCACACGCCGGAGGCGGAAAGGCAGCTCGCCTTCCTGATGGGCCTCATCCCAGGCGCTAAACCATCTCCGGATACCATGAAAGAGACGCAGCACTCGCGTAAGCGGCCAGCCGACGCGAGCGCGGAAACACACAGCAAGAGGTCCGCCACTAGCACGCCTAGTAGCGCGCCCACGCTCCGCACCCAGCGGAAGGCGTCGCGGAAGGGATCCAGGACCCTTCACCCGACCGTGGACGACGAGGGTTTCATGCAGCCCTCCCGCAAGCACACAGCCAGGGCTGTGGTGCTTGCGCAACAGTCGGCGGTGCACACCGGCAACCGGTTCGCTGGCCTCTCCAATGATGCCAGTGAGCCCATGGACAGCCAGCAGCAGCAACAGCAGAAGTCGCCCCCTCCACCTCCCGTGGTCATCAAGTGGACCGGCGACTTCCGCGAATTTCGTGAAAAAGTAAAAGCTGTCGTTAAAGGGAACGTGACGTTCAGAGTCGCAGGGCGTGATCTGAACCGTGTCATCACCAAGACGGCAGAAGATTACCGCGGGGTCATGGACCTCGCAGAGAGAGAGGGGCTACACAGCTTCACCTACTCCTCGGAGCCGGTGAAGACGCTCAAAGTCGTGTTCCGCAAGCTCCCGTTCAGTATGGACCCGGGATACTTGCGGGAGCTGCTTGAGGACCTGGGCTTCCCGATACGCGCCACGGCGCGTATGAAGTCACCCAGGGACTTCTCCGACATGCCGCTTTTTATGGCGGTTCTGGACGACACCGTCGAGAACCGCAAAATATTCCAGGTGACCCACGTGGCTGATGTCGGCGTCACCGTGGAGAAGCTGCGCAGAAGACGCGGCCCACCGCAGTGCTTCAATTGCCAGGGCCTGGACCATGTGGCGAAGTACTGCAAGATGCCTCCCCGCTGCGTGAAATGCGCTGGGGAGCATCCCAGTCGGGAGTGCAAAATCCCGCGGACGGACGCGCCCACATGCTGCCATTGCGGCGAAAAGCATGTGGCGTGTTTCCGCGGCTGCACTGCCTTCCGGCGCGCTGCAAGAAGAGGACAGCCGGCGCGTTCCGCGCGGGTGCAAAACGGAAGGAGCTACGCATCCGCTGCCACCGCCAGATCAGCTGAGCAGCGTCCTGCCGCCCCCACTGACGTCCAGGGGCGTGGCAGTCAACCGGAGCCTGCGCAGGCGGCGGTAGCCGTGCGCGGGCGCGGACCGCCGAGAGAGCGCCAGCCTGAGCCTCCGCCAGCGGCGGTAGCCGTGCGCGGGCGCGGACCGCCGAGAGAGCACCAGCCGGAGCCTGCGCCAGCGGCGGTAGCCGTGCACGGGCGCGGACCGCCGAGAGAGCACCCAGCGCCAGCCAGGGTCGGCCGCCGGCGCGGACGGCGGAGGGAGCGCCCTGGCCGTGAGCCAGCGGTCGTTCGAGCGCAGGAGCCAGCATCCTCTCCCAGCACTGACTTTACATCCGCAGCGAGCGTCGCGGACGAAGTCAGGGCCTTGAGAGAGGATTTCAAGCTGCTCCTGCAACAACTCCCGCAGATGATTGCATCTGCAGTGCAGTCGGCCGCCCAGGCCACCACCACACCAGCTGTTCCCACACCCAAACATGGATAGACACATCCAAGGTCTAACCGTTTGCGTGTGGAACGCAAACAGCATTCGCTCCCAAGCGGGAGAATTCCGCCAGTTTCTGCGAGACGAACATGTGGACGTCTGTCTCGTCACAGAAACTTGGCTGAAGCCGGGTGTGAACGTGCGGGCGGCAAACTTCCGCTGCTACCGCACCGACCGGGTCACCCACGGCGGCGGAACGGCGGTGTACGTGAAGACGTCGTTGCGCCACCACCAGGTGCAGCTCCCGGTGACGCCAACCCTGGAGACGACCGGCGTCGTGGTCAACACCTCCGTGGGCCACGTAACATTCGTGGCGGCCTACCGGAAGCCGTCAGGACACCTCAACTCCGGGGACATTGAGACGCTGCTGTCGATGCGCGGGAACCTGTTCATCGGCGGCGATCTCAATGCAAAACACCCGGAGTGGAACTCCAGGGTCACCACCACCAGCGGCAGACGGCTCCTCCGGGTCGTCAACGACCATGACGCCGTGGTGCTGGGTCCCTTCGACCCGACGCACTACCCGGCGCGCGGCCGTCCCGACGTGCTCGACATCGCGATTGTGAAAGGGGCAGCACACAACGCGATCGCGAGCACTCGCTGTGCCCTGTCCTCCGATCACCTGCCAGTGATCTTCGACCTGGACACAGACGGTACGGCGCCTCCTGAGAACCGCTGCGCCCGCCTCAACACCGACTGGGCGCACTTCCAGCAGCACCTGGCAGAGACGGTCGCAGCCACACCTGATCCTGACGAGGAGGGGGTGGATGCAGCACTAGCAGCATTCACCCACTACACACTTGCGGCGGCAGATGCAGCAGCGCCGCGAGGACCGCGGAAGCCGAGGGACAACTCCAAACAGCTTCCGCCGGACATCCTGGCGTTGATCAGTCAGAAGAACCGGGTTTTCCGTGAGTGGCAGATCACGAGAAACCCCGCCACCAAGCGGCTGCTAAACCGCTTGCGCCGGGAGATCTCGGCGGCCGTCGGCCACCACCGTAATCGGGACTGGGCTGGCAGAATAGCCACGCTCAGGATCGATGACGGAAGCGCCTGGGCCATGACCAGGAGCTTCCTGCGCAAGGGGCAGCGCATCCCGCCGCTTCAAGTTGGCCGTGACGTCGTCGCAGAGCCGGACATGAAGGCCAGCGTGCTCGCGGACACCTTCGCCGAGAACTTCTCCACCGTGGACGATGTTGTCGACGAAGACACCATCCAGGAGGTGCAAGAGCGGCTTCCGCTGTACCTGACCCATCAGGAGGCGGACGACGTCATCGAGCCAACCACTGTAGAGGAAGTTCAACACCACCTCGACTCCTTACAGCCCAGGAAGGCGGGGGGGTGCGACAAGATCGACAACGCACTGCTGAAGAAGCTGCCACCGGAAGCAGTGCGTACCGTCACATCGATCTTTAACGCCATCCTCCGCACAGGCGCCTACCCCGATGCGTGGAAACACGCTGAGGTGGTCGCCATTCCGAAGGCTGGCAAGGACCTCAGGCTGGCGCAGAACTATCGCCCAATAAGCCTGCTGCCCTCCCTCTCGAAGACCTTCGAGAGGATACTCGCCAAACGGCTACAGCGCCACGTCAGTGAAGAAGGCCTGCTTCCTGACGAGCAGTTTGGCTTTCGCAGTGGGCACTCGACGCAGCACCAACTACTGCGACTGGTGGAGCAGGCGATGGCGGCCCTGGAGAGACGCGAGTACCTTGGGGCGGTACTACTCGACGTCTCCAAGGCCTTTGATAGCGTGTGGCACGACGGCCTCCTGTATAAGCTGCTGGTACAGGGGGTACCCGTGTCGTACGTCCGCCTTCTCCAGTCATATCTGCGAGGGCGCACATTCCATGTGCGTGCCGACGGCGGCATGTCGACGGCGCGCCACATACGTGCCGGAGTGCCGCAGGGGTCCGTCCTTGGCCCCCTGCTGTACTCCCTCTTCACCGCTGACGTCCCGAAGACGACGCCGAGGGTTCATCTGGCGCTCTACGCCGATGACACCGCGCTGTACACGCGCAGCATGAGCGCGCAGTTGATGCGCCGCCGCCTGCAGCTCTCCTGCAATGAGATTGGAGCCTGGGCCACCAAATGGCGGCTCAAGTTCAACGCAGGGAAGAGCCAGGCGGTGGTGTTTACTCGCCGCTGCATTCCCGTCGCGCTGCCGCCAGTGCGGATCATGGGAGGCCCCATCCCGTGGTCGCGTACTGGAAAGTACCTCGGCGTCACTCTGGATCGACGCCTGACTTGGGGTCCACATATCAGGGAGCTGAGGGGCCGGGCGCTTGGACGGATGCGCTCGCTCTACCCCCTCCTCAACCCCACGACGACACTGCCCACCCACTGCGGCCTCACGCTCTACCTAGCACTAATCAGGCCAGTGCTGGAGTACGCGGCCGTGGTGTGGGGAAATGCTGCCGACACTCACGTCCAGACGCTGCAACGGGTGCAGAACAAAGCCCTTCGGCTGGCGCTCCACCTGCCAAGGGACTACGACACCCGTATGCTGCACGACATCGCGGGAGTTCCGATGCTGAAGCGCCGCTTCCGCGCGCTCGCACGGAACTTCTACGAGTCGGCGAGGAGGTCCAGGAACCCGCTGGTCAGTGGACTGGGAAACCAACTCCACTGGCGCCCAGCGACCAGATGGCCAGACCGGTTGCTGGAATAACCCCAGCACCCAGTGACGATGACCAAGAGACGTGAATTCGTGATGACATACCACTAAGAGAGGACCACATGCATCTAGTGAATTCAACACGCAGGAACAGCAGTTAACCTGCTTAACCTGCTTAAAACCGTGCAAGGAATTGCACGTGAGTTTCACACGGCTGATTCTCTGCTCCGCTGCTGTGCTGTGCTTGCGTGCCTGCCGTCCCGCTCGCTCTCGCTCTCGCTGTGTGTTACGCGCGTCGTCGAAATGGCAGATCAGGCGGCTACGAACGAGACTGCTGCGGCACCCGCCGCCACCGGCACTACGAAGAAGGCCAAGTCTGCGTCGTCTGCGAAGAAGCCGCGCGCCAAGCCTGCGCACCCGCGCACCTCTGAGATGGTGACGGCCGCCATCAAGAGTCTGAAGGAGCGCGGCGGGTCGTCGCTGCAGGCGATCAAGAAGTACATAGCCGCGCACTACAAGCTGGACGCGGAGAAGCTGGCGCCGTTTATCAAGAAGTACCTCAAGTCGGCCGTCGTGGCGGGCGAGCTGGTGCAGACGAAGGGGAAGGGCGCGTCCGGCTCGTTCAAGCTTGCCGGCGCCGGCGGCGGGGGGGCGGCCGAGGGCGGCAAGGCTCGTGCTGGCGGTGCCAAGAAGAAGCGCGCCGCTCCGGCCAGCAAGGAGAAGAAGGGCGCCCGTGCGGCCGGCGCAAAGAAGGCTGGTGGCGTGAAGGCGGCGACCGGTCGGAAGGCGGGCGCCGCCAAGAAGGCGTCTGCGGCGTCGGCCGCTCCCGCGGGTGCGAAGAAGGCGGCTGCGGCCAAGCCGGCCAAGGCCAAGTCGCCGTCGAAGGCGAAGAAGGCCGCCAAGGTTCCGACGAAGAAGCCGAAGGCGCCGCGCCCGAAGAAGGCGACGACGCCGTCTAAGGCGAAGGCTTCGCCCAAGAAGAAGAAGTAGAGTAGAGGAGAAAGAGATGGGAAAGGAAGGGTTTGGCGCTTGACTCCGTCGTCCCCACCCCCCGTCGTCGTCTAGTGGCGCGCAAGAGACGCGCGGCCCAAAACGGCCCTTCTCAGGGCCATCAAAGCACGTCGGGGAAGGTTTTGATTGTCGTGTTGCGTTTGGTGTGGGTGTCTGTCTGGCGTTTCTGTATGCCCGTGGGGATGCTGTTTGCGTGCCGCGGTGGTTGGATTGCGGGGGTCGGTGGCGGGTGTGGGCGGCGGTAGCGGTAAGCGGTGTTGTTGTTGTTGTTGTTGTTGTTGTTGTCGTGGTTGATTGTCGCCGTGTTTGTGGCGGCGGCCGACGGTTGGTTTTCTGTCACGTTGTTTTGTTTGAATACGTTGGTTGGCTTGCCTGCGTTCGTTCTTCTCGGATGTCTGTCTTGTCGAGTCGTGTCTGGTCTTTGTTTTGTTCCTTTGTGTGTGTTATGTTTTGCAACGGGGGGCACGTTGAGATGTGGAAGGAGTCGGCGGGGATTTCGGTGGCGTGTAGAGCGAGCGAGCGCGCCTGCCTGGCCGTTGGCCGTCGGAGTGGAGTGCGGGGTTTTTTGTTTTCGAAACGAAAGCGGCGGCCGGCCAGCCACCCGTGCGGTGTGACGTCGGCCGTTGGGTATTGTGCGCTTGGAGCGCCGGGGAGGGATGATGTGTGATTGTTGCGCGCTGCTAGCAGGCAGGCAGGCAGGCAGGCAGGCAGAGTGAGCGGGTGTGGCGGACGGACGGGAAGTGGCGGTTTTTGTTTTTGGGTTGCGGGGCGAGAGGCAGGCGACCGACAAAGTTTGCTCGCGACGGAGAGATGTTAGTGGCCCTGAAAAGGGCCGTTTTTGTTTGTGCGGTGCGGTGCCGCGGCGCGGTTTAGGCGCGCTCGCCGCGGATGCGGCGCGCGAGCTGGATGTCCTTGGGCATGATGGTGACGCGCTTGGCGTGGATTGCGCACAGGTTGGTGTCTTCGAAGAGGCCGACGAGGTAGGCCTCGCTGGCCTCCTGCAGGGCCATGACTGCGGAGCTCTGGAAGCGCAGGTCGGTCTTGAAGTCCTGGGCGATCTCGCGCACTAGGCGCTGGAATGGCAGCTTGCGGATGAGCAGCTCTGTGCTCTTCTGGTAGCGCCTGATTTCTCGCAGGGCGACGGTGCCCGGCCTGTAGCGGTGGGGCTTCTTGACGCCTCCGGTGGCGGGCGCGCTCTTCCTCGCCGCCTTGGTGGCGAGCTGTTTGCGCGGCGCCTTTCCGCCGGTGGACTTGCGGGCCGTTTGCTTTGTGCGGGCCATAGCGGTAGCGGAGCGGCGTGCGTGGAGGTTAGGTGCGGCGCGGCGTCCGGTGCTGCCTTGACAACGGGCCCGCGCGCCTCCGTGCTGCGCTTATATGCCCTCGGTTGCGCGTGGTGGGGGGAGGGCGGGCCAGAGTCTATATAGGGGGGCGGCGGGCGCGCCGGGCGCAGACCGTAGCCGACTCGCCAGCCGCTGCAGCTGCTGTTTGTGCACGTTTTGCTTTGCCCGAGGAAGGAAGGATGACAGGCCGCGGCAAGGGAGGAAAGGAGCTCGGCAAGGGTGGCGCCAAGCGGCACCGCAAGGTGTTGCGCGACAACATCCAGGGCATCACGAAGCCCGCCATCCGCCGCCTGGCTCGCAGGGGCGGCGTGAAGCGCATCTCTGGTCTGATCTACGAGGAGACCCGCGGGGTGCTGAAGGTGTTCCTGGAGAACGTGATCCGCGACGCGGTGACGTACACTGAGCACGCCAAGCGCAAGACTGTGACGGCCATGGACGTGGTGTACGCCCTGAAGAGGCAGGGGCGCACCCTGTACGGTTTCGGCGGTTAGGCTGCGTCGCAGCGGGCGCTGGCCTTCCCGCGGCCGTGCTTGTGGGTGGGAGAGACTAGAAAACGGCCCTTTTCAGGGCCACCACACTGTTCGGAAGTTGAAAAGTGCGAAAGAGTCTGTGTTGTTGCTGCTGCGTGTGTGCGCTGTGTTGTTTGTTTGTTTCTTTCTCTCTTTCTTTCTTTGTTTCTTTCTTTCCGTTTGAGCGACGTGATGTGACTGGGAGGGGAGAAGGAAAGGAAACGTGTCATGTGGCTGGCTGTGTGTGGAGCTGCTTCGTTTGTGTGTCTTTGTATCGATCGCGACGGAGATGGCGGGCTGTGTGTTGTTGTGCGAGAGGCGGTGATTATTTGCTTGCGTGGTTTGGCTCTGTGTGTTTGCGGCGGCGTTGGGGTTTCCGAGGCAAGGCGTGTGGGCATAGGCGGCCGGATCAGCTGTTTCGTTCGTGTCGACGGCCGTTGCGCGCGGGAGTGGAGGGCGGTGTGTCGACACGCCTCCCTTTAACAATGGTCATTATTGCTGCCGTTGTCGTTTGGAAGGCGACTGCGACCGTGCAAAATGTGTGTGTGTGTGTGTGTGTGTTGGGCCACACGGGCTGTGTGGACGACAAGATGGCGGACGTGCGCCGGCGGCGGCTGTGCTGTGAAAGTGCAAAGTTAAAACAAAACAAGGTGCGGCGAGGACGACTGAAATTTTGCTTTGGACGTAGGTTTGTGTGGTGGCCCTGAAAAGGGCCGATTGTTGTGGGCCGAGCCGGCAAAGCGCGTTGCGTGCAGGGGAGCACGCGGCGCTGCGATTGCCTGGCCTCCTTTAGGCCTTCTTCTCGGTCTTCTTTGGCAGCAGGACGGCCTGGATGTTGGGCAGGACACCACCCTGTGCGATGGTGACGCCCGACAGGAGCTTGTTGAGCTCCTCGTCGTTGCGGATGGCAAGCTGCAGGTGGCGCGGGATGATGCGCGTCTTCTTGTTGTCGCGGGCCGCGTTTCCGGCCAGCTCGAGCACCTCAGCCGCGAGGTACTCCATGACGGCGGCGAGGTAGACGGGCGCCCCGGCGCCGACGCGCTCTGCGTAGTTTCCCTTGCGCAGGAGGCGGTGGATTCTGCCGACCGGGAACTGGAGCCCAGCCCTGCTTGAGCGGGACTTTGACTTGCCCTTGACTTTGCCTCCCTTTCCGCGTCCGGACATGGCGATGGGCTAGCGACGGTGCACACGAAACGGAAACGAAAACGACCGGTGCGAGCGGCAGCGAGTCGAGCAGCGGAGTGCGTGCCGGCGCAGCCGGGGTGGGGGTGCTTTATGGGCTCGGGTGCGGCGGCCGGTTGCGCGCGCGCCCCATTGGTCGGCGGCCGCAACAGGGCGAGCTGGTAAAGGTGCGGCGGCGGCTGGCGGCGGGTGCCACTGTGTGGGGAGACGCTGACTAGAGCGGAGCGCTTGCTACTGGTGTTGCTGCTGCCGTACGTTCGTTCGAGATGCCGCCCAAGACTAGCGGGAAGGCCGCCAAGAAGGCTGGCAAGGCGCAGAAGAACATTTCGAAGGGCGACAAGAAGAAGAAGCGCAAGAGGAAGGAGAGCTATGCCATCTACATCTACAAGGTGCTGAAGCAGGTGCACCCTGACACGGGCATCTCGTCGAAGGCGATGAGCATCATGAACAGCTTCGTGAACGACATTTTCGAGCGCATTGCGGCCGAGGCTTCTCGCCTGGCGCACTACAACAAGCGCTCGACCATCACGTCCCGCGAGATCCAGACCGCTGTGCGGCTGTTGCTGCCTGGCGAGCTGGCCAAGCACGCCGTGAGCGAGGGCACGAAGGCGGTGACCAAGTACACGAGCTCCAAGTAAGGAGGTGGCTCTGGAATGGAAGGAAGGAAGGATGGAGAAGGCTCCTCCGTTGCGAGAGCGGCAAAACGGCCCTTTTCAGGGCCACCAACTTGCCTTTTGCGGGAAGGGCGGAATTGTTGTTGTTGTTGTTGTTGTTGTTTGTGTGGACGGCTGTGATGTATGTGTGCATTTTGATTGTGGGTGGGGGGGGCGCGTCAAAGCGTGTTGCGGGGTACGGCCACGAGGTTGGTCGCCGTGGCGTGGAATGGTGGCACGCCTCGTTGGAGTGGTTTTGACCCATTGGTGTTGGTGTTGGTGTGTGTTACCTGTCTGCGAGGGGGGACAGTGCGATCGGCGACTTTTGTGTCACCGTAACGACGGCCGTTTGCGGGTTTGTTTTTTTTTTTTTTTTGCACATCATACATGGCGAGGGTGAAATGTGAAATGTTTTTGTTTGGTTTGTTTTTTTTTTCTTTGCCGCCCACTATTCCCTTTGCTGTACGCCGAGTTTGACAATGGTGCGACGTAACTGCAGCGTGGAGGTGTGTGAGTGACGTTGAAATGAACGTGCCATTAAGACGCATTGTTGTTGTATTGTACTGTACGTGTACGGCGACACGCACGATGATGTACCATTCGACTCTGATTTTTGATAGCCGTGTCTGACTGATTGCGTACGACGCACGCACACCGATGTCGTCATTCAAGATGCACGCGTGTCCAGTGCAGTACAGTAAGCGCGACGCTAGACGACGACGACGACGACGACGACGACGACGACGACGACGGCGGCGGCGGTCGTCGTCGTTTGTTTGGCGAATGTCTGTACACGTGTTTGTCTGTGTCCATCCGGTATGTATTTGTTTGTTTGAAAGTGTTTTGTGTGTCGGTGACGTGGTCCGATCCGTCGCCCCCTGAGTAACTGTCGATCGGCGCGATAGACCGGCGTCACGCAACTGAACCGAAGTCTTGGGCACACCCGTCATACTGTTGTACACCGTCGCGCTGAGAACGGTAACGAAAGGTTGACTTTGATCGGTCGAATGTGTGGGCAGAACGTGAGGAATGAGGCAAGAGTGCAAGGAGGGGGGGCAAAAGAGAGAGGAAGGGAAAAAGGGGAGAAACGCATTCGTAGAGCAACGGAACGTTCCCGTGTCGGAGGCGTATTGGAGCCGCACTGAAATGCGTTTAACGGCGGCGCGGCTGCAAGTGTCTGCCGTGGTGAACGTTACCTTTGACGGCTGCATTGGGCTTTGCTTTCGCTTTCGCTTTCCCGGATGTACGTAACGTTTGTTGATATGGTTCTGAGGAAGAGTGTATGACAGTGCCGTGCCGTCCATGTTCGTGTGCCCTCCCATTGTGTGTATGCTATTGTCTGTGTACTTGAATGATGTATGTAGGTGTTAGTGGACATGTTTTACCAGTGGGGGGAAATGGATCGTCGATAGTTGCCGTCACTCTGTCACGGTCGAGATGACGCACCCTCCGTACAGAAAGGTGTCGAGAAAGTGAGTGTGTGTGTGTGTGTGTGTGTGTGTGTGTGTGTGTGTGTGTGTGTGTGCGCGTCCGTGAATTGGCAGTGTTTGGAGGTGGGCGTGCCCTGCATGTGGCCCGGAAGGCTGTTCGTTTGGCGGTAGTGTTGTGTGGACAGGGGAGGGGCATGCGTAACGCTGCTGGCATGGCATTTCGGGAGATGGGAGGGGGCAAACGAGGAAACGAGGAGCGGCGGCCAAAGACGGGACGGGGAGGGGCGCGGTGTGGGTGGCTTGCGCCTGTGCTCGGCGTTGTGGTTTGTGCAAAAGAGGAGGAGAAAAACAATGAGTTGCCAGGGAGGGGAGCGGTGTTGTGTTGTGGTTGTCGTGGTGTAGCCGCAGACGCGGCTGTCAGTGAACGTGGCGAGACGGACGGATGCGCGGAGGGGCGGGGGCGGCGCATTTCGCCGGTGCCGTGCCGTGCCATGCCTGAAAGCCGCGTGGTCGCTGTGTTGTTGGTGGCGTGGGGGCGAGGAGAGTACCGTACGGGTGTGCTTGTGCGCCGGAAATGGCACACTGCGCCTGCCCGTCTTGGAGGCTGATGGCTGTGGTGTGGAAATGGGGCGCGGTGATGTTGAAGCAGAAAAGAAACCAAGAAAACGGAAGGCGTGATGCGGCGGTGGTGGTGAGAGCGGGAAAAACAAAACAAAAAAAAAAAAGAAGGAAAAACAACAAGAAACAAAAAAGAAAACAAAAAGTCTATCAATATTAAAATGTAAATGGAAATGGAAATGGACCCAGGTATAACCTCCCTGCACAAATAGCAGAGAGTCCGATGGTAATAAAAATGTGCCAGAATGTTAACGTCCCTACAAAAGAAACCCAACGATAATATTAATGAAAGAATGAACCGTATGTAACATTGCAACAGACACAATGAAACCTGATAAATTGTATAAGGGCAGCAGCGTTGACCTTTGGCCCTGTATTCAGAATAAAAAGAGCCAAAGATTGTTACCCCAATGAAAAAGACACTGAAACACGTATGTAACATAGCAGCGATGGCGAGACATTGTAGCATCTGTGACCAGAGAGTTTGCGCTGGACTGCGCGAGTGTTGCGAGCGGTTCTCAGTCAGTCAGTCAGTCAGTCGTTGCGAGTCTGTAGCTCTGTGTAGTTGAGGGCTGTACTCTGTCAGTAGTCGTCGCGTGCAGTACGCTAATAGTCGTCATGCAGAGCGGTCGGTCAGTAGTAGGAGCCGAGTGCGGTTGTGTGATGTAGGCGGTCGGCAACACTGGTCAAGATGGTGAATAAGGTATACTGTTAATTAATATAATCATTAGATAATGAAAAATTTTATTTATTGTAATTATTCTCCAACAAGTTCCCCAATAATAATGTTTATTTCAAAAGCATTTTTCAAACATTTAATTTTTTATTGAACTAAAGAGTTCGTTGCACTTCACATTTCATTCCACTTCTTTGAAGAAAAATTTCACTAAAATCACAAAAAAAGAGAATATTATTATTTGCAATGCAGTTCCTCCAAGCGCTGCGCAACAACAAGAGCAGAAATGTGACATCCATTTATTCGGAGGTAAGACTTTAATTCTGATTGTTTTGCACAGGGCCAAAGACCGATATTTCGGTTTAATTGAAGTTTCTTGTCACTGAACGGACTTTAAATGTTGTGAAGAATTTATATTTGAGTCAGATTGCGAATTTCACATTTTTGTTGCCATTTTCAATACCTCTCATTGTGGGCGAGGTTACAATTAGCGCAATGTCCATTAGCATCCGTAAATAACATTGTCCATTATTTTAAAATTTGCGGGGAGGTTACAACACACACAAAAAAAAAAAAAAAAAAAAAAAATTTGCATTTATATCCGCTCCTCAATTGTAGATACCCCTTACACAGCTGTGTGCAATGAATGAGTGCTGGCTGGTAATTAATTGCACTCCTTGGAGGGAAATGCCATAGGAAGTAGTCTTTAAAAAGTGAATGTTTTTCGTTAAAAGACAAAAGGTACTTTAGAAAAAAGTAATAGTGGGGCTTTTGTTGTTGAACAAAATAAGTACAATGAACATACGTTATCAGATTTGCGCAATGCAGCTTCACACTACCTTTTGATTATAACACAATATACTATACATCGTCCCGAACCGTGACCAGAGTCGCGAGACGAGCAGAGCACGCCGCCGACGCCCGCTCAGTACAACCGTCCACCCGCTACTACTGTCGACCGACTACTACCTCTCCCGACTCGCGCTACAATATATATAACAACTGTTCCTGGCGACCCGGTGCGTGCCACTACTGTCGTCTGGCGCGGTCCAAGCGCCGACTAGCAACGATAAATAACTCTCTGGTCAGACAGAGATGCTGTCATGCCTCGCCATCGCTCTGGTAATGAATACATACGTGTTGCAGCGTGCGTACCACCGGAACACGCAGTGGCGGAGCCAAAGACTGTGTTGTCGAGGTCGAGTGCGAGCGGGAAGAGAGGCAGCGTCGGCACGGAGATGCAAGCGAGCGCGAGACGCACGGGGGCTGCGGCGTGGCGCGTTTGCGGTCGGCGCCTTTGGTGGCAACGGCCGGGACAAGCAGCGGTGTATGGTGTGGTGCGGGGCGGACAGGGGCGGCGGTGGACGGGGAGGAGGCGGCGCGACGACGGCATGGGGGCGAAAACGGGACGGGGGACGGCGGATGCTGAGAGGCGTCACGCGCGGACAGGACACAGACACAGAGACACACAGATTGGAAAGGGAGGGTGCGCGGTAGTAGTTGGGAATGTGCGTACCGTGCGGGATGGGAGTGGGCGAGGAACACGGTCGTGGCCCCCTGTTTTTTGGGTGCGTGTGATGACGTCGGTGTGTTGTGGGAAGGGAAGGTGCTGTGGCGGCGGCGCGTAATGGGCGTAGGCCGAAAAGAGAAAGGAACGTGGGCAGTGTGTTGGCAAGCGTCGGTTCGACTGCGACGTTGATGGGCAGGGCAAGGTTAATGGTGGTAGGAGTAGGCGTGTGGGCGCAAAAAATCTGCCGCTGCAGGCGGTGCCGTAACCGCCATGGCGGGAAGGAGAGAGAGAGGGCCAAAGAAAGAAAGAAAGAAAGAAAGAAAGAAGAAAACAAAAAAAAAACAAAAAAAAAAAGGAGGCGGGGGCGAAAGTGGAGAGGCGGTGGTGTGAGAAGGGCGGGGGCGGAAGGAAGGCAGGAAGGACAAGAGGCGAGGCGACGGCTTGCTTTGTGTATCGGTCGGTCTCTGGCTATGCTTCGTTTTCTGCAGCAGGGTCGGTGCGCGGCGTGGCTCGCGGCAGTGGGAACGCCTGGTGGCTGGACGGCCAGCAATGCGGTTGGATGGGCGGCCACAGCACCGCACCTGTGCCCGAGGAGGAGACGCTGGCGGCGGGCCCAGAGGTGAGGCCGGCTCGGCTGGGGCTGTGGATGTGTAGGTGTGCGCCGCTGCTGCAACAACGAGTAAAACGCGAGAAGAAGGGATGGCGGTAGAGAGAGAGAAAAAAAAAAAGGTCGTGTTGTGTTGATGCGCAGGCAGACGCGTACAGAGAGACGAGCCCGGTCTGCAGCAGGGTGTGGCCGTGCCGAGTGCAGAGCAGCGGCGGCTCGGTTCGGTTCGGTTCGGCCCGGCCCGGCGGGCCGCGCTGTTGTCGCGGACGTGAGCGCCCCCTGGCGGGTGGCCGGAGGCGGCGCGGCGTGTTGGACGTGTGGCTGGTGGCAGTGCACAATTTGCGAGTGGCTGGCGGTGTGGTGTGGCGGTTGGCGCGTCGGGCGGCGGAGAGAGAGAGAGAGAGAGAGAGAGGGAGGAGAGGTATGTGTTGCGGGCGCCCTTTGCTGCGCTGCGTCGTTGCGTGTGCCGTACAGGGCGGGCGCTTGTCGACTGTGTGGGCGGTGTGGCGAATTGGCGTGAAACGGCTGCCGAGAGGTGTGTGGTAGCGAGCCGGTCGTTGTCAGTGCGAAGGGGAATGTGCGTGCGTTTGGCGGTTTCGGTGTGCTTTTTGCGGCGTGAGAGTGGGAATTAGTGGGGCCGGCTGTTGTGTTGGTTCCTTGTGTCTTGTGTCGCGTAGCTTGATGGCAACGTGGAAGGACGCCGGTTTCGTTTCGAGCCTTGCGTGTGGTTGTCGACGTTGACTGGTTGGCGTGTGCCGATGCACGTGCATGTGTGGGTCGCGAGTGCGTTTTTGGCTGTGTGTGTGTGTGTGTGTGTGTTTTGGGGGGGAAGGGGGAGGCGGTGGTGAAAGTGCAGTCGTTGCCACGGGCGTCGTCGGGTGGGGCTGGGGCTGTGCGTCGTGGCGGAAAGGTGGTAGGTTGCGGGAAGCGAGCCCGTCGTTGACGGTGTCGCGTGAGTTGTGAATCGAGTGGGGCGCGGGGCGCGGGACAGGAGCAGCGTGCCGCTGCGTCGTGGTCGTCAGCAGAGGCTGTGCGTGTGCTTGTCCTTTTTGTGGGCGGTTCGTGCGAGGCGTTTTTGTTTTGTGTTGCCCTAGTTGTTAGTTTATTTTGTTTGTGTTTGTTATTTTGAGACGACGACTGGTTGGTGGCGTGCGCGCGAAGTGGCGGTGTGCGCTTCCCGTGTCGTTTGTGTTGTTTTGTTTTTGTTTTGTTTTTTTTTGCACTGGGCCCCGGGGGGTGGGTGGGTGGGTGGGTGGGTGGGTGGGTGCGTGCGTGCGTGTGTGTCGATTGCCGGCTGGCGAAAGGTGCGCCATCGGCGGGGTGGGTCGCCGGCACAAGTAGAGGCGGCGGCGTTGTTGCTGTTGTTGTGTGGTGTTTGTTTTGTTTGGCTGTGTCGGCGAGCTGTGTTGCGGTGCGTGTGAATGGTGGTGCAAAAGTGCTGGCGTTGGGGCTGCGACTGCGACGGCGGCGAGCCGCGGGCGCGCATGATAGTGATGTTGTGAACAGCGGCTGTGTACGGTAGTGGTGTTGTTGTAGCACGACGTGCATCCGGGCCGGCGCGGAAAGCGCAGTTGCGGGCGGTTGCCCTTCGGTGCCAGCCATGTCGCGTGAGCGGCGGGTTGCTCTGGTGTCGACACGTGGTGCTCTGGGTTGTTGTGTGGTGCCCTTTGGCCGGTGGGGGTGGTTCGCGTGTGTCTCGTTCGCGCTCGGTATCTGGTCGTGGTCGTGCTGCTCCCCCGTCTGTCGGCGGTTTTCGACGTCGTCTGTACGTTTTTGTTCGTTTGCGGCGTGCCTGCCGACGTCGCCCCGTCGCGACCTTTCAACCGAAAGTGTGGCGCCCGAAGGTGAACGAACGTAACCCTGACCTCGGCGCTTTACGCTGAGCCGAGCGAACCGAACCTAACCTGTGGTGTGGCGAGGTGAGCTCAGCCTGTGAGCCCCTAACGTCTACGTACGGTAAGCTGTCCGGCTCACGCCTCACGTTTGAACGCTTTTTTAACCTACGTTTGACGCTTCTTAACCTAGCACTGACCCCTTAACCTAACGTGTAACCTAACCTAACCTAACCTAACCTAACCTAACCTAGCCTAGCCTCTGACGCCTGACGTGTTTGAATGCTTAACCTAAGTTTGACGCTTAACCTAACCCAAGTCCCCTTAACCTAACCCATGTCCACCTAACCTAACCTAACCTAACCTAGACGTGTAAACGTAATGTGTAACGCGTAACGTGTAAGGTCGGCTGGCGTGTGTGCTGACGGCAGATTGGGTTGGTCTGTAGATTCGGATTGCGGTTTGCCTCGGTCGAGGGGTTGGGTCGGAAGCGGCGAGGGGCGGCGGCGCCTGTTGCGCAGGCGGCGTCCGTTTGCGGCGGGCAATTGTTGAGAAACGGCTGTGAATGTTGGCGGGCGAGAGGAGGAGGACGGCGCGCGATGTGGCCCGACGGCTGCGGGCCGATCGGGAAACGGCGGGAGGGCGACGGAAGGCGATGGGGCGGCGGAGGCGCGTTTGCACGGCCGTCATCGCCGCACGCCTCGGCTTGTGTGGCTGTGGCGCCGGCCGCGCTGGCCGGGCTGCCGCGGCGACGGTGTGGGAGTTTTGCCGAAGGTTTGGCCATTGTGGCGGGTCGTCGGCTGGGGCTGTGGGGGCGGCATTTGGGCGGGGGCGGCGATTCTCGGCGGGCCGACCCAGGCTGTAGCGCGCGGTAGCTGCAGTTTGGCCGTGGTTTGCGGCGCTGCCGTGGCGACTGGTTGGCGACTGTGGTGTGGCTGTGTGTAGCCCCATCCTCGGTGGTTTGAAAGGCGCGGGCGGTTGTGGCGCAGGTTTGGGGCTGCTCCGCACAGGCTGTCGGACGTTGGGCGGTAGCAAGCGCCCATCCGCCAGTCGTTATGTCCCAAGAAGAGGAGAGCAACACAGGATTTACCTGACGGCATTGCCTGCATTCGTCAGAGGAGAGAGGGTGTGTTGAACTTCTTTATTTGTTGTATGGCATCGGGGTATGCGGGATCATAAAAAGAAAATCATAGGGACGGAGCTGCAAGCAGCGTCCGCTTGGTGCACTCCCGAGTCTCAGCGGTCGAGGAGTGCAACAGGCCGCTGATAGCGGTCACGAACATCTTGAGGTGCGCCAACGTCTCGAATGAGGGGATTGGCAGAGGCGCGCGACCGTCGGTAAAAACGGCTGGCATTCTGCTGTATGCGGGGCATCACTTCCAGTTCATCAGCTGCATGGTGGAGGTACCGATGCGGAAACTGCGGGTGTACATGGAAGACCCGCCGGAGGATCTTATTCTGTTGCGCCTGAAGACGCTGAATATGCGTGGGAGCCGCTGGTGGACTTTGGCACGCACGGCGTCGATGTGTGGCTTCCACAGTAGGCGATCGTCCATGATAACGCCCAGGTACCGGACGGTCTTCTGCCAGGGGAGGGCGGTCCCATAGAGTCGAAGTGGCGGGGCCGGCATCGTCGTCTTCCTCGTAAAGACGATGGCCTGCGTCTTCAGGGGGTTGAACCGGATGCGCCAGCGAGCTGCCCAGATCTCGAGGTCGTCGCATGCCTGCTGCAACCGGGAATGCATGGCGGCATGCCACCGGCTCCTGGTGTAGAGCATCGTATCGTCGGCGTAGACGGCTTTCTCCACTCGGGGCGACGTCGGAAGGTCCGAGGTAAATATAGTATAAAGGACGGGGCCCAGGACGGAGCCCTGCGGCACCCCGGCGACGATAGGTCTGGCAGTGGAGAGAGCCGCGTCAACGCGGACAGCGAAAGTACGGTGCTGCAGGTACGACACAATGAGGCGCACGTACGCTCGGGGAAACCCAAGGTGGTCCATCTTCCAGAGAAGTCCAGCATGCCAAACACTGTCAAAGGCCTTCGTGACATCTAGAAGAACCGCTCCACAGTATTCCCGGTTGTTGAAGGCGCGAGTGATGTACTCCACAACACGTACAATCTGCTGGGTCGTGGAGTGGCCGCTGCGGAATCCAAACTGTTCCGGGGGGAGGATTTCCCGAATATCCAGGATGGTCCGGAGTCGCTGAAGAAGAAGCCGCTCAAACAGCTTGCTGATGTGCGGAAGCAAACTGATAGGCCGGTAGGATTTTGGGTCCTTCCGATCCTTGCCCGGCTTAGGAACAGCAATAACTATGGAGTGCTTCCATGCTGCAGGGTAGGTGCGAGTCCGCAGAACCCAATTGAAGATGGCAGTGAGATGAACCACAGCCAGGAGCGGCAGGTTCTTCAGGACCCGGCCGGTAATGTCGTCAACACCTGGAGCCTTGGACGCCGGGAGAGCCTTGATGCTTGCACGGACTTCGGCCACTGAAATAGGTGGTATGTCGTCACGGTCCTCCTCCCCATCCCCGTGGAGGATGGTCTGCACTGCTGCGTCAACCTGGTCGACGTGTAGCTGGTCCACATCTTCTGGAAGGGGGGTAAAATTCTCCTGAAAGATGTCCGCAAGGAGATTCGCCTTATCCTCATGTAGATAGGCCGTCCCAGTCGGTGTTGCAAGAGGGGGCATCCGTGTCCTGCGCTTCGTAAAAAAGCGGACCGCATTCCAGTGCATGGGGTCAGAGGTGAACGCCTGCAGTTTCTCAGCCCAGCGTCGATTCTTATGCTGGACAATTGCGGCCTTGATGTCACGGCGCAGGCTGTTGATGTGGCGCTTCAGCTGTGGGTCCCTGGTCACACGCCATTCCTTGCAGAGGCGATTACGTGTGCGTATGTCCTGGAGGATTTCCGCTGGGAGAGCGGAAGACGCGACTGTGCTGGTGCGCGGGCGGGGCGACGCTCCCACCAGAGCAGCTGTGAGTGTATCAGCAAACTGGGCTGCAGAGGCCTCGTGAACGCCGACGCCATCCACCTGTCGCTGCAGGGCTGCAGTAACTCGACGCTGAAAGCACGGCCAGTCCGTGCGGTTGAGATTGAGCCGGCCCGTACTCTGCACCGGGGCGACGTCCAGTTGAAAGAGAACTGGCAGGTGGTCGGAGTTCAGTTCGTGAAGGACTTCAGCAGTCAGGAACTGATTAAGTCCCCGAGTAATGGCGATGTCAAGAATGTCGGGCCTCCCTCTGCTAGGATAACACGTCGGCTCCTCGGGACCGCAGACATACGCATTCACCTCTTCAGTGGCCTGGAGAAGAAGCCGCCCATTAAGATTGGTGACCAAAGAATTCCAGGCGGCGTGTTTGCAATTGAGGTCACCAGCAATAAAATATTTGCCAGGAGTCCGGAGAAGGCGACGGGCATCATCTAGGAGGAGCTGGCGACGAGGGCTCCGGTAAACAGCCATAAACGTGACTGGTCCAGTGGCCGTTTCAACCTGGACAGCAGTGACTTCTATAGTCCCGATGGCAGGTGGTTGAATTTCACAATGCGGAATGGAGGAGCGGATGAAGATCGCCGTGCCACCCCCCTGCGTCGGCCGGTCGGTCCGAAAGCATCGGTAATTGGCGATGTTGGAGCGGATGCCTGGTTTGAGGAAGGTCTCATTGACCAGGCAAATGTCCACGTCATGTTCAAACAAGAACTGCCGAAGCTCCTCAAGGTCGTAGGTGAGGTTGGCGGCATTATAAGCCACTATGCGGAAATCATCCAAGCGGCGGCGTCTAGGCATGCTGGGCTACTGAAGTGTCGGCAGTGGGAGCCCGAAGGCTGCGTGAGATCGTCGCCTCCACTGTGGCGGCGATGGTTGCAGGCAGGTTGACGATGGCGGTGGTCAACTCGGTCACCATCGTGGTCAGATGCTGCAGCAGCTGGAAAACGTCTTGGAGTCCAACAGTAGGCACAGCCGTAGGCGAAGGAGAAGCTGGCTGGCGGTCCTGGCGTGCAGGAGGCGGTGGGACGCTGGGCACCTCGGCAGCCGCGGTCGCCCGTGGTTGGGAGACGCCCTTTAGTGCATCTGCCACTGTGACACCGGGCTGGATCCTCGCGGACCGGCGTTCAAGTAGGGAGGGCCACGTACGCGTGTCACTGGCCGGCTGTGTGGGCGGCGGTTGTCGCCTCCGTCGGGTATCAGCACGTCGGGAAGGCGGAACGGGCGGAAGACCCCGCTGCCGACGGCTAGCCTCCTTATGCTTCGCGCAGGAACGAAAATTGGCAGGATGACTGCCTCCACACAGGCCACAGACGGGCGGCTCATCCTTGCTTCGTGGACAAAGGCGGCTGTCGTGGCCAGCACCACACTTGACGCACATAGGCGGCATAGTGCAGTGACGGGCCACGTGGTTGAACCCTTGGCACCGGAAGCATTGGACCGGGCCACGGGACTTCCGCAGACGTTCCACGGTGACGGAGAGGTCGTAAATCCTGGTTAGCTGGAATATTTCCCGATGCCGAGGAGTGTCCTGCAGGACGACGACGCGGTGGCCAGTAAGCTGATTGGTCCCGGGCATACGATGGTAATCCACCACCGTCGCGACGAAGCCGAGGTCCTCCAGTTCTTCCTTCAGTTCGTCATGGGTGAGAGACGCCGGAATGTGCTTCAACAGCGCCTTCAGAGTCGGCGGACGGACCGCTGGATAGGTATACATGGGGATACCCTCTCGCCCAACCATATCCATTACAGTCACATAATCCTCAGTACAGGAGAGGTTGAGTTTGAGGGTATCACCCCCCGTCTGCTTGGCAGTAAACGACTGCTTACAGTGTTCCTTTAACCACGTGTGCAGTTGCTTGTAGGAATTCTTAAACTGCAACACAATGGGCGGCACCTTCCGCTGCAGCTGAGGCTGGGACGGTGGCTGCTGCGCCCCCTGCTGTTGCTGTTGCTGCTGGGGCGGTGGAACGTCGTCCGCGCCGTCTTGGATGACGTCGTAGCGGTTAGACGTTGGCACCGCGTCCGTGTCAGGCCGCCGCTGCGGCTGCTTCGAGACCTTCTTCTTTGGTGGCTTCCGGAAACCGTCATCTGCCCCGGTGGCGGCGTCGCCGGTGCGCTTACGACTATGCTGCTGGTGGCCGTCGTCATCTTCACCCGAAGAGTCATGAGTGCAATCCATACCGAGATCCAAAGTCCTTGCACAGGTCGTCAACAGATCGTTTTCACGGAGGCGTTGCCTGGTCATCATAGGTGGGGGGCCGGATGAGGCCGCCGACGAAGTATTCTCCGCCGGACGGCGATCCGCCACACCCTCAGCCGGAGTAGCGTCCGTAGACATAACGAGCTCTCGCGCGACACGTCCGCTCTCGTCGGAAGACTAACTCCGAATGCTGGTAGCAAGCGCGGGAGGCGCGGCGCGGCGGCGCGCAGAGTGGCGGCCGCTCTCTCGGCCGTCCGCGCCCGCCCGCGACACTGGCTGGGCCCTTGTGATTCTCTGCTCCGCTGCTGTGCTGTGCTTGCGTGCCTGCCGTCCCGCTCGCTCTCGCTCTCGCTGTGTGTTACGCGCGTCGTCGAAATGGCAGATCAGGCGGCTACGAACGAGACTGCTGCGGCACCCGCCGCCACCGGCACTACGAAGAAGGCCAAGTCTGCGTCGTCTGCGAAGAAGCCGCGCGCCAAGCCTGCGCACCCGCGCACCTCTGAGATGGTGACGGCCGCCATCAAGAGTCTGAAGGAGCGCGGCGGGTCGTCGCTGCAGGCGATCAAGAAGTACATAGCCGCGCACTACAAGCTGGACGCGGAGAAGCTGGCGCCGTTTATCAAGAAGTACCTCAAGTCGGCCGTCGTGGCGGGCGAGCTGGTGCAGACGAAGGGGAAGGGCGCGTCCGGCTCGTTCAAGCTTGCCGGCGCCGGCGGCGGGGGGGCGGCCGAGGGCGGCAAGGCTCGTGCTGGCGGTGCCAAGAAGAAGCGCGCCGCTCCGGCCAGCAAGGAGAAGAAGGGCGCCCGTGCGGCCGGCGCAAAGAAGGCTGGTGGCGTGAAGGCGGCGACCGGTCGGAAGGCGGGCGCCGCCAAGAAGGCGTCTGCGGCGTCGGCCGCTCCCGCGGGTGCGAAGAAGGCGGCTGCGGCCAAGCCGGCCAAGGCCAAGTCGCCGTCGAAGGCGAAGAAGGCCGCCAAGGTTCCGACGAAGAAGCCGAAGGCGCCGCGCCCGAAGAAGGCGACGACGCCGTCTAAGGCGAAGGCTTCGCCCAAGAAGAAGAAGTAGAGTAGAGGAGAAAGAGATGGGAAAGGAAGGGTTTGGCGCTTGACTCCGTCGTCCCCACCCCCCGTCGTCGTCTAGTGGCGCGCAAGAGACGCGCGGCCCAAAACGGCCCTTCTCAGGGCCATCAAAGCACGTCGGGGAAGGTTTTGATTGTCGTGTTGCGTTTGGTGTGGGTGTCTGTCTGGCGTTTCTGTATGCCCGTGGGGATGCTGTTTGCGTGCCGCGGTGGTTGGATTGCGGGGGTCGGTGGCGGGTGTGGGCGGCGGTAGCGGTAAGCGGTGTTGTTGTTGTTGTTGTTGTTGTTGTTGTCGTGGTTGATTGTCGCCGTGTTTGTGGCGGCGGCCGACGGTTGGTTTTCTGTCACGTTGTTTTGTTTGAATACGTTGGTTGGCTTGCCTGCGTTCGTTCTTCTCGGATGTCTGTCTTGTCGAGTCGTGTCTGGTCTTTGTTTTGTTCCTTTGTGTGTGTTATGTTTTGCAACGGGGGGCACGTTGAGATGTGGAAGGAGTCGGCGGGGATTTCGGTGGCGTGTAGAGCGAGCGAGCGCGCCTGCCTGGCCGTTGGCCGTCGGAGTGGAGTGCGGGGTTTTTTGTTTTCGAAACGAAAGCGGCGGCCGGCCAGCCACCCGTGCGGTGTGACGTCGGCCGTTGGGTATTGTGCGCTTGGAGCGCCGGGGAGGGATGATGTGTGATTGTTGCGCGCTGCTAGCAGGCAGGCAGGCAGGCAGGCAGGCAGAGTGAGCGGGTGTGGCGGACGGACGGGAAGTGGCGGTTTTTGTTTTTGGGTTGCGGGGCGAGAGGCAGGCGACCGACAAAGTTTGCTCGCGACGGAGAGATGTTAGTGGCCCTGAAAAGGGCCGTTTTTGTTTGTGCGGTGCGGTGCCGCGGCGCGGTTTAGGCGCGCTCGCCGCGGATGCGGCGCGCGAGCTGGATGTCCTTGGGCATGATGGTGACGCGCTTGGCGTGGATTGCGCACAGGTTGGTGTCTTCGAAGAGGCCGACGAGGTAGGCCTCGCTGGCCTCCTGCAGGGCCATGACTGCGGAGCTCTGGAAGCGCAGGTCGGTCTTGAAGTCCTGGGCGATCTCGCGCACTAGGCGCTGGAATGGCAGCTTGCGGATGAGCAGCTCTGTGCTCTTCTGGTAGCGCCTGATTTCTCGCAGGGCGACGGTGCCCGGCCTGTAGCGGTGGGGCTTCTTGACGCCTCCGGTGGCGGGCGCGCTCTTCCTCGCCGCCTTGGTGGCGAGCTGTTTGCGCGGCGCCTTTCCGCCGGTGGACTTGCGGGCCGTTTGCTTTGTGCGGGCCATAGCGGTAGCGGAGCGGCGTGCGTGGAGGTTAGGTGCGGCGCGGCGTCCGGTGCTGCCTTGACAACGGGCCCGCGCGCCTCCGTGCTGCGCTTATATGCCCTCGGTTGCGCGTGGTGGGGGGAGGGCGGGCCAGAGTCTATATAGGGGGGCGGCGGGCGCGCCGGGCGCAGATCAGAGCGGACCGCGCTGAGCCGCCGTAGCGAGAGGACGCTCTGGCTCACCGCTCCGCTTTGTCTCGCTGGCGCCTTTGTTCCCGCGCGTCTTTGTTCGCGCGCCTTTCTCAAGGCACGTGGTCACTGGCGAGTGTGTAACGGAGGCTTCAGCGACTCTTCACTGCTGACTACTCGCTTGCGAGTGCGTCAGCGGCGAAATTGTCGTGTACTCCACGCTTTCGGCTGCGAATCAAATCGATTCAGGAATCGATTTGTGCCGCGCCTAGGGACCGTTAGGGCACGCCGTGAGTCAGGACCCCCTTCGCGTGGGACCAGTCCGCGCTCACTCGCTTAGTACATACCCGTAAGAGCTCCTGTCTTCCTCATGGAAGACAATAACATCGCTGCGAACGTCGCGGCGGTGGTCGCCGCGTCAGAGCACGCTCTGGCGGCGGCCTCTAATGCCCCGACCCCCGCGGCCGCTCCTTCAGGTTATCGACCACTGACAGCAGTCGAGCTGTTCGTGGTATTAAACCGCAGGGCCAACCCCAAAGACGCCTCAGAACGCGAGGCCGCGGAGAAAGCCTACAAAAGGTTCATACAGTATGATCTCGCCGCTGCACTGCCAGGCGCAGCCAATGAAGAGGTCATGGTACCGCCGGGAGCCCCGCCAGGCGTGTCCACGCAAGAGGACACTGCACTGCCGGAGGCGGCCCCGAAGGGAGCAGAGCCACCAGGCTTGGTTACCCAAGCAACCAATGTTCTGCTGGCCGCCCCTCCGGACCAGACCATTCAAGAGGCTGTTGACCTGCCGACAGCAGCACAAAAGGACCCAATGTTTCCAGAAGCGAACCTGGAACAGCTTCTTCTACATGAAGAAGGAATGGACGTCGCGCTGCCGTCTCGCAAGAGGCCAGCGTCGACGGACGAGGACGAACCACCGGCAAGCGCGCCTTCTTCTGTCCACAGGTTGTTGCAGAAGAAGAAACAACACGCGCCAGAGGCCGCCACAGACGAGGAGGCCGCCCAGGAAGAAGAGGGGGAGTTTGTCGTCCCCAAGCGGAGGCACACGGCTCGGGCAAAGGTGCTCGAAATCGTGGCGCCGCTGCAGACGACAAACTCCTTTGCTGCCGTCCAAGACAACGAGGACATGGAGACGGGGCAGGCGCCGATAAAACGGGCGCCTGCACCGCCTCCGATCACAATCCAATGGCAGGAGGACTACGAGTCCTTCCTACAGTTATTTAAAGATGTCCCCTCCCTGACTGTAAAGACCCAGGGACGCGACCTGCTGAAAACAACTGTACGCTCGACGGACGACTACCGTCGAGCCATGAAAGTCGTCGAGCAGGAGAAGCTCAAATGCTTCACCCACAATGCCAACCCCCAGAAGCAACTAAAGGTGGTCCTTCGCCATCTACCAATGAAGATGGCGACAGATCACCTCAAAGAAGAACTGGTAGCCATGGGCTACCCAGTCAGCTCGGTGACTCTCATGAAGTCACCGAGGACCAAGCGAGACATGCCGCTGTTCCTAGCTATCCTCCCTGATAACCTGGACAACAGGAAAATATTCCAGGTAGAGAGGGTAGCGCGGGTGACGGTGGCGGTCGAGCCATTACGCGCGAAACGAAGAAGGGCCCAGTGCTACTCATGCCAGGGCCTGGATCATGTCGCATACTATTGCAGCATGCCATCCCGCTGCGTTAAGTGCGCTGGAGATCATCAAAGCCGGGACTGCGCGAAAAAGAGGGAAGAACCCCCGCAGTGCTGCAACTGTGGCGAGCCACATGTGGCCAGCTACAGGGGCTGCACTATATTTAAGCGCACAAGCAGACCCCAAGGGAAAAAGCCCCCCTCGCGCAAGGTACAACCAGGCACAAACTACGCTGCCGCTGCCAAGGGGACCACTGCCACCCCATCGCGCCAGCCAGCACAGAAGTCTCCGCCGCAACACCAAAACGCGGAGACAAACCTCACAGCCACAGGATTGCTGGACATGCCCTTGTCCAGCAACACAGGGTGCGGACACCCCCAAGTGCCCCCCACCACCAGCAACCCACTGCAAAGTGCGGAGCGTCCTACGCGGCGACCGGTAGCGGCGTCGCAGCCGCAAACCGTAGCCGCCCAAGCAGCCGCCACTTCCCCAGGTAGCGATGCAACCAGTTTGGGTGAGCTACTACGCTCACTCAACACTCTACTCACCCAACTGCCAGTACTAGTCACGGCAGTAACGGGGGCCCTCCAGGCTGTCACCGTTCCCTCAGCAGCTCACCATGGATAGACAGCAAATCCATGGTCTATCGGTATGCGTATTCAACGCAAACGGCCTGGTAAAACAACAAGGTGAGTTTCGCCAATTTATACAGGACGAGGCAGTCGACCTGTGCCTAGTGTGCGAGACTCACCTGAAACCAGGAGTCCAGGTAAAGGTAGCGAACTATGCCTGCTACCGCCACGACAGGCCAACCGCCGGAGGAGGTACTGCCATCTATGTCAGGACCTCCCTCCGACACCACCAGATCCATCTCCCAGCCCTGGCAACTCTTGAAGCCACAGGCGTCAATGTCTCCTCCATGGTGGGACAGATCACCTTCGTGGCCGCCTACAGGCCGCCACGGGGTAATCTCTTGGAGGCAGACTTTGACACACTACTGACGATTGGGGGACGGGTTTTCCTGGCTGGCGACTTTAACGCTAAGCACACGGAGTGGAACTCCCGTCTCACCAACGTCAGCGGTCGTCGACTCCTCCGTGCCGCCCTCCGCAACGGCGCCATCGCGCTCGGACCCCAGGACCACACCATCTATCCACACCGAGGACAGTCAGATGTTCTCGATATCGCCATTATTAAGGGTATCGGGAACCACATGACCGCCGCCACCCGGTGTGCACTGTCGTCAGACCACCTACCAGTGGTCTACGACATCGACGTAAGGGGGGCCACCCTCCCACCCCGCCGTAGGAACTACCACCGTATGGACAGCGAGAGGTTTCAGGAGAACGTCCTGGAACTTCTCTCGGATGCTCCTGACCCCACGGAAGTGGGGGTAGATAACGCACTACGGTACCTCAACCGCCAGCTGCTACTTGCAGCTGAAGTAGCATCACCTCCTCCCCCACGCCAGCCAAAGGATTTCGCCCGTAGCCTCCCGTTGCACATACGGGAGACTATACGGGAGAAGAACAGAGTGTTCCGCGAATGGCAACTTACGCGACAACCTGCCACCAAACGCCTCCTAAACAGGATGAGGAGGGAGATCAAGGCGGCGGTTGAGGAACATAGAAACCGCGACTGGGCCGACCTAGTCGCCACCCTCAACACACAGGACGGCAGTGCTTGGCGAGTCGTCAAGTCATTCCTGCGCCGGCGGCAGCGAGTCCCACCGCTGCAGGCTGGGCAGATGGTCGTCTGTAGTCCAGATGGGAAAGCAGGATTACTGGCCGACCACTTCGAGTCGTCATTCACCCCAGTGGATGACAATTTCGATGTGGCCCACATTAGCAGAGTGGAGGAAGAGCTCCCCATCTTCCTAGCAGCGAGAGATGAAGGGGACAGGATCGACCCAATCTCAGAGGAGGAAGTGGCAGAACAGATACGGACGCTCAACACCAAAAGGGCGGGAGGCGCCGACGGCGTCAACAACCACCTGCTGAAGAACCTGCCGGAAGGGGCCCACCAGCTCCTTACAGGCATCTTCAATCAGGTCCTCCGCTCTGGGATCTACCCCTCTGAGTGGAAACACGCGGAGGTGGTAGCCATACCCAAAGCGAATAAGGACGCAAGGCAGGCTGAAAACTACAGGCCAATCAGCCTCCTCCCGTCCCTCTCCAAGGTGTTCGAGCGTCTGTACGCCAAGAGACTGCTCCGACATGTGACGGTCGAGGGCATCATTCCGGACGAACAGTTCGGATTCAGGAGCGGTCATTCCACCACCCACCAGCTCCTGCGGCTGGTGGAAGAAGCCATGCGCGCCCTGGAGACCAGGGAATACCTTGGGGCCGTATTCCTTGATGTCTCCAGAGCCTTCGACTCCGTGTGGCACGACGGCCTCGTGTACAAACTCTTTGTGCACGGGGGTACCGACATCACATGGAGTCCTCATCAGCTCCTACCTGGCCGACCGGACCTTCCACGTCCGACTAGATGATGGCACCTCGACCCACAGGCCGATACGAGCAGGAGTGTCACAGGGGTCCGTACTTGGCCCCCTGCTGTACTCCATTTTCACTGCAGATGCCCCACGAGTGGCGCCGGTGAAATTAGCACTCTACGCTGACGACACCGCGCTATTCGTGCGGAGCATGAACGTGAGGGAAATGCGACGCCTCCTCCAGATTGGCTGCGACACCCTGGGCGCGTGGTCAACTAAGTGGCGGCTCAAACAGAACGCCGCAAAGAGCCAGGCAGTAGTATTCACTAGAAGGCTACTGCCTCCCGATTTGCCGCCGGTTACTATCACGGGAAGCCCCGTGCCGTGGAGTAAAACCGGCAAATACCTCGGGGTCACACTCGACCAGAGGCTTACCTGGAGACCACACGTCCAGGACGTTAGGAGCAGGGCTATAGGGCGACTTCACACCCTGTACCCCCTGCTTAACCCATCGTCAACGCTGGCCCCCCAGCACGGCATCACCCTGTACCTAGCGCTGGTCAGACCAGTGCTAGAGTACGCAGCCATGGTGTGGGGTATGGCAGCCGACACCCATATAGGCACACTACAGAGGGTGCAGAACAGAGCCCTAAAGCTCGCCCTGCGCCTTCCACGAAGATATTCCTCCACTCTGCTACATGAACAGACCGGCATCCTGCATCTGCGGGACCGATTCAGACAGTCGGCACGACTGTTCTACAGTAAGGCTGAGAACTCAGAAAACCGGCTCATACAGGGCCTGGGCCACAACATACACCACAGGCCAACCACACGTTGGCCTGACCTACTGAGGGACTAACAACCCTCAGCAGGCAGGATGCAACTGTATCCCCATAGGCCGAATCAATAAATCAGGCACTATAATCAAAACAACAGGCATAGCAGGAACAACAAAGCATTGTTTACCCTGCTCCTACGCGAGCAAAGGACAGCTCGTAAGGAAGAAGCGAAGCGAAGCCGGGCGCAGACCGTAGCCGACTCGCCAGCCGCTGCAGCTGCTGTTTGTGCACGTTTTGCTTTGCCCGAGGAAGGAAGGATGACAGGCCGCGGCAAGGGAGGAAAGGGGCTCGGCAAGGGTGGCGCCAAGCGGCACCGCAAGGTGTTGCGCGACAACATCCAGGGCATCACGAAGCCCGCCATCCGCCGCCTGGCTCGCAGGGGCGGCGTGAAGCGCATCTCTGGTCTGATCTACGAGGAGACCCGCGGGGTGCTGAAGGTGTTCCTGGAGAACGTGATCCGCGACGCGGTGACGTACACTGAGCACGCCAAGCGCAAGACTGTGACGGCCATGGACGTGGTGTACGCCCTGAAGAGGCAGGGGCGCACCCTGTACGGTTTCGGCGGTTAGGCTGCGTCGCAGCGGGCGCTGGCCTTCCCGCGGCCGTGCTTGTGGGTGGGAGAGACTAGAAAACGGCCCTTTTCAGGGCCACCACACTGTTCGGAAGTTGAAAAGTGCGAAAGAGTCTGTGTTGTTGCTGCTGCGTGTGTGCGCTGTGTTGTTTGTTTGTTTCTTTCTCTCTTTCTTTCTTTGTTTCTTTCTTTCCGTTTGAGCGACGTGATGTGACTGGGAGGGGAGAAGGAAAGGAAACGTGTCATGTGGCTGGCTGTGTGTGGAGCTGCTTCGTTTGTGTGTCTTTGTATCGATCGCGACGGAGATGGCGGGCTGTGTGTTGTTGTGCGAGAGGCGGTGATTATTTGCTTGCGTGGTTTGGCTCTGTGTGTTTGCGGCGGCGTTGGGGTTTCCGAGGCAAGGCGTGTGGGCATAGGCGGCCGGATCAGCTGTTTCGTTCGTGTCGACGGCCGTTGCGCGCGGGAGTGGAGGGCGGTGTGTCGACACGCCTCCCTTTAACAATGGTCATTATTGCTGCCGTTGTCGTTTGGAAGGCGACTGCGACCGTGCAAAATGTGTGTGTGTGTGTGTGTGTGTGTGTGTGTGTGTGTGTGTGTGTGTGTGTGTTGGGCCACACGGGCTGTGTGGACGACAAGATGGCGGACGTGCGCCGGCGGCGGCTGTGCTGTGAAAGTGCAAAGTTAAAACAAAACAAGGTGCGGCGAGGACGACTGAAATTTTGCTTTGGACGTAGGTTTGTGTGGTGGCCCTGAAAAGGGCCGATTGTTGTGGGCCGAGCCGGCAAAGCGCGTTGCGTGCAGGGGAGCACGCGGCGCTGCGATTGCCTGGCCTCCTTTAGGCCTTCTTCTCGGTCTTCTTTGGCAGCAGGACGGCCTGGATGTTGGGCAGGACACCACCCTGTGCGATGGTGACGCCCGACAGGAGCTTGTTGAGCTCCTCGTCGTTGTGGATGGCAAGCTGCAGGTGGCGCGGGATGATGCGCGTCTTCTTGTTGTCGCGGGCCGCGTTTCCGGCCAGCTCGAGCACCTCAGCCGCGAGGTACTCCATGACGGCGGCGAGGTAGACGGGCGCCCCGGCGCCGACGCGCTCTGCGTAGTTTCCCTTGCGCAGGAGGCGGTGGATTCTGCCGACCGGGAACTGGAGCCCAGCCCTGCTTGAGCGGGACTTTGACTTGCCCTTGACTTTGCCTCCCTTTCCGCGTCCGGACATGGCGATGGGCTAGCGACGGTGCACACGAAACGGAAACGAAAACGACCGGTGCGAGCGGCAGCGAGTCGAGCAGCGGAGTGCGTGCCGGCGCAGCGCGCGCGCTCCTCTCTAATTTCTTCCTCTTATTGGAAGGTGTTGCTGGGAAGGTTATTGTCCCTTGGGGACATTTCCTTCACTGTGGCTGTGTGTTTTGGATGTACTGTTCTTTTGTTTTTATCTGTTGTGGTGAGAGGTGTGTGGTTCTGTTGTTTTACTCGTAAGAGGTGTGTGGTTCTGTTGTTTTACTCAGAAGAGTATTGATTTGGGTCGCTTGTATTTATCATTTGTTTGGTCGTATTGGCCAAGTGTGTTGATGAGTTCATTATGTGCGGTACCGGCTGTGGCATAGAACTGTTCTGCCAGGTTTCGGAACCGTGTTTGTAATGTATCGATATCCGCCGCAGCATGTAGATCTGCTGTGGGGAATCGTGGAGGTAAGTGTAAGGCTCTCCGGAGAGCTCTGTTTTGAATTTTTTGTAGGCGGCCTATTGTCGATCTGGCTGCATAGCCCCATACGGGGCATGCGTATTCCAGTATCGGCCTAATAAGGCTTCTATAGACCGCTACTCCGGTGCTGGGGTCTAGTGAACTGCGTTCATTCAATATAGGGTAGAGGACTTGCATCCTTCCAAGGGCTTTCTTGCGGAGTTCCTCGATGTGGCACTTCCAAGTTAGTCGCTTGTCCAGTGTCACACCGAGGTATCTCGCCGTGTTTCTCCAGGGGAGATTTTGCCCTTGTAGCTGCAGCAGTTGGATGGGTCTTCTTAGGGGGCGGCGTTTCCCGATGCGTCTTGTTATCATAAGTGCCTGGGTCTTTTCAGTATTCAATGAGATGCGCCATTTCTTGGCCCATGAGTCAGTCCTGTTTAGTGCCGTTTGTAGTCTTCTCGTTACCAGGTTCCTGTTCGTGGAGCAGGAGAAGAAGGCGGTGTCGTCTGCATATTGTGCTGTTTGGACGTGCTGCGTTACAGGGATGTCGGCTGTGTAAAGGTTGTACAGGGTAGGACCCAGTACGGACCCTTGGGGCACTCCAGCGCGTATTCTTCTCCTGCTCGACTGTGATCGATCGATCTTAACGGAGAATGTCCTACTGGTTAGATAGCTCTGTATAAGTTTTACTATCGTCCCTGGGAAGCCTTGGGTGTACATTTTGTGCAAGATTCCGGTGTGCCAGACTGAATCAAAAGCCTTGGCGACGTCTAATAAGACGATCCCGCAGTAGCCCTTTCGGTTGAAGCTTTCTGTAGCTGCTTCAACTACCCTCATTATTTGTTGGGGGGCGGAGTGTTGTTGCTGGAAACCGAATTGAAATTTTGGCATAATTTGCTCTCTTCTGATGTGATCTTGAATCGGAGTTAAGAGGAGGCGCTCGTACAGTTTGCTGAGGGTGGGCAGGAGACTAATTGGTCTGTAGTGCTGCGGGAACACCGGGTCTTTCCCTGGTTTTGCGATCGCGACTACTTCTGCATGTTTCCACTGGGTCGGGAATTTTTGTGATCGCGTAATTTCATTGAAGATATCAGCTAAGTGGGTTATTGCCAGTGGCGGGATATGTTTTAGGAGTTCGTTGGTGAGCTGGTCGTGGCCTGGTGCCTTTTTTATTGGCAGTGACTTGATGGCTCCTGCCACGTCTTCAGGGCTGAAGAGTGGCGTGTATTCATCTTCGTCTTCTGCTGCTAAAAAGGTGGCCAGTTGTCTGCGAACTGTTTCGACGTGTTCCCTGTCCTGTGCCTCTGCTGGCGTGAATTGCTTCTCGAACACGTCGGCTAGCGCGTTTGCTTTGTCTACGGCGCTGAACTGCAGTCCACGTTCGCCGTGCAGAGGCGGCATTCTAGCGCGTCTTTTCGTGAACTGTTTTGTGGCTTGCCATAGACTATGGTCTTCTAAGTTGAGAGTTGATAGTCTTTCGGACCATTGCTGGTTGCGGTGCTCAGTGAGCGCAACTTTCAACTCTCTTTGTAGTCTGTTGAGCAGCCTCCTTGTGTTTCTGTTGCCTGTGAGTTTCCACTCTTTGGCGATCCTGTTTTTGTGTCTTATTTGTGCAAGCAGGTGCTGGGGAAGTTGCCTGGGGCGGGGGGGACCCGCTGGCACAGGCGTGGCTTCCTCAGCTGCTTGCAGGATCGCTTTCGTGAGGTCTTCCAGCGTTTGCTCGACAGTGTCTGCTGTTGGAGGCGGGGCTTGGGTCAGTTCTGTAGCTATATTGGCGCGGAACTGTTCCCAATTTGTGTGTTTGTGTGAGGTTCTTAGCTGTGGGATAGAGAGCCATTCTCCCATATCGACCTCGAGAATGACAGGGTTGTGGTCCGACGACATTCTATTCATTGAACTTGCGGACACAAAACCCATGATGTGTTTAGTGAGCGCAATGTCGAGGACGTCTGCCCTGTTCCCGTTTTTCGGGAAGTGGGTGGGTTCCTCTGGGCCCCACACTTGGAACTGATGCGTGCGCGCGAGTCGTTGCAGTTGTCGACCAGCTCTATTACTTACTCTTGAGTGCCAGTCTGCGTGTTTGGCATTGAGGTCTCCTCCTATTAGGAGCTTGCCTCTTATTTGGCTTAATGCAGCTATGTCGTCCTCTTCAAGCGTTGGGGAAGGGGGGCGGTAGGCTGCAACGACTGTGAGGGGTCCTGTTACGGTGGCTATTTGTATTGCGACCGTTTCTACCTGTTGGGTTGCTGGTGGGTACACCTGGTGGTGTTCTATGCCTCGTTTGACGTATACTGCGACCCCGCCTCCTGCAGTGGGCCGATCGCGTCTGTAACAATTGTAATTTGGTACAGATGCCCTTACCCCTGGTTTAAGGTGTGTTTCGGCTACTAGGCATACGTCAATGTTTTCCTCTTTTATGAATTCTCTAAATTCGAGGGCTTGATTGAATAGACCGTCTGCGTTGAAGACGCAGATTTTGAGACCTTGTATATTTGGTCGTCTATCCATGGTGGGGTGTGGGGTTTCCTGTGGTAGTCGCTGTAGGTTGCGACTGCTTAGCTGCCGTAGCGAGTTCGGCTGGAAGGCGCGTGATGCTGGCAAGAACGTTGACCAAGTGGGTCATCTGTTCTTGCAGCATTTTGATCGACGAGGCGAGTCCCTGTACAGTGGCGTCCTCGGTTGATTGATGCAGACTGGGCTTGGGGGGGCGCTGAGGGGCTTCCCTAGGCAGTTCTCCGTTTCCAGGAACCTGGTTTGGGTCGGGTGGTTTGTTGGGATCGCCTACGGTTGCTGCGTATGTACGCGATGCGTACACTCTCGTTGTTGTCTGCCTAAATTGTCGGTAAGGGGGCGGTTGTTGGGGTGCCGTTTTATTTGCCGGTCTTTGAGAGCGGTCACCGTAGGTTTGTTTTCCCCTGTGGCGATCCCTGGCGTGCCGATATGCAGGGCACCCTAGGTAGCTGGCAGGGTGTGCTCCTCTGCAGTTGCAGCACGATTCCTTGCCTTCCCCCCTAGGCACCTTGCATTCGTCATATGTGTGGGCATCTCCGCATCTGACGCATCTCATTGGCATGCCACAGTCCCTTGCTAGGTGTCCTATTTCCTGGCAGTTGAAGCATCTACCCGGCCCTGATTTCTTCTTCAGTTTTTCGGGAGTTACTTCCACTGCCAGGATTCTCTCCACCTCCCAAATCTTTCTGTTCTGTGATGAATCTGGGAGGGTGACAGTGTGTAGGGGCCATGGCCTCTTTGGGTGGGTTTTTACCACCGTGCTTACCTCGAAGCCTTGTTCCTCGAGGAATGTTTTGATGTCAGCTATGTTAGTTTTATGCGGCATGCCGCGGAACACTACCTTAATGGGTTTCTTAGCCGCTATTGGAAACGTATAGTAGTGGACTTTGTGGTTTTGTAGCAATTGTTTGACGTTTTTGTATTCGTCAACTGTTTGTAGCGTTACTTTTATTTTATCTTCCCCTGTAGTTTTTACCGTAAATTTGCTGTCTCCTACGGTTTGTTTAATCAGGTCGTAGATGATTTTATACGACTGATCGTAATGAACTACAAGTGGGGGAATTCTATATTTTGTCACCTCTTCCTCTGTTGTTTTTGTGTTGTTGGTTGGTGTTGCGTCTGGTGCCGCTGTTTCTGCGTTATGTTCGTCTATTATCTCGTATCTATTGTGTGTTGTGACTGGTGTGTGTGCGACGGAGGTGGAGGGTCGACTGACTTTTTTTCTGGCGAGTATGAAGCCATCCTCGTCTGCGTCTGTTGTTGTGTTCACGTCGGCGTGGTCGAGTTCTTCGACGCCCGTCGTGACGGCTCGTTGCGGCCCGCCGGCCGCGGCCACTTCATCGTGCCGCGGCCCACTGGTCGCCCGCGCCGCCACGGTCGGCGCGTCGCCACGCGGCTCGCGTTCTGTGCAGCTCCGCTCCTGCACGTGGTCGGGTGACTCAGCCGGCTCGGGCTGCCGGCCGCATACCTGAGGGCTTTGTTCGCGCGGGCGGTCGCCCTCCCCGCCGCCGGGGTGGGCGGCCGCCTTTGTTTGGTGTAGTCCAGCGCTCGCTTGTGCTACCTGCTGCTCCGCGCTCGGGTCTGCTGGCAGGTGTGAGATTTTACGTTTGCGAGTCCGTGTATCTGTCTGCTTCTGTTTTCTGCTTTTTGGCGAGCCGCGCGGTTTTTTCGTGGAGGTCTTTATTTGCCGCGGTCCACTGTTCGATTTCGGAGGTCGTGTGGGTGTTGGTGTTTGTTCTTTAGCTGTTTTTGGTTTCAGCGCTCTTTCGAGGCGCCGTTCGTATTTCTTCCTATCTTTTCCCGTAAGTCCCGCGATAGCGTTAGCAAGCAAAAGCTTGGACTTCGGGCTGATCTCGACCTGGCAGTCCGTGTGGTCAGTCCTTTGGACCGCGTAGCTGCCAGGCGTCTCTGTGTTTCTTGTGACCGTTAAGACCACTGGGGACTGTGTCATTTGCTCCATGTCCGGACGTAAACGGGAGGCTGCCAAGGGAATGTCAGTCACCGCCTTGGTTGGCACCGTTAGGTTTCCAGCAGGTTGTTCTGACCCTAACAAGCCTATCACGCGCGGGTAACTGGCCATCGACCAGGCCCTGGCGTGCAGTTTGCCCTAACTTAGGAGGAGCAGAGCTATTCTCTGCGGCAGCAGGAGTACCTGTGCGGCTGAGGCGCTCGACGTGGCCGGAAAAACGGCGCGCGACAACAGAAAGGCGCGCACCAAACCGCGCCAACAACAGCCCGCTAAACACAACGACGAGTATTGCCCACCAGACGCCGTCTTAGGTGCTGGTGCCAGATCGTAATGAGTGCCCGTCTACGTTTTAATAAAAACGCATCCGAGATCACCCCTTGTTTGTCTCCCGTACAAGCGGGGGCCTGTGGCTTTGTGTCACAGACTGACGGAGACGATGCTCGACGCCAGACTGCCACGCAGCGAGTGCCGGCGCAGCCTGCTGCACTCATCTAATACTTTCCCCTCTTTGGGGAAGTGTGAGGGGGAGTTTATAGCCTTTTGGCTTTTACTCCCCTGTGTACATGTGTGTGTGATTTTTCTATATATTTTTGGTGTCTGTGATATGTGATGAATTGTTGTGTGTGTATCTGGGACTTGCCTGAGGTAGGCGAGATGATTGGTGATATATGGGAGGGAACTGGATTAGGGATTGGGTATTGGGATTTTTCTCTTCGACTTAATCGTCGAAGATCGTCCTAGGGCGCTTGTGTTTGTCACGGGACATGTCATACCGACCAAGGGAGTGGATGAGTGCATTTCCGGATCTGGAAGTACCTTCATAGAAGGCCCTTGCCAGATCCTGGAAACGCTCTCTCAGGAGTGGGATATCGGCTGCGGCGTGCAGGTCGTCTGTGGGGAAACCGAGAGGTAGATGCAGTGCCCTTCTGAGGGCGCGGTTCTGCAGCCTCTGGAGTTTGTCCAGGTGCTGCTTCGCCGCGTATCCCCAGACAGGGCACGCATACTCCATTACTGGCCGGATCAGGGCCTGATAGACGTTCAGTGCTACTGGGCAGGGAAGGGAGCTGTTTGTGTTCAGGATAGGGTATAGGATGGACATTCTGGCGCAGACCTTCCTGTGGACCTCGTCTATGTGGGGTTTCCACGTGAGACGAGAGTCCAAGGTTACGCCAAGGTACTTGGCGGTTCTGCGCCAGGGGAGTTGGGTTCCATTTAGGTGGAGGTGGAGGGGGGGACGTTGAGGAGGTTCGCGCCTTCCGAGCCTGCGGGTAATCAGCATTGCCTGCGTCTTTTCCGAGTTGATGGTGATGCGCCAGCGACGGGCCCAGGTTTCTGTGTCATCTAAAACCCTTTGTAGCCTACGAATGACCAGGTCCTTGTTCGCATTTCTCGTGTAGAAGGCTGTGTCATCGGCGTACTGCGCGGTGTGCACCAGGGGGGCCGTTGGAGTGTCCGCAGTGTACAAGCTGTACAATACGGGCCCCAGGACCGATCCCTGTGGCACTCCAGCACGAATGCGCCTTCTGGTGGAGGTGGCAGTTTCTACTTTGACGGAGAAAGTCCTATTCGTGAGGTAGCTCTTGATTAGCTGAACTATGCTCCCTGGAAACCCTTGTGAGTACAACTTGTAGAGTAGCCCTCTATGCCATACTGAATCAAAGGCTTTGGCTACGTCTAGTAGCACTATCCCGCAGTAGCCTCTGTGGTTGAAGCCCTCTGTGGCTGCTTCAACCATTCTCATGACCTGTTGTGGGGCAGAGTGGTTCTGCCGGAATCCAAATTGGAAGTCCGGCAGAATTTGCTCTCTGGTAATATGTTCTTGCATGGGTTTTAGCAGGAGGCGCTCATAGATCTTGCTGAGTGTTGGCAAGAGGCTAATCGGCCTGTAGTGCTGCGGGAATAGAGGGTCTTTTCCTGGTTTGTGTATCGCGACCACTTCCGCATGTTTCCAGCAAGCTGGGAACTCACGGGAACGAGTAATCTCGTTGAGGACGTTCGCGAGGTGTGTGATCGCTGTGGGTGGGAGTTTTTTGACTAACTGGTTTGTGACACTGTCGTGCCCTGGCGCCTTTTTTGTAGGGAGGGACCTGATTACTCTTGCCACGTCCTCGGGGGCAAAAAGTATGGGTTCGTCCTCTGGGTCCTCCTCAGCATTGAGGAAGACAGCCAGTTGACGACTGACTACCTCTTCATGCTCTTCATCCTCGGGTTCTGCCGTTTGGAACTGCTTCTCGAAGGAGTCGGCGAGGGCGTTGGCCTTCTCAGCATTGCTGTAGACCAATCCCCGCTCGCCGTGCAGTGGCGGCATCCTAGCGCGTCTTTTTGTGAATTGTTTGGTTGCTTGCCAAAGTGTATGATCGTCTACTTTGAGAGCTGTGAGGCGGTTTTGCCATTGCTGGTTTCTGTGCTCATTGAGCGCTACCTTCAGTTCTCTCTGTAGACGATTGAGCAGCCTCCTGGTGGCCTGATTTCTGGTGATCTTCCACTCTTTTGCCACTCTGTTCTTGTGACGGATTTGAGCTAGTAAGTGTTCCGGGAGCTGTATTTGCGGTGGAGGGCCATCCCTTTGTGGTGGGGTGGCCTCTTCCGCTGCCTGCAAGATGGTGCCTGTCAAGTCTAGTAGCGCTTGATCTACTGTTTCGGCAGTAGGTGGCGGAGCGCGAGCGATATCAGAGGCGACAGTTTCTTGGTATCGCTCCCAGTCTATTCGTTTGTAAGACGTCTGGTACCGTGGGAGTGCTACCCATTCTCCCACATCGACTTCTAGAATCACTGGGTTGTGGTCGGAGGACATTCTGTTGATTGTCCTTGCGGTCACAAATCCTGCGATCCTCCTAGTGAGAGCTATGTCTAACACATCGGGCCTGCTTCCGTTTTTCGGAAAATGTGTGGGCTCGACTGGACCCCATGTTTCGAAGTGGTGGGCGCGCGCTAGTTGTTGCAGCTTGGCGCCTGCTCTGGAGGTTACTCTAGAATTCCAGTCAGGGTGTTTGGCATTGAAGTCTCCCCCTATTACGAGTTTGCCTTCAATTTGCCCTAGAGCAGCTATGTCTCCCTCATCTATCTGGTCATGTGGGGGTCGGTAGACTGCAACAATTGTTAGGGGTCCAGTGGCAGTGGTTACTTCCACTGCCACTGCTTCGATTTTGTTGGTAGCTGGTAAGAATACCTGGTGGTGGGGGATCCCTCTTTTTACGTATATGGCCACTCCTCCGCCTTGGGTTGGCCTGTCTTTACGGTAGCTAATGTAGTTGGGAACTGTCGCTTTTACTCCCGGTTTCAGGTGGGTTTCCCCCATCATGCATATGTCGATGGAGAACTCCTTCATGAGTTCTCTGAACTCGACCTCTTGATTAACAATGCCGTCTGCGTTAAAGACGCACATTGTCAGGCCTTGAATATTCGGGCGTCTATTCATGATGGGGTGTTGATACTACTGGGGAAGTCGCAGAGGGGAGCGACTGCTGGACTGTTGCCTGAAGGGCGACGAGGATCTGTGTGTTTTGCTTTTGGGCTTCCCTGAATTCCTTCATCATTTCCATGACGAGGTTCATGGTCTGCACCATCACGCCTAACAACTGATCCATGGGGGGGGAGTGTGTGTGGGGTTCCCTAGAGCTTCCTCCGTCATGGAGGACCTGGTCGTTGTTGCTGTGTGTTTCCCGGTGTTGTTGTTGTGATAGTGTCTGGTGTTGCGATGATTGGGCCACGCTTTCATGGTTTTTCGGAGGAGAAACCACTTCCGCGTAAGTCGCCCTCGGTGTGTCCGGCCTTGGTTTTACCCAGGCCTTGTCTGTGTGTATTGTCATGTTTTGGTGTCTTGTGTGTCTGGATGGGTTCGTGGTGTTTCCTTTTCGTGTGTGGGGGGCGGCCTTTGCGCCCTTTGCCTGTTGTGTGTGTTTTTTATGGACCTCGCAACCTTGGTAGCCCGCTGTGTGGTTTTTGCCACACAGCGCGCACCTTATTTGCGGGTCCGTGTGTTTTACGTTACAAGTTCTTGTGTCATGGGCCTCGGCGCATTTTCTGCACCTCACTGCCATGGAGCAGTGTGCCGCAATGTGGTTGAGGCCCTGACATCTGAAGCACTGCACCGTCTTGTTTTTGCGGCGCAGTGGTTCAGTGGTCACAGGGACCGCCAGAATCATCTTAATGTCCCTTTTGTTTTGTGGGACGTCCGGCAGTGTCACCTGATACAGGGGCCATTTGCTCCCAATGTTTCCCATCTGTTGGACCGCCTTGACGATGTACCCCTGGGCAGTCAGGTCTGTTTTGATCGCCTGGGGGGCCACTCGTCTTGGTAGGTCCCTGATGACTATGTTTTTATTACGTGTTTTTGTTGTGGGGAAAGTGTAGTGGGGTATGTTTTTGCTGTTCAGAAGTGTTCTTATTGTGGTGTAGTGCTCGAGTGTGATTAATGTAATTTTTATTTTGTCACCACCAGCAGGTTTCGCCTTGAAATTGCCTCCCCCGATTGCTGTTTTTAACATTTCGTAGAGTTCCTCGTAGTTCTCAGTGAACTCTGCGACGATCGGAGGGAGGTGGTGGGTGACATGATTTTGTGTTTGTGTTGTAGTGTCTTGTGGTGCCTCTGGCTCATCGGCCACCGCCTGGAACCTGTTCGGGGTGGGTTCCACTCCCCGGGCCGGCGGGAGCCTCGGCTGGCGAAAGGTTTTCCTCGCCAGCACGAAACCATCCGAATCCTGCCCGTTTATGCGGTTCCCTTCCAGTTCCGGTGTTTCCTGGTCCCCTCCTAGGACGACGACAGGTGCTGTCGGGGGCGCGGGCTCCTCAGAGGGTGTGGAAGTGGTTGGGATGGGGGTGGAGGATTGCTTTTTCCCCTTGGAGTGCTTCTCCTGCTTGTTCTTCCTTACACGCCTTTGTCGGGATGTGGTGGACTTGAGTGGGGGGGATTTTAGGAACTGGGATCGGGTAGGGGGTTGGGTGGCAGTTGCGGGTTTGGGGAGGATCTTAGTCGGTTGACTGGGCTTCTGCTTGCCATTTAGGCTGCGGATATGCTCAGCAAGGAGGCCACAGCCGTTGGCAAGCAGGAGAGGGCTGAGGAGAGCGGAGGGAGGGGCGGGATCGCAAGTCCTGACGATGTATTTATCTGTCTGCGTTTTATGTAGTTTTGCCATGTCGGTAGCGGAAAGGGGGCTTGCTGCCAGGTTATTGTCAGTTGCCACCTTTGTTGTCACCGTTAGGTTTTCCGGTGGCATTGCTGACCCTACTATTACGATGGCAGACGCGGAATTCTGGACGGGGGCGGCGGAAAACCTCTCTGTGGTTCCGCGGCCCGCTTCCAGGTCCTGGCCTACTTTTTCCCTATTCTTGGGGGGGGCAGAGACTGACTCTGCGGCAGCTGAGGTGCTCGAGATGGCCGGCCGCGCGGCCCGCGGCAACAAGAAAACGCGCCTCGTGTCGTCGGCGGAAAGAGACCGCCGCGACCCCAAGGCGCCACCCAAGCTCGACATTCCACAACGGCGAGAAGACACGACAACTCTGCCAGGCGACGCCATGCAAAATTTTCTCCAAGTGCCGTCCGTGCTAAGACCTAGGCGCAAGTGCCCGTCAATGTTTTAATAAAAACAGAGCCGGAGAACACTTCTGTTTGTACTCCCGTACTAGCGGGGGCCTATGGCTGACAGTACGCGAGTGAGAGGAGCGGTGCTCAACCCTCGACTGCTACTCAGCGAGAGCCGGCGCAGCCGGGGTGGGGGTGCTTTATGGGCTCGGGTGCGGCGGCCGGTTGCGCGCGCGCCCCATTGGTCGGCGGCCGCAACAGGGCGAGCTGGTAAAGGTGCGGCGGCGGCTGGCGGCGGGTGCCACTGTGTGGGGAGACGCTGACTAGAGCGGAGCGCTTGCTACTGGTGTTGCTGCTGCCGTACGTTCGTTCGAGATGCCGCCCAAGACTAGCGGGAAGGCCGCCAAGAAGGCTGGCAAGGCGCAGAAGAACATTTCGAAGGGCGACAAGAAGAAGAAGCGCAAGAGGAAGGAGAGCTATGCCATCTACATCTACAAGGTGCTGAAGCAGGTGCACCCTGACACGGGCATCTCGTCGAAGGCGATGAGCATCATGAACAGCTTCGTGAACGACATTTTCGAGCGCATTGCGGCCGAGGCTTCTCGCCTGGCGCACTACAACAAGCGCTCGACCATCACGTCCCGCGAGATCCAGACCGCTGTGCGGCTGTTGCTGCCTGGCGAGCTGGCCAAGCACGCCGTGAGCGAGGGCACGAAGGCGGTGACCAAGTACACGAGCTCCAAGTAAGGAGGTGGCTCTGGAATGGAAGGAAGGAAGGATGGAGAAGGCTCCTCCGTTGCGAGAGCGGCAAAACGGCCCTTTTCAGGGCCACCAACTTGCCTTTTGCGGGAAGGGCGGAATTGTTGTTGTTGTTGTTGTTGTTGTTTGTGTGGACGGCTGTGATGTATGTGTGCATTTTGATTGTGGGTGGGGGGGGCGCGTCAAAGCGTGTTGCGGGGTACGGCCACGAGGTTGGTCGCCGTGGCGTGGAATGGTGGCACGCCTCGTTGGAGTGGTTTTGACCCATTGGTGTTGGTGTTGGTGTGTGTTACCTGTCTGCGAGGGGGGACAGTGCGATCGGCGACTTTTGTGTCACCGTAACGACGGCCGTTTGCGGGTTTGTTTTTTTTTTTTTTGCACATCATACATGGCGAGGGTGAAATGTGAAATGTTTTTGTTTGGTTTGTTTTTTTTTTCTTTGCCGCCCACTATTCCCTTTGCTGTACGCCGAGTTTGACAATGGTGCGACGTAACTGCAGCGTGGAGGTGTGTGAGTGACGTTGAAATGAACGTGCCATTAAGACGCATTGTTGTTGTATTGTACTGTACGTGTACGGCGACACGCACGATGATGTACCATTCGACTCTGATTTTTGATAGCCGTGTCTGACTGATTGCGTACGACGCACGCACACCGATGTCGTCATTCAAGATGCACGCGTGTCCAGTGCAGTACAGTAAGCGCGACGCTAGACGACGACGACGACGACGACGACGACGACGACGACGACGGCGGCGGCGGTCGTCGTCGTTTGTTTGGCGAATGTCTGTACACGTGTTTGTCTGTGTCCATCCGGTATGTATTTGTTTGTTTGAAAGTGTTTTGTGTGTCGGTGACGTGGTCCGATCCGTCGCCCCCTGAGTAACTGTCGATCGGCGCGATAGACCGGCGTCACGCAACTGAACCGAAGTCTTGGGCACACCCGTCATACTGTTGTACACCGTCGCGCTGAGAACGGTAACGAAAGGTTGACTTTGATCGGTCGAATGTGTGGGCAGAACGTGAGGAATGAGGCAAGAGTGCAAGGAGGGGGGGCAAAAGAGAGAGGAAGGGAAAAAGGGGAGAAACGCATTCGTAGAGCAACGGAACGTTCCCGTGTCGGAGGCGTATTGGAGCCGCACTGAAATGCGTTTAACGGCGGCGCGGCTGCAAGTGTCTGCCGTGGTGAACGTTACCTTTGACGGCTGCATTGGGCTTTGCTTTCGCTTTCGCTTTCCCGGATGTACGTAACGTTTGTTGATATGGTTCTGAGGAAGAGTGTATGACAGTGCCGTGCCGTCCATGTTCGTGTGCCCTCCCATTGTGTGTATGCTATTGTCTGTGTACTTGAATGATGTATGTAGGTGTTAGTGGACATGTTTTACCAGTGGGGGGAAATGGATCGTCGATAGTTGCCGTCACTCTGTCACGGTCGAGATGACGCACCCTCCGTACAGAAAGGTGTCGAGAAAGTGAGTGTGTGTGTGTGTGTGTGTGTGTGTGTGTGTGTGTGTGTGTGTGCGCGTCCGTAAATTGGCAGTGTTTGGAGGTGGGCGTGCCCTGCATGTGGCCCGGAAGGCTGTTCGTTTGGCGGTAGTGTTGTGTGGACAGGGGAGGGGCATGCGTAACGCTGCTGGCATGGCATTTCGGGAGATGGGAGGGGGCAAACGAGGAAACGAGGAGCGGCGGCCAAAGACGGGACGGGGAGGGGCGCGGTGTGGGTGGCTTGCGCCTGTGCTCGGCGTTGTGGTTTGTGCAAAAGAGGAGGAGAAAAACAATGAGTTGCCAGGGAGGGGAGCGGTGTTGTGTTGTGGTTGTCGTGGTGTAGCCGCAGACGCGGCTGTCAGTGAACGTGGCGAGACGGACGGATGCGCGGAGGGGCGGGGGCGGCGCATTTCGCCGGTGCCGTGCCGTGCCATGCCTGAAAGCCGCGTGGTCGCTGTGTTGTTGGTGGCGTGGGGGCGAGGAGAGTACCGTACGGGTGTGCTTGTGCGCCGGAAATGGCACACTGCGCCTGCCCGTCTTGGAGGCTGATGGCTGTGGTGTGGAAATGGGGCGCGGTGATGTTGAAGCAGAAAAGAAACCAAGAAAACGGAAGGCGTGATGCGGCGGTGGTGGTGAGAGCGGGAAAAACAAAACAAAAAAAAAAAAAAAGAAGGAAAAACAACAAGAAACAAAAAAGAAAACAAAAAGTCTATCAATATTAAAATGTAAATGGAAATGGAAATGGACCCAGGTATAACCTCCCTGCACAAATAGCAGAGAGTCCGATGGTAATAAAAATGTGCCAGAATGTTAACGTCCCTACAAAAGAAACCCAACGATAATATTAATGAAAGAATGAACCGTATGTAACATTGCAACAGACACAATGAAACCTGATAAATTGTATAAGGGCAGCAGCGTTGACCTTTGGCCCTGTATTCAGAATAAAAAGAGCCAAAGATTGTTACCCCAATGAAAAAGACACTGAAACACGTATGTAACATAGCAGCGATGGCGAGACATTGTAGCATCTGTGACCAGAGAGTTTGCGCTGGACTGCGCGAGTGTTGCGAGCGGTTCTCAGTCAGTCAGTCAGTCAGTCGTTGCGAGTCTGTAGCTCTGTGTAGTTGAGGGCTGTACTCTGTCAGTAGTCGTCGCGTGCAGTACGCTAATAGTCGTCATGCAGAGCGGTCGGTCAGTAGTAGGAGCCGAGTGCGGTTGTGTGATGTAGGCGGTCGGCAACACTGGTCAAGATGGTGAATAAGGTATACTGTTAATTAATATAATCATTAGATAATGAAAAATTTTATTTATTGTAATTATTCTCCAACAAGTTCCCCAATAATAATGTTTATTTCAAAAGCATTTTTCAAACATTTAATTTTTTATTGAACTAAAGAGTTCGTTGCACTTCACATTTCATTCCACTTCTTTGAAGAAAAATTTCACTAAAATCACAAAAAAAGAGAATATTATTATTTGCAATGCAGTTCCTCCAAGCGCTGCGCAACAACAAGAGCAGAAATGTGACATCCATTTATTCGGAGGTAAGACTTTAATTCTGATTGTTTTGCACAGGGCCAAAGACCGATATTTCGGTTTAATTGAAGTTTCTTGTCACTGAACGGACTTTAAATGTTGTGAAGAATTTATATTTGAGTCAGATTGCGAATTTCACATTTTTGTTGCCATTTTCAATACCTCTCATTGTGGGCGAGGTTACAATTAGCGCAATGTCCATTAGCATCCGTAAATAACATTGTCCATTATTTTAAAATTTGCGGGGAGGTTACAACACACACAAAAAAAAAAAAAAAAAAAAAAAAATTTGCATTTATATCCGCTCCTCAATTGTAGATACCCCTTACACAGCTGTGTGCAATGAATGAGTGCTGGCTGGTAATTAATTGCACTCCTTGGAGGGAAATGCCATAGGAAGTAGTCTTTAAAAAGTGAATGTTTTTCGTTAAAAGACAAAAGGTACTTTAGAAAAAAGTAATAGTGGGGCTTTTGTTGTTGAACAAAATAAGTACAATGAACATACGTTATCAGATTTGCGCAATGCAGCTTCACACTACCTTTTGATTATAACACAATATACTATACATCGTCCCGAACCGTGACCAGAGTCGCGAGACGAGCAGAGCACGCCGCCGACGCCCGCTCAGTACAACCGTCCACCCGCTACTACTGTCGACCGACTACTACCTCTCCCGACTCGCGCTACAATATATATAACAACTGTTCCTGGCGACCCGGTGCGTGCCACTACTGTCGTCTGGCGCGGTCCAAGCGCCGACTAGCAACGATAAATAACTCTCTGGTCAGACAGAGATGCTGTCATGCCTCGCCATCGCTCTGGTAATGAATACATACGTGTTGCAGCGTGCGTACCACCGGAACACGCAGTGGCGGAGCCAAAGACTGTGTTGTCGAGGTCGAGTGCGAGCGGGAAGAGGGGCAGCGTCGGCACGGAGATGCAAGCGAGCGCGAGACGCACGGGGGCTGCGGCGTGGCGCGTTTGCGGTCGGCGCCTTTGGTGGCAACGGCCGGGACAAGCAGCGGTGTATGGTGTGGTGCGGGGCGGACAGGGGCGGCGGTGGACGGGGAGGAGGCGGCGCGACGACGGCATGGGGGCGAAAACGGGACGGGGGACGGCGGATGCTGAGAGGCGTCACGCGCGGACAGGACACAGACACAGAGACACACAGATTGGAAAGGGAGGGTGCGCGGTAGTAGTTGGGAATGTGCGTACCGTGCGGGATGGGAGTGGGCGAGGAACACGGTCGTGGCCCCCTGTTTTTTGGGTGCGTGTGATGACGTCGGTGTGTTGTGGGAAGGGAAGGTGCTGTGGCGGCGGCGCGTAATGGGCGTAGGCCGAAAAGAGAAAGGAACGTGGGCAGTGTGTTGGCAAGCGTCGGTTCGACTGCGACGTTGATGGGCAGGGCAAGGTTAATGGTGGTAGGAGTAGGCGTGTGGGCGCAAAAAATCTGCCGCTGCAGGCGGTGCCGTAACCGCCATGGCGGGAAGGAGAGAGAGAGGGCCAAAGAAAGAAAGAAAGAAAGAAAGAAAGAAGAAAACAAAAAAAAAAACAAAAAAAAAAAGGAGGCGGGGGCGAAAGTGGAGAGGCGGTGGTGTGAGAAGGGCGGGGGCGGAAGGAAGGCAGGAAGGACAAGAGGCGAGGCGACGGCTTGCTTTGTGTATCGGTCGGTCTCTGGCTATGCTTCGTTTTCTGCAGCAGGGTCGGTGCGCGGCGTGGCTCGCGGCAGTGGGAACGCCTGGTGGCTGGACGGCCAGCAATGCGGTTGGATGGGCGGCCACAGCACCGCACCTGTGCCCGAGGAGGAGACGCTGGCGGCGGGCCCTGAGGTGAGGCCGGCTCGGCTGGGGCTGTGGATGTGTAGGTGTGCGCCGCTGCTGCAACAACGAGTAAAACGCGAGAAGAAGGGATGGCGGTAGAGAGAGAGAAAAAAAAAAAGGTCGTGTTGTGTTGATGCGCAGGCAGACGCGTACAGAGAGACGAGCCCGGTCTGCAGCAGGGTGTGGCCGTGCCGAGTGCAGAGCAGCGGCGGCTCGGTTCGGTTCGGTTCGGCCCGGCCCGGCGGGCCGCGCTGTTGTCGCGGACGTGAGCGCCCCCTGGCGGGTGGCCGGAGGCGGCGCGGCGTGTTGGACGTGTGGCTGGTGGCAGTGCACAATTTGCGAGTGGCTGGCGGTGTGGTGTGGCGGTTGGCGCGTCGGGCGGCGGAGAGAGAGAGAGAGAGAGAGAGAGGGAGGAGAGGTATGTGTTGCGGGCGCCCTTTGCTGCGCTGCGTCGTTGCGTGTGCCGTACAGGGCGGGCGCTTGTCGACTGTGTGGGCGGTGTGGCGAATTGGCGTGAAACGGCTGCCGAGAGGTGTGTGGTAGCGAGCCGGTCGTTGTCAGTGCGAAGGGGAATGTGCGTGCGTTTGGCGGTTTCGGTGTGCTTTTTGCGGCGTGAGAGTGGGAATTAGTGGGGCCGGCTGTTGTGTTGGTTCCTTGTGTCTTGTGTCGCGTAGCTTGATGGCAACGTGGAAGGACGCCGGTTTCGTTTCGAGCCTTGCGTGTGGTTGTCGACGTTGACTGGTTGGCGTGTGCCGATGCACGTGCATGTGTGGGTCGCGAGTGCGTTTTTGGCTGTGTGTGTGTGTGTGTGTGTGTTTTGGGGGGGAAGGGGGAGGCGGTGGTGAAAGTGCAGTCGTTGCCACGGGCGTCGTCGGGTGGGGCTGGGGCTGTGCGTCGTGGCGGAAAGGTGGTAGGTTGCGGGAAGCGAGCCCGTCGTTGACGGTGTCGCGTGAGTTGTGAATCGAGTGGGGCGCGGGGCGCGGGACAGGAGCAGCGTGCCGCTGCGTCGTGGTCGTCAGCAGAGGCTGTGCGTGTGCTTGTCCTTTTTGTGGGCGGTTCGTGCGAGGCGTTTTTGTTTTGTGTTGCCCTAGTTGTTAGTTTATTTTGTTTGTGTTTGTTATTTTGAGACGACGACTGGTTGGTGGCGTGCGCGCGAAGTGGCGGTGTGCGCTTCCCGTGTCGTTTGTGTTGTTTTGTTTTTGTTTTGTTTTTTTTTGCACTGGGCCCCAGGGGGTGGGTGGGTGGGTGGGTGGGTGGGTGGGTGCGTGCGTGCGTGTGTGTCGATTGCCGGCTGGCGAAAGGTGCGCCATCGGCGGGGTGGGTCGCCGGCACAAGTAGAGGCGGCGGCGTTGTTGCTGTTGTTGTGTGGTGTTTGTTTTGTTCGGCTGTGTCGGCGAGCTGTGTTGCGGTGCGTGTGAATCGTGGTGCAAAAGTGCTGGCGTTGGGGCTGCGACTGCGACGGCGGCGAGCCGCGGGCGCGCATGATAGTGATGTTGTGAACAGCGGCTGTGTACGGTAGTGGTGTTGTTGTAGCACGACGTGCATCCGGGCCGGCGCGGAAAGCGCAGTTGCGGGCGGTTGCCCTTCGGTGCCAGCCATGTCGCGTGAGCGGCGGGTTGCTCTGGTGTCGACACGTGGTGCTCTGGGTTGTTGTGTGGTGCCCTTTGGCCGGTGGGGGTGGTTCGCGTGTGTCTCGTTCGCGCTCGGTATCTGGTCGTGGTCGTGCTGCTCCCCCGTCTGTCGGCGGTTTTCGACGTCGTCTGTACGTTTTTGTTCGTTTGCGGCGTGCCTGCCGACGTCGCCCCGTCGCGACCTTTCAACCGAAAGTGTGGCGCCCGAAGGTGAACGAACGTAACCCTGACCTCGGCGCTTTACGCTGAGCCGAGCGAACCGAACCTAACCTGTGGTGTGGCGAGGTGAGCTCAGCCTGTGAGCCCCTAACGTCTACGTACGGTAAGCTGTCCGGCTCACGCCTCACGTTTGAACGCTTTTTTAACCTACGTTTGACGCTTCTTAACCTAGCACTGACCCCTTAACCTAACGTGTAACCTAACCTAACCTAACCTAACCTAACCTAACCTAGCCTAGCCTCTGACGCCTGACGTGTTTGAATGCTTAACCTAAGTTTGACGCTTAACCTAACCCAAGTCCCCTTAACCTAACCCATGTCCACCTAACCTAACCTAACCTAACCTAGACGTGTAAACGTAATGTGTAACGCGTAACGTGTAAGGTCGGCTGGCGTGTGTGCTGACGGCAGATTGGGTTGGTCTGTAGATTCGGATTGCGGTTTGCCTCGGTCGAGGGGTTGGGTCGGAAGCGGCGAGGGGCGGCGGCGCCTGTTGCGCAGGCGGCGTCCGTTTGCGGCGGGCAATTGTTGAGAAACGGCTGTGAATGTTGGCGGGCGAGAGGAGGAGGACGGCGCGCGATGTGGCCCGACGGCTGCGGGCCGATCGGGAAACGGCGGGAGGGCGACGGAAGGCGATGGGGCGGCGGAGGCGCGTTTGCACGGCCGTCATCGCCGCACGCCTCGGCTTGTGTGGCTGTGGCGCCGGCCGCGCTGGCCGGGCTGCCGCGGCGACGGTGTGGGAGTTTTGCCGAAGGTTTGGCCATTGTGGCGGGTCGTCGGCTGGGGCTGTGGGGGCGGCATTTGGGCGGGGGCGGCGATTCTCGGCGGGCCGACCCAGGCTGTAGCGCGCGGTAGCTGCAGTTTGGCCGTGGTTTGCGGCGCTGCCGTGGCGACTGGTTGGCGACTGTGGTGTGGCTGTGTGTAGCCCCATCCTCGGTGGTTTGAAAGGCGCGGGCGGTTGTGGCGCAGGTTTGGGGCTGCTCCGCACAGGCTGTCGGACGTTGGGCGGTAGCAAGCGCGGGAGGCGCGGCGCGGCGGCGCGCAGAGTGGCGGCCGCTCTCTCGGCCGTCCGCGCCCGCCCGCGACACTGGCTGGGCCCTTGTGATTCTCTGCTCCGCTGCTGTGCTGTGCTTGCGTGCCTGCCGTCCCGCTCGCTCTCGCTCTCGCTGTGTGTTACGCGCGTCGTCGAAATGGCAGATCAGGCGGCTACGAACGAGACTGCTGCGGCACCCGCCGCCACCGGCACTACGAAGAAGGCCAAGTCTGCGTCGTCTGCGAAGAAGCCGCGCGCCAAGCCTGCGCACCCGCGCACCTCTGAGATGGTGACGGCCGCCATCAAGAGTCTGAAGGAGCGCGGCGGGTCGTCGCTGCAGGCGATCAAGAAGTACATAGCCGCGCACTACAAGCTGGACGCGGAGAAGCTGGCGCCGTTTATCAAGAAGTACCTCAAGTCGGCCGTCGTGGCGGGCGAGCTGGTGCAGACGAAGGGGAAGGGCGCGTCCGGCTCGTTCAAGCTTGCCGGCGCCGGCGGCGGGGGGGCGGCCGAGGGCGGCAAGGCTCGTGCTGGCGGTGCCAAGAAGAAGCGCGCCGCTCCGGCCAGCAAGGAGAAGAAGGGCGCCCGTGCGGCCGGCGCAAAGAAGGCTGGTGGCGTGAAGGCGGCGACCGGTCGGAAGGCGGGCGCCGCCAAGAAGGCGTCTGCGGCGTCGGCCGCTCCCGCGGGTGCGAAGAAGGCGGCTGCGGCCAAGCCGGCCACGGCCAAGTCGCCGTCGAAGGCGAAGAAGGCCGCCAAGGTTCCGACGAAGAAGCCGAAGGCGCCGCGCCCGAAGAAGGCGACGACGCCGTCTAAGGCGAAGGCTTCGCCCAAGAAGAAGAAGTAGAGTAGAGGAGAAAGAGATGGGAAAGGAAGGGTTTGGCGCTTGACTCCGTCGTCCCCACCCCCCGTCGTCGTCTAGTGGCGCGCAAGAGACGCGCGGCCCAAAACGGCCCTTCTCAGGGCCATCAAAGCACGTCGGGGAAGGTTTTGATTGTCGTGTTGCGTTTGGTGTGGGTGTCTGTCTGGCGTTTCTGTATGCCCGTGGGGATGCTGTTTGCGTGCCGCGGTGGTTGGATTGCGGGGGTCGGTGGCGGGTGTGGGCGGCGGTAGCGGTAAGCGGTGTTGTTGTTGTTGTTGTTGTTGTTGTTGTTGTCGTGGTTGATTGTCGCCGTGTTTGTGGCGGCGGCCGACGGTTGGTTTTCTGTCACGTTGTTTTGTTTGAATACGTTGGTTGGCTTGCCTGCGTTCGTTCTTCTCGGATGTCTGTCTTGTCGAGTCGTGTCTGGTCTTTGTTTTGTTCCTTTGTGTGTGTTATGTTTTGCAACGGGGGGCACGTTGAGATGTGGAAGGAGTCGGCGGGGATTTCGGTGGCGTGTAGAGCGAGCGAGCGCGCCTGCCTGGCCGTTGGCCGTCGGAGTGGAGTGCGGGGTTTTTTGTTTTCGAAACGAAAGCGGCGGCCGGCCAGCCACCCGTGCGGTGTGACGTCGGCCGTTGGGTATTGTGCGCTTGGAGCGCCGGGGAGGGATGATGTGTGATTGTTGCGCGCTGCTAGCAGGCAGGCAGGCAGGCAGGCAGGCAGAGTGAGCGGGTGTGGCGGACGGACGGGAAGTGGCGGTTTTTGTTTTTGGGTTGCGGGGCGAGAGGCAGGCGACCGACAAAGTTTGCTCGCGACGGAGAGATGTTAGTGGCCCTGAAAAGGGCCGTTTTTGTTTGTGCGGTGCGGTGCCGCGGCGCGGTTTAGGCGCGCTCGCCGCGGATGCGGCGCGCGAGCTGGATGTCCTTGGGCATGATGGTGACGCGCTTGGCGTGGATTGCGCACAGGTTGGTGTCTTCGAAGAGGCCGACGAGGTAGGCCTCGCTGGCCTCCTGCAGGGCCATGACTGCGGAGCTCTGGAAGCGCAGGTCGGTCTTGAAGTCCTGGGCGATCTCGCGCACTAGGCGCTGGAATGGCAGCTTGCGGATGAGCAGCTCTGTGCTCTTCTGGTAGCGCCTGATTTCTCGCAGGGCGACGGTGCCCGGCCTGTAGCGGTGGGGCTTCTTGACGCCTCCGGTGGCGGGCGCGCTCTTCCTCGCCGCCTTGGTGGCGAGCTGTTTGCGCGGCGCCTTTCCGCCGGTGGACTTGCGGGCCGTTTGCTTTGTGCGGGCCATAGCGGTAGCGGAGCGGCGTGCGTGGAGGTTAGGTGCGGCGCGGCGTCCGGTGCTGCCTTGACAACGGGCCCGCGCGCCTCCGTGCTGCGCTTATATGCCCTCGGTTGCGCGTGGTGGGGGGAGGGCGGGCCAGAGTCTATATAGGGGGGCGGCGGGCGCGCCGGGCGCAGACCGTAGCCGACTCGCCAGCCGCTGCAGCTGCTGTTTGTGCACGTTTTGCTTTGCCCGAGGAAGGAAGGATGACAGGCCGCGGCAAGGGAGGAAAGGGGCTCGGCAAGGGTGGCGCCAAGCGGCACCGCAAGGTGTTGCGCGACAACATCCAGGGCATCACGAAGCCCGCCATCCGCCGCCTGGCTCGCAGGGGCGGCGTGAAGCGCATCTCTGGTCTGATCTACGAGGAGACCCGCGGGGTGCTGAAGGTGTTCCTGGAGAACGTGATCCGCGACGCGGTGACGTACACTGAGCACGCCAAGCGCAAGACTGTGACGGCCATGGACGTGGTGTACGCCCTGAAGAGGCAGGGGCGCACCCTGTACGGTTTCGGCGGTTAGGCTGCGTCGCAGCGGGCGCTGGCCTTCCCGCGGCCGTGCTTGTGGGTGGGAGAGACTAGAAAACGGCCCTTTTCAGGGCCACCACACTGTTCGGAAGTTGAAAAGTGCGAAAGAGTCTGTGTTGTTGCTGCTGCGTGTGTGCGCTGTGTTGTTTGTTTGTTTCTTTCTCTCTTTCTTTCTTTGTTTCTTTCTTTCCGTTTGAGCGACGTGATGTGACTGGGAGGGGAGAAGGAAAGGAAACGTGTCATGTGGCTGGCTGTGTGTGGAGCTGCTTCGTTTGTGTGTCTTTGTATCGATCGCGACGGAGATGGCGGGCTGTGTGTTGTTGTGCGAGAGGCGGTGATTATTTGCTTGCGTGGTTTGGCTGTGTGTGTTTGCGGCGGCGTTGGGGTTTCCGAGGCAAGGCGTGTGGGCATAGGCGGCCGGATCAGCTGTTTCGTTCGTGTCGACGGCCGTTGCGCGCGGGAGTGGAGGGCGGTGTGTCGACACGCCTCCCTTTAACAATGGTCATTATTGCTGCCGTTGTCGTTTGGAAGGCGACTGCGACCGTGCAAAATGTGTGTGTGTGTGTGTGTGTGTGTGTGTGTGTGTGTGTGTTGGGCCACACGGGCTGTGTGGACGACAAGATGGCGGACGTGCGCCGGCGGCGGCTGTGCTGTGAAAGTGCAAAGTTAAAACAAAACAAGGTGCGGCGAGGACGACTGAAATTTTGCTTTGGACGTAGGTTTGTGTGGTGGCCCTGAAAAGGGCCGATTGTTGTGGGCCGAGCCGGCAAAGCGCGTTGCGTGCAGGGGAGCACGCGGCGCTGCGATTGCCTGGCCTCCTTTAGGCCTTCTTCTCGGTCTTCTTTGGCAGCAGGACGGCCTGGATGTTGGGCAGGACACCACCCTGTGCGATGGTGACGCCCGACAGGAGCTTGTTGAGCTCCTCGTCGTTGCGGATGGCAAGCTGCAGGTGGCGCGGGATGATGCGCGTCTTCTTGTTGTCGCGGGCCGCGTTTCCGGCCAGCTCGAGCACCTCAGCCGCGAGGTACTCCATGACGGCGGCGAGGTAGACGGGCGCCCCGGCGCCGACGCGCTCTGCGTAGTTTCCCTTGCGCAGGAGGCGGTGGATTCTGCCGACCGGGAACTGGAGCCCAGCCCTGCTTGAGCGGGACTTTGACTTGCCCTTGACTTTGCCTCCCTTTCCGCGTCCGGACATGGCGATGGGCTAGCGACGGTGCACACGAAACGGAAACGAAAACGACCGGTGCGAGCGGCAGCGAGTCGAGCAGCGGAGTGCGTGCCGGCGCAGCGCGCGCGCTCCTCTCTAATTTCTTCCTCTTATTGGAAGGTGTTGCTGGGAAGGTTATTGTCCCTTGGGGACATTTCCTTCACTGTGGCTGTGTGTTTTGGATGTACTGTTCTTTTGTTTTTATCTGTTGTGGTGAGAGGTGTGTGGTTCTGTTGTTTTACTCGTAAGAGGTGTGTGGTTCTGTTGTTTTACTCAGAAGAGTATTGATTTGGGTCGCTTGTATTTATCATTTGTTTGGTCGTATTGGCCAAGTGTGTTGATGAGTTCATTATGTGCGGTACCGGCTGTGGCATAGAACTGTTCTGCCAGGTTTCGGAACCGTGTTTGTAATGTATCGATATCCGCCGCAGCATGTAGATCTGCTGTGGGGAATCGTGGAGGTAAGTGTAAGGCTCTCCGGAGAGCTCTGTTTTGGATTTTTTGTAGGCGGCCTATTGTCGATCTGGCTGCATAGCCCCATACGGGGCATGCATATTCCAGTATCGGCCTAATAAGGCTTCTATAGACCGCTACTCCGGTGCTGGGGTCTAGTGAACTGCGTTCATTCAATATAGGGTAGAGGACTTGCATCCTTCCAAGGGCTTTCTTGCGGAGTTCCTCGATGTGGCACTTCCAAGTTAGTCGCTTGTCCAGTGTCACACCGAGGTATCTCGCCGTGTTTCTCCAGGGGAGATTTTGCCGTTGTAGCTGCAGCAGTTGGATGGGTCTTCTTAGGGGGCGGCGTTTCCCGATGCGTCTTGTTATCATAAGTGCCTGGGTCTTTTCAGTATTCAATGAGATGCGCCATTTCTTGGCCCATGAGTCAGTCCTGTTTAGTGCCGTTTGTAGTCTTCTCGTTACCAGGTTCCTGTTCGTGGAGCAGGAGAAGAAGGCGGTGTCGTCTGCATATTGTGCTGTTTGGACGTGCTGCGTTACAGGGATGTCGGCTGTGTAAAGGTTGTACAGGGTAGGACCCAGTACGGACCCTTGGGGCACTCCAGCGCGTATTCTTCTCCTGCTCGACTGTGATCGATCGATCTTAACGGAGAATGTCCTACTGGTTAGATAGCTCTGTATAAGTTTTACTATCGTCCCTGGGAAGCCTTGGGTGTACATTTTGTGCAAGATTCCGGTGTGCCAGACTGAATCAAAAGCCTTGGCGACGTCTAATAAGACGATCCCGCAGTAGCCCTTTCGGTTGAAGCTTTCTGTAGCTGCTTCAACTACCCTCATTATTTGTTGGGGGGCGGAGTGTTGTTGCTGGAAACCGAATTGAAATTTTGGCATAATTTGCTCTCTTCTGATGTGATCTTGAATCGGAGTTAAGAGGAGGCGCTCGTACAGTTTGCTGAGGGTGGGCAGGAGACTAATTGGTCTGTAGTGCTGCGGGAACACCGGGTCTTTCCCTGGTTTTGCGATCGCGACTACTTCTGCATGTTTCCACTGGGTCGGGAATTTTTGTGATCGCGTAATTTCATTGAAGATATCAGCTAAGTGGGTTATTGCCAGTGGCGGGATATGTTTTAGGAGTTCGTTGGTGAGCTGGTCGTGGCCTGGTGCCTTTTTTATTGGCAGTGACTTGATGGCTCCTGCCACGTCTTCAGGGCTGAAGAGTGGCGTGTATTCATCTTCGTCTTCTGCTGCTAAAAAGGTGGCCAGTTGTCTGCGAACTGTTTCGACGTGTTCCCTGTCCTGTGCCTCTGCTGGCGTGAATTGCTTCTCGAACACGTCGGCTAGCGCGTTTGCTTTGTCTACGGCGCTGAACTGCAGTCCACGTTCGCCGTGCAGAGGCGGCATTCTAGCGCGTCTTTTCGTGAACTGTTTTGTGGCTTGCCATAGACTGTGGTCTTCTAAGTTGAGAGTTGATAGTCTTTCGGACCATTGCTGGTTGCGGTGCTCAGTGAGCGCAACTTTCAACTCTCTTTGTAGTCTGTTGAGCAGCCTCCTTGTGTTTCTGTTGCCTGTGAGTTTCCACTCTTTGGCGATCCTGTTTTTGTGTCTTATTTGTGCAAGCAGGTGCTGGGGAAGTTGCCTGGGGCGGGGGGGACCCGCTGGCACAGGCGTGGCTTCCTCAGCTGCTTGCAGGATCGCTTTCGTGAGGTCTTCCAGCGTTTGCTCGACAGTGTCTGCTGTTGGAGGCGGGGCTTGGGTCAGTTCTGTAGCTATATTGGCGCGGAACTGTTCCCAATTTGTGTGTTTGTGTGAGGTTCTTAGCTGTGGGATAGAGAGCCATTCTCCCATATCGACCTCGAGAATGACAGGGTTGTGGTCCGACGACATTCTATTCATTGAACTTGCGGACACAAAACCCATGATGTGTTTAGTGAGCGCAATGTCGAGGACGTCTGCCCTGTTCCCGTTTTTCGGGAAGTGGGTGGGTTCCTCTGGGCCCCACACTTGGAACTGATGCGTGCACGCGAGTCGTTGCAGTTGTCGACCAGCTCTATTACTTACTCTTGAGTGCCAGTCTGCGTGTTTGGCATTGAGGTCTCCTCCTATTAGGAGCTTGCCTCTTATTTGGCTTAATGCAGCTATGTCGTCCTCTTCAAGCGTTGGGGAAGGGGGGCGGTAGGCTGCAACGACTGTGAGGGGTCCTGTTACGGTGGCTATTTGTATTGCGACCGTTTCTACCTGTTGGGTTGCTGGTGGGTACACCTGGTGGTGTTCTATGCCTCGTTTGACGTATACTGCGACCCCGCCTCCTGCAGTGGGCCGATCGCGTCTGTAACAATTGTAATTTGGTACAGATGCCCTTACCCCTGGTTTAAGGTGTGTTTCGGCTACTAGGCATACGTCAATGTTTTCCTCTTTTATGAATTCTCTAAATTCGAGGGCTTGATTGAATAGACCGTCTGCGTTGAAGACGCAGATTTTGAGACCTTGTATATTTGGTCGTCTATCCATGGTGGGGTGTGGGGTTTCCTGTGGTAGTCGCTGTAGGTTGCGACTGCTTAGCTGCCGTAGCGAGTTCGGCTGGAAGGCGCGTGATGCTGGCAAGAACGTTGACCAAGTGGGTCATCTGTTCTTGCAGCATTTTGATCGACGAGGCGAGTCCCTGTACAGTGGCGTCCTCGGTTGATTGATGCAGACTGGGCTTGGGGGGCGCTGAGGAGCTTCCCTAGGCAGTTCTCCGTTTCCAGGAACCTGGTTTGGGTCGGGTGGTTTGTTGGGATCGCCTACGGTTGCTGCGTATGTACGCGATGCGTACACTCTCGTTGTTGTCTGCCTAAATTGTCGGTAAGGGGGCGGTTGTTGGGGTGCCGTTTTATTTGCCGGTCTTTGAGAGCGGTCACCGTAGGTTTGTTTTCCCCTGTGGCGATCCCTGGCGTGCCGATATGCAGGGCACCCTAGGTAGCTGGCAGGGTGTGCTCCTCTGCAGTTGCAGCACGATTCCTTGCCTTCCCCCCTAGGCACCTTGCATTCGTCATATGTGTGGGCATCTCCGCATCTGACGCATCTCATTGGCATGCCACAGTCCCTTGCTAGGTGTCCTATTTCCTGGCAGTTGAAGCATCTACCCGGCCCTGATTTCTTCTTCAGTTTTTCGGGAGTTACTTCCACTGCCAGGATTCTCTCCACCTCCCAAATCTTTCTGTTCTGTGATGAATCTGGGAGGGTGACAGTGTGTAGGGGCCATGGCCTCTTTGGGTGGGTTGCCGGCGCAGCCGGGGTGGGGGTGCTTTATGGGCTCGGGTGCGGCGGCCGGTTGCGCGCGCGCCCCATTGGTCGGCGGCCGCAACAGGGCGAGCTGGTAAAGGTGCGGCGGCGGCTGGCGGCGGGTGCCACTGTGTGGGGAGACGCTGACTAGAGCGGAGCGCTTGCTACTGGTGTTGCTGCTGCCGTACGTTCGTTCGAGATGCCGCCCAAGACTAGCGGGAAGGCCGCCAAGAAGGCTGGCAAGGCGCAGAAGAACATTTCGAAGGGCGACAAGAAGAAGAAGCGCAAGAGGAAGGAGAGCTATGCCATCTACATCTACAAGGTGCTGAAGCAGGTGCACCCTGACACGGGCATCTCGTCGAAGGCGATGAGCATCATGAACAGCTTCGTGAACGACATTTTCGAGCGCATTGCGGCCGAGGCTTCTCGCCTGGCGCACTACAACAAGCGCTCGACCATCACGTCCCGCGAGATCCAGACCGCTGTGCGGCTGTTGCTGCCTGGCGAGCTGGCCAAGCACGCTGTGAGCGAGGGCACGAAGGCGGTGACCAAGTACACGAGCTCCAAGTAAGGAGGTGGCTCTGGAATGGAAGGAAGGAAGGATGGAGAAGGCTCCTCCGTTGCGAGAGCGGCAAAACGGCCCTTTTCAGGGCCACCAACTTGCCTTTTGCGGGAAGGGCGGAATTGTTGTTGTTGTTGTTGTTGTTGTTTGTGTGGACGGCTGTGATGTATGTGTGCATTTTGATTGTGGGTGGGGGGGGCGCGTCAAAGCGTGTTGCGGGGTACGGCCACGAGGTTGGTCGCCGTGGCGTGGAATGGTGGCACGCCTCGTTGGAGTGGTTTTGACCCATTGGTGTTGGTGTTGGTGTGTGTTACCTGTCTGCGAGGGGGGACAGTGCGATCGGCGACTTTTGTGTCACCGTAACGACGGCCGTTTGCGGGTTTGTTTTTTTTTTTTTTGCACATCATACATGGCGAGGGTGAAATGTGAAATGTTTTTGTTTGGTTTGTTTTTTTTTTCTTTGCCGCCCACTATTCCCTTTGCTGTACGCCGAGTTTGACAATGGTGCGACGTAACTGCAGCGTGGAGGTGTGTGAGTGACGTTGAAATGAACGTGCCATTAAGACGCATTGTTGTTGTATTGTACTGTACGTGTACGGCGACACGCACGATGATGTACCATTCGACTCTGATTTTTGATAGCCGTGTCTGACTGATTGCGTACGACGCACGCACACCGATGTCGTCATTCAAGATGCACGCGTGTCCAGTGCAGTACAGTAAGCGCGACGCTAGACGACGACGACGACGACGACGACGACGACGGCGGCGGCGGTCGTCGTCGTTTGTTTGGCGAATGTCTGTACACGTGTTTGTCTGTGTCCATCCGGTATGTATTTGTTTGTTTGAAAGTGTTTTGTGTGTCGGTGACGTGGTCCGATCCGTCGCCCCCTGAGTAACTGTCGATCGGCGCGATAGACCGGCGTCACGCAACTGAACCGAAGTCTTGGGCACACCCGTCATACTGTTGTACACCGTCGCGCTGAGAACGGTAACGAAAGGTTGACTTTGATCGGTCGAATGTGTGGGCAGAACGTGAGGAATGAGGCAAGAGTGCAAGGAGGGGGGGCAAAAGAGAGAGGAAGGGAAAAAGGGGAGAAACGCATTCGTAGAGCAACGGAACGTTCCCGTGTCGGAGGCGTATTGGAGCCGCACTGAAATGCGTTTAACGGCGGCGCGGCTGCAAGTGTCTGCCGTGGTGAACGTTACCTTTGACGGCTGCATTGGGCTTTGCTTTCGCTTTCGCTTTCCCGGATGTACGTAACGTTTGTTGATATGGTTCTGAGGAAGAGTGTATGACAGTGCCGTGCCGTCCATGTTCGTGTGCCCTCCCATTGTGTGTATGCTATTGTCTGTGTACTTGAATGATGTATGTAGGTGTTAGTGGACATGTTTTACCAGTGGGGGGAAATGGATCGTCGATAGTTGCCGTCACTCTGTCACGGTCGAGATGACGCACCCTCCGTACAGAAAGGTGTCGAGAAAGTGAGTGTGTGTGTGTGTGTGTGTGTGTGTGTGTGTGTGTGTGTGTGTGCGCGTCCGTGAATTGGCAGTGTTTGGAGGTGGGTGTGCCCTGCATGTGGCCCGGAAGGCTGTTCGTTTGGCGGTAGTGTTGTGTGGACAGGGGAGGGGCATGCGTAACGCTGCTGGCATGGCATTTCGGGAGATGGGAGGGGGCAAACGAGGAAACGAGGAGCGGCGGCCAAAGACGGGACGGGGAGGGGCGCGGTGTGGGTGGCTTGCGCCTGTGCTCGGCGTTGTGGTTTGTGCAAAAGAGGAGGAGAAAAACAATGAGTTGCCAGGGAGGGGAGCGGTGTTGTGTTGTGGTTGTCGTGGTGTAGCCGCAGACGCGGCTGTCAGTGAACGTGGCGAGACGGACGGATGCGCGGAGGGGCGGGGGCGGCGCATTTCGCCGGTGCCGTGCCGTGCCATGCCTGAAAGCCGCGTGGTCGCTGTGTTGTTGGTGGCGTGGGGGCGAGGAGAGTACCGTACGGGTGTGCTTGTGCGCCGGAAATGGCACACTGCGCCTGCCCGTCTTGGAGGCTGATGGCTGTGGTGTGGAAATGGGGCGCGGTGATGTTGAAGCAGAAAAGAAACCAAGAAAACGGAAGGCGTGATGCGGCGGTGGTGGTGAGAGCGGGAAAAACAAAACAAAAAAAAAAAAAAAAAGAAGGAAAAACAACAAGAAACAAAAAAGAAAACAAAAAGTCTATCAATATTAAAATGTAAATGGAAATGGAAATGGACCCAGGTATAACCTCCCTGCACAAATAGCAGAGAGTCCGATGGTAATAAAAATGTGCCAGAATGTTAACGTCCCTACAAAAGAAACCCAACGATAATATTAATGAAAGAATGAACCGTATGTAACATTGCAACAGACACAATGAAACCTGATAAATTGTATAAGGGCAGCAGCGTTGACCTTTGGCCCTGTATTCAGAATAAAAAGAGCCAAAGATTGTTACCCCAATGAAAAAGACACTGAAACACGTATGTAACATAGCAGCGATGGCGAGACATTGTAGCATCTGTGACCAGAGAGTTTGCGCTGGACTGCGCGAGTGTTGCGAGCGGTTCTCAGTCAGTCAGTCAGTCAGTCGTTGCGAGTCTGTAGCTCTGTGTAGTTGAGGGCTGTACTCTGTCAGTAGTCGTCGCGTGCAGTACGCTAATAGTCGTCATGCAGAGCGGTCGGTCAGTAGTAGGAGCCGAGTGCGGTTGTGTGATGTAGGCAGTCGGCAACACTGGTCAAGATGGTGAATAAGGTATACTGTTAATTAATATAATCATTAGATAATGAAAAATTTTATTTATTGTAATTATTCTCCAACAAGTTCCCCAATAATAATGTTTATTTCAAAAGCATTTTTCAAACATTTAATTTTTTATTGAACTAAAGAGTTCGTTGCACTTCACATTTCATTCCACTTCTTTGAAGAAAAATTTCACTAAAATCACAAAAAAAGAGAATATTATTATTTGCAATGCAGTTCCTCCAAGCGCTGCGCAACAACAAGAGCAGAAATGTGACATCCATTTATTCGGAGGTAAGACTTTAATTCTGATTGTTTTGCACAGGGCCAAAGACCGATATTTCGGTTTAATTGAAGTTTCTTGTCACTGAACGGACTTTAAATGTTGTGAAGAATTTATATTTGAGTCAGATTGCGAATTTCACATTTTTGTTGCCATTTTCAATACCTCTCATTGTGGGCGAGGTTACAATTAGCGCAATGTCCATTAGCATCCGTAAATAACATTGTCCATTATTTTAAAATTTGCGGGGAGGTTACAACACACACAAAAAAAAAAAAAAAAAAAAAAAATTTGCATTTATATCCGCTCCTCAATTGTAGATACCCCTTACACAGCTGTGTGCAATGAATGAGTGCTGGCTGGTAATTAATTGCACTCCTTGGAGGGAAATGCCATAGGAAGTAGTCTTTAAAAAGTGAATGTTTTTCGTTAAAAGACAAAAGGTACTTTAGAAAAAAGTAATAGTGGGGCTTTTGTTGTTGAACAAAATAAGTACAATGAACATACGTTATCAGATTTGCGCAATGCAGCTTCACACTACCTTTTGATTATAACACAATATACTATACATCGTCCCGAACCGTGACCAGAGTCGCGAGACGAGCAGAGCACGCCGCCGACGCCCGCTCAGTACAACCGTCCACCCGCTACTACTGTCGACCGACTACTACCTCTCCCGACTCGCGCTACAATATATATAACAACTGTTCCTGGCGACCCGGTGCGTGCCACTACTGTCGTCTGGCGCGGTCCAAGCGCCGACTAGCAACGATAAATAACTCTCTGGTCAGACAGAGATGCTGTCATGCCTCGCCATCGCTCTGGTAATGAATACATACGTGTTGCAGCGTGCGTACCACCGGAACACGCAGTGGCGGAGCCAAAGACTGTGTTGTCGAGGTCGAGTGCGAGCGGGAAGAGAGGCAGCGTCGGCACGGAGATGCAAGCGAGCGCGAGACGCACGGGGGCTGCGGCGTGGCGCGTTTGCGGTCGGCGCCTTTGGTGGCAACGGCCGGGACAAGCAGCGGTGTATGGTGTGGTGCGGGGCGGACAGGGGCGGCGGTGGACGGGGAGGAGGCGGCGCGACGACGGCATGGGGGCGAAAACGGGACGGGGGACGGCGGATGCTGAGAGGCGTCACGCGCGGACAGGACACAGACACAGAGACACACAGATTGGAAAGGGAGGGTGCGCGGTAGTAGTTGGGAATGTGCGTACCGTGCGGGATGGGAGTGGGCGAGGAACACGGTCGTGGCCCCCTGTTTTTTGGGTGCGTGTGATGACGTCGGTGTGTTGTGGGAAGGGAAGGTGCTGTGGCGGCGGCGCGTAATGGGCGTAGGCCGAAAAGAGAAAGGAACGTGGGCAGTGTGTTGGCAAGCGTCGGTTCGACTGCGACGTTGATGGGCAGGGCAAGGTTAATGGTGGTAGGAGTAGGCGTGTGGGCGCAAAAAATCTGCCGCTGCAGGCGGTGCCGTAACCGCCATGGCGGGAAGGAGAGAGAGAGGGCCAAAGAAAGAAAGAAAGAAAGAAAGAAAGAAGAAAACAAAAAAAAAAACAAAACAAAAAAAAGGAGGCGGGGGCGAAAGTGGAGAGGCGGTGGTGTGAGAAGGGCGGGGGCGGAAGGAAGGCAGGAAGGACAAGAGGCGAGGCGACGGCTTGCTTTGTGTATCGGTCGGTCTCTGGCTATGCTTCGTTTTCTGCAGCAGGGTCGGTGCGCGGCGTGGCTCGCGGCAGTGGGAACGCCTGGTGGCTGGACGGCCAGCAATGCGGTTGGATGGGCGGCCACAGCACCGCACCTGTGCCCGAGGAGGAGACGCTGGCGGCGGGCCCTGAGGTGAGGCCGGCTCGGCTGGGGCTGTGGATGTGTAGGTGTGCGCCGCTGCTGCAACAACGAGTAAAACGCGAGAAGAAGGGATGGCGGTAGAGAGAGAGAAAAAAAAAAAGGTCGTGTTGTGTTGATGCGCAGGCAGACGCGTACAGAGAGACGAGCCCGGTCTGCAGCAGGGTGTGGCCGTGCCGAGTGCAGAGCAGCGGCGGCTCGGTTCGGTTCGGTTCGGCCCGGCCCGGCGGGCCGCGCTGTTGTCGCGGACGTGAGCGCCCCCTGGCGGGTGGCCGGAGGCGGCGCGGCGTGTTGGACGTGTGGCTGGTGGCAGTGCACAATTTGCGAGTGGCTGGCGGTGTGGTGTGGCGGTTGGCGCGTCGGGCGGCGGAGAGAGAGAGAGAGAGAGAGAGAGGGAGGAGAGGTATGTGTTGCGGGCGCCCTTTGCTGCGCTGCGTCGTTGCGTGTGCCGTACAGGGCGGGCGCTTGTCGACTGTGTGGGCGGTGTGGCGAATTGGCGTGAAACGGCTGCCGAGAGGTGTGTGGTAGCGAGCCGGTCGTTGTCAGTGCGAAGGGGAATGTGCGTGCGTTTGGCGGTTTCGGTGTGCTTTTTGCGGCGTGAGAGTGGGAATTAGTGGGGCCGGCTGTTGTGTTGGTTCCTTGTGTCTTGTGTCGCGTAGCTTGATGGCAACGTGGAAGGACGCCGGTTTCGTTTCGAGCCTTGCGTGTGGTTGTCGACGTTGACTGGTTGGCGTGTGCCGATGCACGTGCATGTGTGGGTCGCGAGTGCGTTTTTGGCTGTGTGTGTGTGTGTGTGTGTGTTTTGGGGGGGAAGGGGGAGGCGGTGGTGAAAGTGCAGTCGTTGCCACGGGCGTCGTCGGGTGGGGCTGGGGCTGTGCGTCGTGGCGGAAAGGTGGTAGGTTGCGGGAAGCGAGCCCGTCGTTGACGGTGTCGCGTGAGTTGTGAATCGAGTGGGGCGCGGGGCGCGGGACAGGAGCAGCGTGCCGCTGCGTCGTGGTCGTCAGCAGAGGCTGTGCGTGTGCTTGTCCTTTTTGTGGGCGGTTCGTGCGAGGCGTTTTTGTTTTGTGTTGCCCTAGTTGTTAGTTTATTTTGTTTGTGTTTGTTATTTTGAGACGACGACTGGTTGGTGGCGTGCGCGCGAAGTGGCGGTGTGCGCTTCCCGTGTCGTTTGTGTTGTTTTGTTTTTGTTTTGTTTTTTTTTGCACTGGGCCCCGGGGGGTGGGTGGGTGGGTGGGTGGGTGGGTGGGTGCGTGCGTGCGTGTGTGTCGATTGCCGGCTGGCGAAAGGTGCGCCATCGGCGGGGTGGGTCGCCGGCACAAGTAGAGGCGGCGGCGTTGTTGCTGTTGTTGTGTGGTGTTTGTTTTGTTCGGCTGTGTCGGCGAGCTGTGTTGCGGTGCGTGTGAATGGTGGTGCAAAAGTGCTGGCGTTGGGGCTGCGACTGCGACGGCGGCGAGCCGCGGGCGCGCATGATAGTGATGTTGTGAACAGCGGCTGTGTACGGTAGTGGTGTTGTTGTAGCACGACGTGCATCCGGGCCGGCGCGGAAAGCGCAGTTGCGGGCGGTTGCCCTTCGGTGCCAGCCATGTCGCGTGAGCGGCGGGTTGCTCTGGTGTCGACACGTGGTGCTCTGGGTTGTTGTGTGGTGCCCTTTGGCCGGTGGGGGTGGTTCGCGTGTGTCTCGTTCGCGCTCGGTATCTGGTCGTGGTCGTGCTGCTCCCCCGTCTGTCGGCGGTTTTCGACGTCGTCTGTACGTTTTTGTTCGTTTGCGGCGTGCCTGCCGACGTCGCCCCGTCGCGACCTTTCAACCGAAAGTGTGGCGCCCGAAGGTGAACGAACGTAACCCTGACCTCGGCGCTTTACGCTGAGCCGAGCGAACCGAACCTAACCTGTGGTGTGGCGAGGTGAGCTCAGCCTGTGAGCCCCTAACGTCTACGTACGGTAAGCTGTCCGGCTCACGCCTCACGTTTGAACGCTTTTTTAACCTACGTTTGACGCTTCTTAACCTAGCACTGACCCCTTAACCTAACGTGTAACCTAACCTAACCTAACCTAACCTAACCTAACCTAGCCTAGCCTCTGACGCCTGACGTGTTTGAATGCTTAACCTAAGTTTGACGCTTAACCTAACCCAAGTCCCCTTAACCTAACCCATGTCCACCTAACCTAACCTAACCTAACCTAGACGTGTAAACGTAATGTGTAACGCGTAACGTGTAAGGTCGGCTGGCGTGTGTGCTGACGGCAGATTGGGTTGGTCTGTAGATTCGGATTGCGGTTTGCCTCGGTCGAGGGGTTGGGTCGGAAGCGGCGAGGGGCGGCGGCGCCTGTTGCGCAGGCGGCGTCCGTTTGCGGCGGGCAATTGTTGAGAAACGGCTGTGAATGTTGGCGGGCGAGAGGAGGAGGACGGCGCGCGATGTGGCCCGACGGCTGCGGGCCGATCGGGAAACGGCGGGAGGGCGACGGAAGGCGATGGGGCGGCGGAGGCGCGTTTGCACGGCCGTCATCGCCGCACGCCTCGGCTTGTGTGGCTGTGGCGCCGGCCGCGCTGGCCGGGCTGCCGCGGCGACGGTGTGGGAGTTTTGCCGAAGGTTTGGCCATTGTGGCGGGTCGTCGGCTGGGGCTGTGGGGGCGGCATTTGGGCGGGGGCGGCGATTCTCGGCGGGCCGACCCAGGCTGTAGCGCGCGGTAGCTGCAGTTTGGCCGTGGTTTGCGGCGCTGCCGTGGCGACTGGTTGGCGACTGTGGTGTGGCTGTGTGTAGCCCCATCCTCGGTGGTTTGAAAGGCGCGGGCGGTTGTGGCGCAGGTTTGGGGCTGCTCCGCACAGGCTGTCGGACGTTGGGCGGTAGCAAGCGCGGGAGGCGCGGCGCGGCGGCGCGCAGAGTGGCGGCCGCTCTCTCGGCCGTCCGCGCCCGCCCGCGACACTGGCTGGGCCCTTGTGATTCTCTGCTCCGCTGCTGTGCTGTGCTTGCGTGCCTGCCGTCCCGCTCGCTCTCGCTCTCGCTGTGTGTTACGCGCGTCGTCGAAATGGCAGATCAGGCGGCTACGAACGAGACTGCTGCGGCACCCGCCGCCACCGGCACTACGAAGAAGGCCAAGTCTGCGTCGTCTGCGAAGAAGCCGCGCGCCAAGCCTGCGCACCCGCGCACCTCTGAGATGGTGACGGCCGCCATCAAGAGTCTGAAGGAGCGCGGCGGGTCGTCGCTGCAGGCGATCAAGAAGTACATAGCCGCGCACTACAAGCTGGACGCGGAGAAGCTGGCGCCGTTTATCAAGAAGTACCTCAAGTCGGCCGTCGTGGCGGGCGAGCTGGTGCAGACGAAGGGGAAGGGCGCGTCCGGCTCGTTCAAGCTTGCCGGCGCCGGCGGCGGGGGGGCGGCCGAGGGCGGCAAGGCTCGTGCTGGCGGTGCCAAGAAGAAGCGCGCCGCTCCGGCCAGCAAGGAGAAGAAGGGCGCCCGTGCGGCCGGCGCAAAGAAGGCTGGTGGCGTGAAGGCGGCGACCGGTCGGAAGGCGGGCGCCGCCAAGAAGGCGTCTGCGGCGTCGGCCGCTCCCTCGGGTGCGAAGAAGGCGGCTGCGGCCAAGCCGGCCAAGGCCAAGTCGCCGTCGAAGGCGAAGAAGGCCGCCAAGGTTCCGACGAAGAAGCCGAAGGCGCCGCGCCCGAAGAAGGCGACGACGCCGTCTAAGGCGAAGGCTTCGCCCAAGAAGAAGAAGTAGAGTAGAGGAGAAAGAGATGGGAAAGGAAGGGTTTGGCGCTTGACTCCGTCGTCCCCACCCCCCGTCGTCGTCTAGTGGCGCGCAAGAGACGCGCGGCCCAAAACGGCCCTTCTCAGGGCCATCAAAGCACGTCGGGGAAGGTTTTGATTGTCGTGTTGCGTTTGGTGTGGGTGTCTGTCTGGCGTTTCTGTATGCCCGTGGGGATGCTGTTTGCGTGCCGCGGTGGTTGGATTGCGGGGGTCGGTGGCGGGTGTGGGCGGCGGTAGCGGTAAGCGGTGTTGTTGTTGTTGTTGTTGTTGTTGTTGTTGTCGTGGTTGATTGTCGCCGTGTTTGTGGCGGCGGCCGACGGTTGGTTTTCTGTCACGTTGTTTTGTTTGAATACGTTGGTTGGCTTGCCTGCGTTCGTTCTTCTCGGATGTCTGTCTTGTCGAGTCGTGTCTGGTCTTTGTTTTGTTCCTTTGTGTGTGTTATGTTTTGCAACGGGGGGCACGTTGAGATGTGGAAGGAGTCGGCGGGGATTTCGGTGGCGTGTAGAGCGAGCGAGCGCACCTGCCTGGCCGTTGGCCGTCGGAGTGGAGTGCGGGGTTTTTTGTTTTCGAAACGAAAGCGGCGGCCGGCCAGCCACCCGTGCGGTGTGACGTCGGCCGTTGGGTATTGTGCGCTTGGAGCGCCGGGGAGGGATGATGTGTGATTGTTGCGCGCTGCTAGCAGGCAGGCAGGCAGGCAGGCAGGCAGAGTGAGCGGGTGTGGCGGACGGACGGGAAGTGGCGGTTTTTGTTTTTGGGTTGCGGGGCGAGAGGCAGGCGACCGACAAAGTTTGCTCGCGACGGAGAGATGTTAGTGGCCCTGAAAAGGGCCGTTTTTGTTTGTGCGGTGCGGTGCCGCGGCGCGGTTTAGGCGCGCTCGCCGCGGATGCGGCGCGCGAGCTGGATGTCCTTGGGCATGATGGTGACGCGCTTGGCGTGGATTGCGCACAGGTTGGTGTCTTCGAAGAGGCCGACGAGGTAGGCCTCGCTGGCCTCCTGCAGGGCCATGACTGCGGAGCTCTGGAAGCGCAGGTCGGTCTTGAAGTCCTGGGCGATCTCGCGCACTAGGCGCTGGAATGGCAGCTTGCGGATGAGCAGCTCTGTGCTCTTCTGGTAGCGCCTGATTTCTCGCAGGGCGACGGTGCCCGGCCTGTAGCGGTGGGGCTTCTTGACGCCTCCGGTGGCGGGCGCGCTCTTCCTCGCCGCCTTGGTGGCGAGCTGTTTGCGCGGCGCCTTTCCGCCGGTGGACTTGCGGGCCGTTTGCTTTGTGCGGGCCATAGCGGTAGCGGAGCGGCGTGCGTGGAGGTTAGGTGCGGCGCGGCGTCCGGTGCTGCCTTGACAACGGGCCCGCGCGCCTCCGTGCTGCGCTTATATGCCCTCGGTTGCGCGTGGTGGGGGGAGGGCGGGCCAGAGTCTATATAGGGGGGCGGCGGGCGCGCCGGGCGCAGACCGTAGCCGACTCGCCAGCCGCTGCAGCTGCTGTTTGTGCACGTTTTGCTTTGCCCGAGGAAGGAAGGATGACAGGCCGCGGCAAGGGAGGAAAGGGGCTCGGCAAGGGTGGCGCCAAGCGGCACCGCAAGGTGTTGCGCGACAACATCCAGGGCATCACGAAGCCCGCCATCCGCCGCCTGGCTCGCAGGGGCGGCGTGAAGCGCATCTCTGGTCTGATCTACGAGGAGACCCGCGGGGTGCTGAAGGTGTTCCTGGAGAACGTGATCCGCGACGCGGTGACGTACACTGAGCACGCCAAGCGCAAGACTGTGACGGCCATGGACGTGGTGTACGCCCTGAAGAGGCAGGGGCGCACCCTGTACGGTTTCGGCGGTTAGGCTGCGTCGCAGCGGGCGCTGGCCTTCCCGCGGCCGTGCTTGTGGGTGGGAGAGACTAGAAAACGGCCCTTTTCAGGGCCACCACACTGTTCGGAAGTTGAAAAGTGCGAAAGAGTCTGTGTTGTTGCTGCTGCGTGTGTGCGCTGTGTTGTTTGTTTGTTTCTTTCTCTCTTTCTTTCTTTGTTTCTTTCTTTCCGTTTGAGCGACGTGATGTGACTGGGAGGGGAGAAGGAAAGGAAACGTGTCATGTGGCTGGCTGTGTGTGGAGCTGCTTCGTTTGTGTGTCTTTGTATCGATCGCGACGGAGATGGCGGGCTGTGTGTTGTTGTGCGAGAGGCGGTGATTATTTGCTTGCGTGGTTTGGCTCTGTGTGTTTGCGGCGGCGTTGGGGTTTCCGAGGCAAGGCGTGTGGGCATAGGCGGCCGGATCAGCTGTTTCGTTCGTGTCGACGGCCGTTGCGCGCGGGAGTGGAGGGCGGTGTGTCGACACGCCTCCCTTTAACAATGGTCATTATTGCTGCCGTTGTCGTTTGGAAGGCGACTGCGACCGTGCAAAATGTGTGTGTGTGTGTGTGTGTGTGTGTGTGTGTGTGTTGGGCCACACGGGCTGTGTGGACGACAAGATGGCGGACGTGCGCCGGCGGCGGCTGTGCTGTGAAAGTGCAAAGTTAAAACAAAACAAGGTGCGGCGAGGACGACTGAAATTTTGCTTTGGACGTAGGTTTGTGTGGTGGCCCTGAAAAGGGCCGATTGTTGTGGGCCGAGCCGGCAAAGCGCGTTGCGTGCAGGGGAGCACGCGGCGCTGCGATTGCCTGGCCTCCTTTAGGCCTTCTTCTCGGTCTTCTTTGGCAGCAGGACGGCCTGGATGTTGGGCAGGACACCACCCTGTGCGATGGTGACGCCCGACAGGAGCTTGTTGAGCTCCTCGTCGTTGCGGATGGCAAGCTGCAGGTGGCGCGGGATGATGCGCGTCTTCTTGTTGTCGCGGGCCGCGTTTCCGGCCAGCTCGAGCACCTCAGCCGCGAGGTACTCCATGACGGCGGCGAGGTAGACGGGCGCCCCGGCGCCGACGCGCTCTGCGTAGTTTCCCTTGCGCAGGAGGCGGTGGATTCTGCCGACCGGGAACTGGAGCCCAGCCCTGCTTGAGCGGGACTTTGACTTGCCCTTGACTTTGCCTCCCTTTCCGCGTCCGGACATGGCGATGGGCTAGCGACGGTGCACACGAAACGGAAACGAAAACGACCGGTGCGAGCGGCAGCGAGTCGAGCAGCGGAGTGCGTGCCGGCGCAGCCGGGGTGGGGGTGCTTTATGGGCTCGGGTGCGGCGGCCGGTTGCGCGCGCGCCCCATTGGTCGGCGGCCGCAACAGGGCGAGCTGGTAAAGGTGCGGCGGCGGCTGGCGGCGGGTGCCACTGTGTGGGGAGACGCTGACTAGAGCGGAGCGCTTGCTACTGGTGTTGCTGCTGCCGTACGTTCGTTCGAGATGCCGCCCAAGACTAGCGGGAAGGCCGCCAAGAAGGCTGGCAAGGCGCAGAAGAACATTTCGAAGGGCGACAAGAAGAAGAAGCGCAAGAGGAAGGAGAGCTATGCCATCTACATCTACAAGGTGCTGAAGCAGGTGCACCCTGACACGGGCATCTCGTCGAAGGCGATGAGCATCATGAACAGCTTCGTGAACGACATTTTCGAGCGCATTGCGGCCGAGGCTTCTCGCCTGGCGCACTACAACAAGCGCTCGACCATCACGTCCCGCGAGATCCAGACCGCTGTGCGGCTGTTGCTGCCTGGCGAGCTGGCCAAGCACGCCGTGAGCGAGGGCACGAAGGCGGTGACCAAGTACACGAGCTCCAAGTAAGGAGGTGGCTCTGGAATGGAAGGAAGGAAGGATGGAGAAGGCTCCTCCGTTGCGAGAGCGGCAAAACGGCCCTTTTCAGGGCCACCAACTTGCCTTTTGCGGGAAGGGCGGAATTGTTGTTGTTGTTGTTGTTGTTGTTTGTGTGGACGGCTGTGATGTATGTGTGCATTTTGATTGTGGGTGGGGGGGGCGCGTCAAAGCGTGTTGCGGGGTACGGCCACGAGGTTGGTCGCCGTGGCGTGGAATGGTGGCACGCCTCGTTGGAGTGGTTTTGACCCATTGGTGTTGGTGTTGGTGTGTGTTACCTGTCTGCGAGGGGGGACAGTGCGATCGGCGACTTTTGTGTCACCGTAACGACGGCCGTTTGCGGGTTTGTTTTTTTTTTTTTTGCACATCATACATGGCGAGGGTGAAATGTGAAATGTTTTTGTTTGGTTTGTTTTTTTTTTCTTTGCCGCCCACTATTCCCTTTGCTGTACGCCGAGTTTGACAATGGTGCGACGTAACTGCAGCGTGGAGGTGTGTGAGTGACGTTGAAATGAACGTGCCATTAAGACGCATTGTTGTTGTATTGTACTGTACGTGTACGGCGACACGCACGATGATGTACCATTCGACTCTGATTTTTGATAGCCGTGTCTGACTGATTGCGTACGACGCACGCACACCGATGTCGTCATTCAAGATGCACGCGTGTCCAGTGCAGTACAGTAAGCGCGACGCTAGACGACGACGACGACGACGACGACGACGACGACGACGACGACGACGGCGGCGGCGGTCGTCGTCGTTTGTTTGGCGAATGTCTGTACACGTGTTTGTCTGTGTCCATCCGGTATGTATTTGTTTGTTTGAAAGTGTTTTGTGTGTCGGTGACGTGGTCCGATCCGTCGCCCCCTGAGTAACTGTCGATCGGCGCGATAGACCGGCGTCACGCAACTGAACCGAAGTCTTGGGCACACCCGTCATACTGTTGTACACCGTCGCGCTGAGAACGGTAACGAAAGGTTGACTTTGATCGGTCGAATGTGTGGGCAGAACGTGAGGAATGAGGCAAGAGTGCAAGGAGGGGGGGCAAAAGAGAGAGGAAGGGAAAAAGGGGAGAAACGCATTCGTAGAGCAACGGAACGTTCCCGTGTCGGAGGCGTATTGGAGCCGCACTGAAATGCGTTTAACGGCGGCGCGGCTGCAAGTGTCTGCCGTGGTGAACGTTACCTTTGACGGCTGCATTGGGCTTTGCTTTCGCTTTCGCTTTCCCGGATGTACGTAACGTTTGTTGATATGGTTCTGAGGAAGAGTGTATGACAGTGCCGTGCCGTCCATGTTCGTGTGCCCTCCCATTGTGTGTATGCTATTGTCTGTGTACTTGAATGATGTATGTAGGTGTTAGTGGACATGTTTTACCAGTGGGGGGAAATGGATCGTCGATAGTTGCCGTCACTCTGTCACGGTCGAGATGACGCACCCTCCGTACAGAAAGGTGTCGAGAAAGTGAGTGTGTGTGTGTGTGTGTGTGTGTGTGTGTGTGTGTGTGTGTGTGCGCGTCCGTGAATTGGCAGTGTTTGGAGGTGGGCGTGCCCTGCATGTGGCCCGGAAGGCTGTTCGTTTGGCGGTAGTGTTGTGTGGACAGGGGAGGGGCATGCGTAACGCTGCTGGCATGGCATTTCGGGAGATGGGAGGGGGCAAACGAGGAAACGAGGAGCGGCGGCCAAAGACGGGACGGGGAGGGGCGCGGTGTGGGTGGCTTGCGCCTGTGCTCGGCGTTGTGGTTTGTGCAAAAGAGGAGGAGAAAAACAATGAGTTGCCAGGGAGGGGAGCGGTGTTGTGTTGTGGTTGTCGTGGTGTAGCCGCAGACGCGGCTGTCAGTGAACGTGGCGAGACGGACGGATGCGCGGAGGGGCGGGGGCGGCGCATTTCGCCGGTGCCGTGCCGTGCCATGCCTGAAAGCCGCGTGGTCGCTGTGTTGTTGGTGGCGTGGGGGCGAGGAGAGTACCGTACGGGTGTGCTTGTGCGCCGGAAATGGCACACTGCGCCTGCCCGTCTTGGAGGCTGATGGCTGTGGTGTGGAAATGGGGCGCGGTGATGTTGAAGCAGAAAAGAAACCAAGAAAACGGAAGGCGTGATGCGGCGGTGGTGGTGAGAGCGGGAAAAACAAAACAAAAAAAAAAAAAGAAGGAAAAACAACAAGAAACAAAAAAGAAAACAAAAAGTCTATCAATATTAAAATGTAAATGGAAATGGAAATGGACCCAGGTATAACCTCCCTGCACAAATAGCAGAGAGTCCGATGGTAATAAAAATGTGCCAGAATGTTAACGTCCCTACAAAAGAAACCCAACGATAATATTAATGAAAGAATGAACCGTATGTAACATTGCAACAGACACAATGAAACCTGATAAATTGTATAAGGGCAGCAGCGTTGACCTTTGGCCCTGTATTCAGAATAAAAAGAGCCAAAGATTGTTACCCCAATGAAAAAGACACTGAAACACGTATGTAACATAGCAGCGATGGCGAGACATTGTAGCATCTGTGACCAGAGAGTTTGCGCTGGACTGCGCGAGTGTTGCGAGCGGTTCTCAGTCAGTCAGTCAGTCAGTCGTTGCGAGTCTGTAGCTCTGTGTAGTTGAGGGCTGTACTCTGTCAGTAGTCGTCGCGTGCAGTACGCTAATAGTCGTCATGCAGAGCGGTCGGTCAGTAGTAGGAGCCGAGTGCGGTTGTGTGATGTAGGCGGTCGGCAACACTGGTCAAGATGGTGAATAAGGTATACTGTTAATTAATATAATCATTAGATAATGAAAAATTTTATTTATTGTAATTATTCTCCAACAAGTTCCCCAATAATAATGTTTATTTCAAAAGCATTTTTCAAACATTTAATTTTTTATTGAACTAAAGAGTTCGTTGCACTTCACATTTCATTCCACTTCTTTGAAGAAAAATTTCACTAAAATCACAAAAAAAGAGAATATTATTATTTGCAATGCAGTTCCTCCAAGCGCTGCGCAACAACAAGAGCAGAAATGTGACATCCATTTATTCGGAGGTAAGACTTTAATTCTGATTGTTTTGCACAGGGCCAAAGACCGATATTTCGGTTTAATTGAAGTTTCTTGTCACTGAACGGACTTTAAATGTTGTGAAGAATTTATATTTGAGTCAGATTGCGAATTTCACATTTTTGTTGCCATTTTCAATACCTCTCATTGTGGGCAAGGTTACAATTAGCGCAATGTCCATTAGCATCCGTAAATAACATTGTCCATTATTTTAAAATTTGCGGGGAGGTTACAACACACACAAAAAAAAAAAAAAAAAAAAAAAAAATTTGCATTTATATCCGCTCCTCAATTGTAGATACCCCTTACACAGCTGTGTGCAATGAATGAGTGCTGGCTGGTAATTAATTGCACTCCTTGGAGGGAAATGCCATAGGAAGTAGTCTTTAAAAAGTGAATGTTTTTCGTTAAAAGACAAAAGGTACTTTAGAAAAAAGTAATAGTGGGGCTTTTGTTGTTGAACAAAATAAGTACAATGAACATACGTTATCAGATTTGCGCAATGCAGCTTCACACTACCTTTTGATTATAACACAATATACTATACATCGTCCCGAACCGTGACCAGAGTCGCGAGACGAGCAGAGCACGCCGCCGACGCCCGCTCAGTACAACCGTCCACCCGCTACTACTGTCGACCGACTACTACCTCTCCCGACTCGCGCTACAATATATATAACAACTGTTCCTGGCGACCCGGTGCGTGCCACTACTGTCGTCTGGCGCGGTCCAAGCGCCGACTAGCAACGATAAATAACTCTCTGGTCAGACAGAGATGCTGTCATGCCTCGCCATCGCTCTGGTAATGAATACATACGTGTTGCAGCGTGCGTACCACCGGAACACGCAGTGGCGGAGCCAAAGACTGTGTTGTCGAGGTCGAGTGCGAGCGGGAAGAGAGGCAGCGTCGGCACGGAGATGCAAGCGAGCGCGAGACGCACGGGGGCTGCGGCGTGGCGCGTTTGCGGTCGGCGCCTTTGGTGGCAACGGCCGGGACAAGCAGCGGTGTATGGTGTGGTGCGGGGCGGACAGGGGCGGCGGTGGACGGGGAGGAGGCGGCGCGACGACGGCATGGGGGCGAAAACGGGACGGGGGACGGCGGATGCTGAGAGGCGTCACGCGCGGACAGGACACAGACACAGAGACACACAGATTGGAAAGGGAGGGTGCGCGGTAGTAGTTGGGAATGTGCGTACCGTGCGGGATGGGAGTGGGCGAGGAACACGGTCGTGGCCCCCTGTTTTTTGGGTGCGTGTGATGACGTCGGTGTGTTGTGGGAAGGGAAGGTGCTGTGGCGGCGGCGCGTAATGGGCGTAGGCCGAAAAGAGAAAGGAACGTGGGCAGTGTGTTGGCAAGCGTCGGTTCGACTGCGACGTTGATGGGCAGGGCAAGGTTAATGGTGGTAGGAGTAGGCGTGTGGGCGCAAAAAATCTGCCGCTGCAGGCGGTGCCGTAACCGCCATGGCGGGAAGGAGAGAGAGAGGGCCAAAGAAAGAAAGAAAGAAAGAAAGAAAGAAGAAAACAAAAAAAAAAACAAAAAAAAAAAAAAGGAGGCGGGGGCGAAAGTGGAGAGGCGGTGGTGTGAGAAGGGCGGGGGCGGAAGGAAGGCAGGAAGGACAAGAGGCGAGGCGACGGCTTGCTTTGTGTATCGGTCGGTCTCTGGCTATGCTTCGTTTTCTGCAGCAGGGTCGGTGCGCGGCGTGGCTCGCGGCAGTGGGAACGCCTGGTGGCTGGACGGCCAGCAATGCGGTTGGATGGGCGGCCACAGCACCGCACCTGTGCCCGAGGAGGAGACGCTGGCGGCGGGCCCTGAGGTGAGGCCGGCTCGGCTGGGGCTGTGGATGTGTAGGTGTGCGCCGCTGCTGCAACAACGAGTAAAACGCGAGAAGAAGGGATGGCGGTAGAGAGAGAGAAAAAAAAAAAGGTCGTGTTGTGTTGATGCGCAGGCAGACGCGTACAGAGAGACGAGCCCGGTCTGCAGCAGGGTGTGGCCGTGCCGAGTGCAGAGCAGCGGCGGCTCGGTTCGGTTCGGTTCGGCCCGGCCCGGCGGGCCGCGCTGTTGTCGCGGACGTGAGCGCCCCCTGGCGGGTGGCCGGAGGCGGCGCGGCGTGTTGGACGTGTGGCTGGTGGCAGTGCACAATTTGCGAGTGGCTGGCGGTGTGGTGTGGCGGTTGGCGCGTCGGGCGGCGGAGAGAGAGAGAGAGAGAGAGAGAGGGAGGAGAGGTATGTGTTGCGGGCGCCCTTTGCTGCGCTGCGTCGTTGCGTGTGCCGTACAGGGCGGGCGCTTGTCGACTGTGTGGGCGGTGTGGCGAATTGGCGTGAAACGGCTGCCGAGAGGTGTGTGGTAGCGAGCCGGTCGTTGTCAGTGCGAAGGGGAATGTGCGTGCGTTTGGCGGTTTCGGTGTGCTTTTTGCGGCGTGAGAGTGGGAATTAGTGGGGCCGGCTGTTGTGTTGGTTCCTTGTGTCTTGTGTCGCGTAGCTTGATGGCAACGTGGAAGGACGCCGGTTTCGTTTCGAGCCTTGCGTGTGGTTGTCGACGTTGACTGGTTGGCGTGTGCCGATGCACGTGCATGTGTGGGTCGCGAGTGCGTTTTTGGCTGTGTGTGTGTGTGTGTGTGTGTTTTGGGGGGGAAGGGGGAGGCGGTGGTGAAAGTGCAGTCGTTGCCACGGGCGTCGTCGGGTGGGGCTGGGGCTGTGCGTCGTGGCGGAAAGGTGGTAGGTTGCGGGAAGCGAGCCCGTCGTTGACGGTGTCGCGTGAGTTGTGAATCGAGTGGGGCGCGGGGCGCGGGACAGGAGCAGCGTGCCGCTGCGTCGTGGTCGTCAGCAGAGGCTGTGCGTGTGCTTGTCCTTTTTGTGGGCGGTTCGTGCGAGGCGTTTTTGTTTTGTGTTGCCCTAGTTGTTAGTTTATTTTGTTTGTGTTTGTTATTTTGAGACGACGACTGGTTGGTGGCGTGCGCGCGAAGTGGCGGTGTGCGCTTCCCGTGTCGTTTGTGTTGTTTTGTTTTTGTTTTGTTTTTTTTTGCACTGGGCCCCGGGGGGTGGGTGGGTGGGTGGGTGGGTGGGTGGGTGCGTGCGTGCGTGTGTGTTGATTGCCGGCTGGCGAAAGGTGCGCCATCGGCGGGGTGGGTCGCCGGCACAAGTAGAGGCGGCGGCGTTGTTGCTGTTGTTGTGTGGTGTTTGTTTTGTTCGGCTGTGTCGGCGAGCTGTGTTGCGGTGCGTGTGAATGGTGGTGCAAAAGTGCTGGCGTTGGGGCTGCGACTGCGACGGCGGCGAGCCGCGGGCGCGCATGATAGTGATGTTGTGAACAGCGGCTGTGTACGGTAGTGGTGTTGTTGTAGCACGACGTGCATCCGGGCCGGCGCGGAAAGCGCAGTTGCGGGCGGTTGCCCTTCGGTGCCAGCCATGTCGCGTGAGCGGCGGGTTGCTCTGGTGTCGACACGTGGTGCTCTGGGTTGTTGTGTGGTGCCCTTTGGCCGGTGGGGGTGGTTCGCGTGTGTCTCGTTCGCGCTCGGTATCTGGTCGTGGTCGTGCTGCTCCCCCGTCTGTCGGCGGTTTTCGACGTCGTCTGTACGTTTTTGTTCGTTTGCGGCGTGCCTGCCGACGTCGCCCCGTCGCGACCTTTCAACCGAAAGTGTGGCGCCCGAAGGTGAACGAACGTAACCCTGACCTCGGCGCTTTACGCTGAGCCGAGCGAACCGAACCTAACCTGTGGTGTGGCGAGGTGAGCTCAGCCTGTGAGCCCCTAACGTCTACGTACGGTAAGCTGTCCGGCTCACGCCTCACGTTTGAACGCTTTTTTAACCTACGTTTGACGCTTCTTAACCTAGCACTGACCCCTTAACCTAACGTGTAACCTAACCTAACCTAACCTAACCTAACCTAGACGTGTAAACGTAATGTGTAACGCGTAACGTGTAAGGTCGGCTGGCGTGTGTGCTGACGGCAGATTGGGTTGGTCTGTAGATTCGGATTGCGGTTTGCCTCGGTCGAGGGGTTGGGTCGGAAGCGGCGAGGGGCGGCGGCGCCTGTTGCGCAGGCGGCGTCCGTTTGCGGCGGGCAATTGTTGAGAAACGGCTGTGAATGTTGGCGGGCGAGAGGAGGAGGACGGCGCGCGATGTGGCCCGACGGCTGCGGGCCGATCGGGAAACGGCGGGAGGGCGACGGAAGGCGTTGGGGCGGCGGAGGCGCGTTTGCACGGCCGTCATCGCCGCACGCCTCGGCTTGTGTGGCTGTGGCGCCGGCCGCGCTGGCCGGGCTGCCGCGGCGACGGTGTGGGAGTTTTGCCGAAGGTTTGGCCATTGTGGCGGGTCGTCGGCTGGGGCTGTGGGGGCGGCATTTGGGCGGGGGCGGCGATTCTCGGCGGGCCGACCCAGGCTGTAGCGCGCGGTAGCTGCAGTTTGGCCGTGGTTTGCGGCGCTGCCGTGGCGACTGGTTGGCGACTGTGGTGTGGCTGTGTGTAGCCCCATCCTCGGTGGTTTGAAAGGCGCGGGCGGTTGTGGCGCAGGTTTGGGGCTGCTCCGCACAGGCTGTCGGACGTTGGGCGGTAGCAAGCGCGGGAGGCGCGGCGCGGCGGCGCGCAGAGTGGCGGCCGCTCTCTCGGCCGTCCGCGCCCGCCCGCGACACTGGCTGGGCCCTTGTGATTCTCTGCTCCGCTGCTGTGCTGTGCTTGCGTGCCTGCCGTCCCGCTCGCTCTCGCTCTCGCTGTGTGTTACGCGCGTCGTCGAAATGGCAGATCAGGCGGCTACGAACGAGACTGCTGCGGCACCCGCCGCCACCGGCACTACGAAGAAGGCCAAGTCTGCGTCGTCTGCGAAGAAGCCGCGCGCCAAGCCTGCGCACCCGCGCACCTCTGAGATGGTGACGGCCGCCATCAAGAGTCTGAAGGAGCGCGGCGGGTCGTCGCTGCAGGCGATCAAGAAGTACATAGCCGCGCACTACAAGCTGGACGCGGAGAAGCTGGCGCCGTTTATCAAGAAGTACCTCAAGTCGGCCGTCGTGGCGGGCGAGCTGGTGCAGACGAAGGGGAAGGGCGCGTCCGGCTCGTTCAAGCTTGCCGGCGCCGGCGGCGGGGGGGCGGCCGAGGGCGGCAAGGCTCGTGCTGGCGGTGCCAAGAAGAAGCGCGCCGCTCCGGCCAGCAAGGAGAAGAAGGGCGCCCGTGCGGCCGGCGCAAAGAAGGCTGGTGGCGTGAAGGCGGCGACCGGTCGGAAGGCGGGCGCCGCCAAGAAGGCGTCTGCGGCGTCGGCCGCTCCCGCGGGTGCGAAGAAGGCGGCTGCGGCCAAGCCGGCCAAGGCCAAGTCGCCGTCGAAGGCGAAGAAGGCCGCCAAGGTTCCGACGAAGAAGCCGAAGGCGCCGCGCCCGAAGAAGGCGACGACGCCGTCTAAGGCGAAGGCTTCGCCCAAGAAGAAGAAGTAGAGTAGAGGAGAAAGAGATGGGAAAGGAAGGGTTTGGCGCTTGACTCCGTCGTCCCCACCCCCCGTCGTCGTCTAGTGGCGCGCAAGAGACGCGCGGCCCAAAACGGCCCTTCTCAGGGCCATCAAAGCACGTCGGGGAAGGTTTTGATTGTCGTGTTGCGTTTGGTGTGGGTGTCTGTCTGGCGTTTCTGTATGCCCGTGGGGATGCTGTTTGCGTGCCGCGGTGGTTGGATTGCGGGGGTCGGTGGCGGGTGTGGGCGGCGGTAGCGGTAAGCGGTGTTGTTGTTGTTGTTGTTGTTGTTGTTGTCGTGGTTGATTGTCGCCGTGTTTGTGGCGGCGGCCGACGGTTGGTTTTCTGTCACGTTGTTTTGTTTGAATACGTTGGTTGGCTTGCCTGTGTTCGTTCTTCTCGGATGTCTGTCTTGTCGAGTCGTGTCTGGTCTTTGTTTTGTTCCTTTGTGTGTGTTATGTTTTGCAACGGGGGGCACGTTGAGATGTGGAAGGAGTCGGCGGGGATTTCGGTGGCGTGTAGAGCGAGCGAGCGCGCCTGCCTGGCCGTTGGCCGTCGGAGTGGAGTGCGGGGTTTTTTGTTTTCGAAACGAAAGCGGCGGCCGGCCAGCCACCCGTGCGGTGTGACGTCGGCCGTTGGGTATTGTGCGCTTGGAGCGCCGGGGAGGGATGATGTGTGATTGTTGCGCGCTGCTAGCAGGCAGGCAGGCAGGCAGGCAGGCAGAGTGAGCGGGTGTGGCGGACGGACGGGAAGTGGCGGTTTTTGTTTTTGGGTTGCGGGGCGAGAGGCAGGCGACCGACAAAGTTTGCTCGCGACGGAGAGATGTTAGTGGCCCTGAAAAGGGCCGTTTTTGTTTGTGCGGTGCGGTGCCGCGGCGCGGTTTAGGCGCGCTCGCCGCGGATGCGGCGCGCGAGCTGGATGTCCTTGGGCATGATGGTGACGCGCTTGGCGTGGATTGCGCACAGGTTGGTGTCTTCGAAGAGGCCGACGAGGTAGGCCTCGCTGGCCTCCTGCAGGGCCATGACTGCGGAGCTCTGGAAGCGCAGGTCGGTCTTGAAGTCCTGGGCGATCTCGCGCACTAGGCGCTGGAATGGCAGCTTGCGGATGAGCAGCTCTGTGCTCTTCTGGTAGCGCCTGATTTCTCGCAGGGCGACGGTGCCCGGCCTGTAGCGGTGGGGCTTCTTGACGCCTCCGGTGGCGGGCGCGCTCTTCCTCGCCGCCTTGGTGGCGAGCTGTTTGCGCGGCGCCTTTCCGCCGGTGGACTTGCGGGCCGTTTGCTTTGTGCGGGCCATAGCGGTAGCGGAGCGGCGTGCGTGGAGGTTAGGTGCGGCGCGGCGTCCGGTGCTGCCTTGACAAAACGCAGACCCAAAAAAACACCAGCACAAACAAGCGAGCAACCAAACTCGCTAGGCAACCGAAAGGCGCTGTTGCCTACACCCACTAGCTCATCTCAGGCTAGCAACATTAACTCAAAACCAAACGCAAACACAGCTGTGGCGAACAACAACAAAGCACACAAAGCCACAGCAGTGCCCATACAACACAAAACTGGTTTCCCCCCGGTTGTTATACAAAACTACGGGAACCTTAGTGCCCTTAACACTGCATTCGCGGAGAGGCACATAAACAGCACATTACATGCAAAGTACTCGGGGGATAGGGCCTCACTGTACGTTGCCACAGACAAAGAATATAAAGATCTTCTGACCTTCCTCAAAGATCGGAAGATTGAACATTACACGTACAGAACGCTGGACGAGAGAACCCAGCAGTACGTGATCAAGGGAGTGGACCCCAGCACCCCCAACGAGACAGTACATGCGGCCCTCTGTTATCTGGGATTCGACTGCAAAAGTGCCTCCCGGATGACAGGGTTCCGTACACACGCACCGTTACCACACTACATGGTTGAGTTAGCCGACACGGCCGATTCCCGCGCCATCCTGCAGATAAAGAGCTTTCTGCGGATGGACGTACGTGTAGAACACTATGAACCACCCAACGTCCCCCAACAATGCAACAACTGCCAGCGGTTCGGCCACTCGGCCCTTCGCTGCGGCCTGGCAACTCGCTGCCGCGGATGCGCTGGCAATCACAGATCCAACACATGTACACAAATACAACCAAACCAGCGACGCTGCGCCAACTGCGGTGGGCCCCATGCGGCAAACTTCAGACAGTGCAACTCATACAAACAGGCGCTGAAGCGAAAGCGAGACATAAGTAGGGTACTGTACGACATACCACGCCCAAGGCCAGCGCCGAACCCAGTAAGGAACGGCGTAACGTTTGCCACGGTTGCACACCCTGGCGGGACGGCACAGGCTGCGGAACCTCAGCGCCCTACACACACACGTGAAACAACCGCTGCAACAGCCACACAACAACCACAGACAACACCTGAAACCCAGCAAGCATCGGTACCAACACCTATGCCCCCAAACAACACGACCCCACTCCCGGAAATCACGCGCTGCGAAGAAACGCATCGTATACAAGAAAACACACCCACACAAGAGCCCCCCGAACCCCAAGCCCAGAGGAGGAATAGACGCACACGCAAACACAGGGCGGGGAACACGAATCCACCACAACAGGCCACACAGCAACAACGGAACAGCAACACACAGGAAAACAGTCAACAAGACACCGAGACTGTAACTCACACTACCATCCCCCTCACCACAGAAGTAACACAGGCGCCACAACATCTGCCACAAAGCACAAATGCCGCTCCTAACAACACATCAATACCCGCACAAGCGGCCGCTAACTCCACAACAGCACCTCAGGCTGCCACACCTAACACCAGCACACCACCTGGGGGAATACTGGAAACACTATTCCCCCGACACACGACCGTTCAAATCCTTACCAAGGTGCTGACGGCCGTCACTACACTCATCACCCAGCTCATGAGCGCCGAACCCGGGCAATACTGGGCTGTCATACACACTGCCATCACAACACTCTTTCACACTCTTACATGAATAATACACCACACCCGGCCCATAACGCAGACCCGCATACACTATCACGGATCCTGTTCTGGAATGCAGACTCGATCCACAACAAAAGGGCAGAATTTGCCGCGTTCATGGAGCGCAAGGGAATCCTTGTCGCGCTACTGAGCGAGACTAAACTTAAACCGCACAAACAATTAAACTTTCCTGGCTATTGTGTCTATCGTACCGACCGACCGGGCGACGCCGTGGCAGGTGGAACTGCAATCGTCATACACAAAGACATTGAGCACACAAACATAGAGCTCCCCGAACTGGAAAAAATCGAGGCTACGGCCGTCAGAGTCAAGTTCAACGGAGCCTACACCACGCTGATATCGGTATACAACAGCCCTGTAGGCATCTCAACACGCGATATCAGCACATTACTCAACATTTCACCGCGAGTAATAGTCGCTGGAGATCTGAACGCAAAACACCCAGAATGGAATTCACGCATACGAAATCCCAACGGCAAAAAATTGTACGAACATTCGCTAGGTAGAAACTACATTACACTAGCGCCGGCTGAACCGACGCACATTCCCTATCAGAGGGGACACAGGCCAGACGTGATAGACATGGCCCTCATCAAGGGCATTACAGCGACACTCAACGTTGCCGTTGAAAACGATCTGCCCTCAAACCACCAACCTGTAATACTATACATCGAGGAAACACTGCAGCACACAGAACAACGCAAGATGTTGGACTACGGGCGTGCGAATTGGACATTGTTCAAGCAAACGCTCGATAGCCACATCCCACCTATACATGAAATTAACGAAACAGCACAAATTGACGAGGCAGTAGAAACCCTCACTAACGCCGTCCAGGACGCAATGGCAGGCACCATACCTGATCGCACCTCACAACAACGCAGTGCGGCCCTGCCCCAGGAAATCCTGGGCCTAATCTCAATGAGGAATCGCCTCAGGAGACAATGGCAGCGCACCAGGCGTCCGTACTTCAAACGGCACATTAACAGACTACAGGGCATCATACACGATAAAATACAAACACACAGAACACAACAGTGGAACCAAAAACTCGAAGGGCTGGACACCGCACGACCTGGCGTGTGGCAGCTAGCCCGACATTTCACCAGGGAGAAAATATACACCCCAACGCTTCAAGGGCCTGACGGACCTGCATACTCAGCGGAAGAGAAAGCAGAACTAATGGCTCGAACACTCGCAGCGTCATTCACACCGAACCTGGTACCATCAGATCCAGTGTTCACACTTGCTACTGACCAAGAGGTTACACGCATTCTAGCCCAACCATCGCGCGACGACATTCGACATGCTAGCACAGCCGAAGTCTCCTGGGCTATAATGCATTCCGCTGCTAGGAAAGCCCCTGGTCATGATGGCATTCAAAACCGTGTCCTCCAGGAGTTCACGGATAAAGCAACTGAGTACCTAACACACATAACGAATGCCATACTAAAACACCAACACTTCCCCGCCTTTTGGAAGACGGCCAAGGTCCTGATGTTCAGGAAGCCGGGGAAAGACCACAGCCTCCCACAAAATTACCGACCCATCAGCCTTCTGAGTTCGCTCAGTAAGATTGTTGAGAAGGTGATTCTCAAACGCATCACTAGGCACTGCATAACAAATGACATCCTGAGACCGGAGCAATTCGGCTTCAGGAATCACCACTCTACAACACAACAACTCCTACGGGTCGTTGAACATATAACACATGGCTTCAACATAAACAAAGCTACAGGGGCAGTGTTCCTGGACATCGAAAAGGCTTTCGACCGTCTATGGCACAACGGCCTCATCCGCAAACTCAGCGACGCGGGATTCCCTGACGGGCTGCTGCGTCTAATACACTCATACCTCACAGACAGGAGTTTCAACACTGACGTGCAGGGAAAACAATCAACACAACACGGTATACATGCGGGAGTACCCCAGGGAAGCATCCTAGGGCCCCTGCTGTTTAACCTCTACATAAACGATCTCCCAACCACACACAACACAATGATGGCAATCTACGCGGATGACACAGCCATCCTTGCGCAAGATTGGAAACCATCAAACATTACGTCACGCCTACAGACTGCACTCAGAGTGGCCGAGCCTTGGTTGGAGAAATGGCGTGTTAGAGTAAACGTCGACAAGTGCGAAGCCGTTCTGTTCACTAGAAGACCGAAGCAACTGCGCAAACACCGCTACTGCAGACCAATAACTCTACATGCACGCCCAATACGTTTCCGTGAGAAAGTCAAATACCTCGGTGTCTGGCTGGACCGGAAATTACTCTGGGGGGACCACATACAACACATGACCAACCGAGCTAGCGCGAGGCTCAAACAGCTCTATCCTATGCTCAACAGGCGTAGCACACTGAACAGAAGGGTGTCGAGGTCCATGTACATGACACTTATCCGACCCCTGATGACGTACGCAGCTCCTGTCTGGGGATACGCTGCGCCTACACGTCTGCGCCGTCTGCAGCTCATACAAAACAAAGTACTCAAAATCATAAGCAATGCTCCACGATACACACGCATCGCGGACCTTCACCGGGAATACCGACTTGAGACTCTCACGGAGGTAATCCACAAACTCACCACAAGACTATACAGAAACTCCAGACATTCGCAGAACCCGTTTATTCTGAATCTGGGGAACTACGACCACAACCATAGATGGAAACATAAAAGACCAAAAGACATACTTGTAAGGACATAACATCTATGGCCAAGCATACGCAAACATAACGGCACAGGCGAGCCCCTGTTAATCAGACCCATTACTGGATATCCAGCTGGATTGGAGTACACTGCCGAATAACTGGCACCACACAGGGAAGCCGTACCGTACACTGCATGCAAACAAGCTCCACACATCCCCCACACAGTGAGATGATCTATGGCCAATCTCCCACTACTGTATAATGATCTTGATTGTTCCAGGAATGCAGCAGCAGCAACAACTGGGACACATCGCCATCGCTTGTCATGGTAATGATGCATGATACCTATACTAACAAATCCAACCTTGCATGAACTATCGCAGCTAGTAAGCCACTACTGCTCTTACTACCCATCCCACTGTCGCAGAGGTTTTTTTCCCACGGCACGAGCCATGGCACTTTTTTTCCTCTGCTCTTCAAATCACTACCCTCACTCGCGTTTCGTCCACTATCTATCACCTGATGGACCGTGTTAATGCGTAGCCTTACCCAGACGCACGGACAACATCACAGCCCAGCATCCTGTGATCCACATACTAGACAACTAACATGTTTACGGAGGTGACAGTAGAACTTTTGGTTTGGTCACCACGTTGGTGCGGGCGTGGAGGGGCCCCATCTCTATTAAAAAAAAGCGCCGGGCGCAGACCGTAGCCGACTCGCCAGCCGCTGCAGCTGCTGTTTGTGCACGTTTTGCTTTGCCCGAGGAAGGAAGGATGACAGGCCGCGGCAAGGGAGGAAAGGGGCTCGGCAAGGGTGGCGCCAAGCGGCACCGCAAGGTGTTGCGCGACAACATCCAGGGCATCACGAAGCCCGCCATCCGCCGCCTGGCTCGCAGGGGCGGCGTGAAGCGCATCTCTGGTCTGATCTACGAGGAGACCCGCGGGGTGCTGAAGGTGTTCCTGGAGAACGTGATCCGCGACGCGGTGACGTACACTGAGCACGCCAAGCGCAAGACTGTGACGGCCATGGACGTGGTGTACGCCCTGAAGAGGCAGGGGCGCACCCTGTACGGTTTCGGCGGTTAGGCTGCGTCGCAGCGGGCGCTGGCCTTCCCGCGGCCGTGCTTGTGGGTGGGAGAGACTAGAAAACGGCCCTTTTCAGGGCCACCACACTGTTCGGAAGTTGAAAAGTGCGAAAGAGTCTGTGTTGTTGCTGCTGCGTGTGTGCGCTGTGTTGTTTGTTTGTTTCTTTCTCTCTTTCTTTCTTTGTTTCTTTCTTTCCGTTTGAGCGACGTGATGTGACTGGGAGGGGAGAAGGAAAGGAAACGTGTCATGTGGCTGGCTGTGTGTGGAGCTGCTTCGTTTGTGTGTCTTTGTATCGATCGCGACGGAGATGGCGGGCTGTGTGTTGTTGTGCGAGAGGCGGTGATTATTTGCTTGCGTGGTTTGGCTCTGTGTGTTTGCGGCGGCGTTGGGGTTTCCGAGGCAAGGCGTGTGGGCATAGGCGGCCGGATCAGCTGTTTCGTTCGTGTCGACGGCCGTTGCGCGCGGGAGTGGAGGGCGGTGTGTCGACACGCCTCCCTTTAACAATGGTCATTATTGCTGCCGTTGTCGTTTGGAAGGCGACTGCGACCGTGCAAAATGTGTGTGTGTGTGTGTGTGTGTGTGTGTGTGTGTGTGTGTGTGTGTTGGGCCACACGGGCTGTGTGGACGACAAGATGGCGGACGTGCGCCGGCGGCGGCTGTGCTGTGAAAGTGCAAAGTTAAAACAAAACAAGGTGCGGCGAGGACGACTGAAATTTTGCTTTGGACGTAGGTTTGTGTGGTGGCCCTGAAAAGGGCCGATTGTTGTGGGCCGAGCCGGCAAAGCGCGTTGCGTGCAGGGGAGCACGCGGCGCTGCGATTGCCTGGCCTCCTTTAGGCCTTCTTCTCGGTCTTCTTTGGCAGCAGGACGGCCTGGATGTTGGGCAGGACACCACCCTGTGCGATGGTGACGCCCGACAGGAGCTTGTTGAGCTCCTCGTCGTTGCGGATGGCAAGCTGCAGGTGGCGCGGGATGATGCGCGTCTTCTTGTTGTCGCGGGCCGCGTTTCCGGCCAGCTCGAGCACCTCAGCCGCGAGGTACTCCATGACGGCGGCGAGGTAGACGGGCGCCCCGGCGCCGACGCGCTCTGCGTAGTTTCCCTTGCGCAGGAGGCGGTGGATTCTGCCGACCGGGAACTGGAGCCCAGCCCTGCTTGAGCGGGACTTTGACTTGCCCTTGACTTTGCCTCCCTTTCCGCGTCCGGACATGGCGATGGGCTAGCGACGGTGCACACGAAACGGAAACGAAAACGACCGGTGCGAGCGGCAGCGAGTCGAGCAGCGGAGTGCGTGCCGGCGCAGCCGGGGTGGGGGTGCTTTATGGGCTCGGGTGCGGCGGCCGGTTGCGCGCGCGCCCCATTGGTCGGCGGCCGCAACAGGGCGAGCTGGTAAAGGTGCGGCGGCGGCTGGCGGCGGGTGCCACTGTGTGGGGAGACGCTGACTAGAGCGGAGCGCTTGCTACTGGTGTTGCTGCTGCCGTACGTTCGTTCGAGATGCCGCCCAAGACTAGCGGGAAGGCCGCCAAGAAGGCTGGCAAGGCGCAGAAGAACATTTCGAAGGGCGACAAGAAGAAGAAGCGCAAGAGGAAGGAGAGCTATGCCATCTACATCTACAAGGTGCTGAAGCAGGTGCACCCTGACACGGGCATCTCGTCGAAGGCGATGAGCATCATGAACAGCTTCGTGAACGACATTTTCGAGCGCATTGCGGCCGAGGCTTCTCGCCTGGCGCACTACAACAAGCGCTCGACCATCACGTCCCGCGAGATCCAGACCGCTGTGCGGCTGTTGCTGCCTGGCGAGCTGGCCAAGCACGCCGTGAGCGAGGGCACGAAGGCGGTGACCAAGTACACGAGCTCCAAGTAAGGAGGTGGCTCTGGAATGGAAGGAAGGAAGGATGGAGAAGGCTCCTCCGTTGCGAGAGCGGCAAAACGGCCCTTTTCAGGGCCACCAACTTGCCTTTTGCGGGAAGGGCGGAATTGTTGTTGTTGTTGTTGTTGTTGTTTGTGTGGACGGCTGTGATGTATGTGTGCATTTTGATTGTGGGTGGGGGGGGCGCGTCAAAGCGTGTTGCGGGGTACGGCCACGAGGTTGGTCGCCGTGGCGTGGAATGGTGGCACGCCTCGTTGGAGTGGTTTTGACCCATTGGTGTTGGTGTTGGTGTGTGTTACCTGTCTGCGAGGGGGGACAGTGCGATCGGCGACTTTTGTGTCACCGTAACGACGGCCGTTTGCGGGTTTGTTTTTTTTTTTTTTTGCACATCATACATGGCGAGGGTGAAATGTGAAATGTTTTTGTTTGGTTTGTTTTTTTTTTCTTTGCCGCCCACTATTCCCTTTGCTGTACGCCGAGTTTGACAATGGTGCGACGTAACTGCAGCGTGGAGGTGTGTGAGTGACGTTGAAATGAACGTGCCATTAAGACGCATTGTTGTTGTATTGTACTGTACGTGTACGGCGACACGCACGATGATGTACCATTCGACTCTGATTTTTGATAGCCGTGTCTGACTGATTGCGTACGACGCACGCACACCGATGTCGTCATTCAAGATGCACGCGTGTCCAGTGCAGTACAGTAAGCGCGACGCTAGACGACGACGACGACGACGACGACGACGACGACGGCGGCGGCGGTCGTCGTCGTTTGTTTGGCGAATGTCTGTACACGTGTTTGTCTGTGTCCATCCGGTATGTATTTGTTTGTTTGAAAGTGTTTTGTGTGTCGGTGACGTGGTCCGATCCGTCGCCCCCTGAGTAACTGTCGATCGGCGCGATAGACCGGCGTCACGCAACTGAACCGAAGTCTTGGGCACACCCGTCATACTGTTGTACACCGTCGCGCTGAGAACGGTAACGAAAGGTTGACTTTGATCGGTCGAATGTGTGGGCAGAACGTGAGGAATGAGGCAAGAGTGCAAGGAGGGGGGGCAAAAGAGAGAGGAAGGGAAAAAGGGGAGAAACGCATTCGTAGAGCAACGGAACGTTCCCGTGTCGGAGGCGTATTGGAGCCGCACTGAAATGCGTTTAACGGCGGCGCGGCTGCAAGTGTCTGCCGTGGTGAACGTTACCTTTGACGGCTGCATTGGGCTTTGCTTTCGCTTTCGCTTTCCCGGATGTACGTAACGTTTGTTGATATGGTTCTGAGGAAGAGTGTATGACAGTGCCGTGCCGTCCATGTTCGTGTGCCCTCCCATTGTGTGTATGCTATTGTCTGTGTACTTGAATGATGTATGTAGGTGTTAGTGGACATGTTTTACCAGTGGGGGGAAATGGATCGTCGATAGTTGCCGTCACTCTGTCACGGTCGAGATGACGCACCCTCCGTACAGAAAGGTGTCGAGAAAGTGAGTGTGTGTGTGTGTGTGTGTGTGTGTGTGTGTGTGTGTGTGTGTGTGTGCGCGTCCGTGAATTGGCAGTGTTTGGAGGTGGGCGTGCCCTGCATGTGGCCCGGAAGGCTGTTCGTTTGGCGGTAGTGTTGTGTGGACAGGGGAGGGGCATGCGTAACGCTGCTGGCATGGCATTTCGGGAGATGGGAGGGGGCAAACGAGGAAACGAGGAGCGGCGGCCAAAGACGGGACGGGGAGGGGCGCGGTGTGGGTGGCTTGCGCCTGTGCTCGGCGTTGTGGTTTGTGCAAAAGAGGAGGAGAAAAACAATGAGTTGCCAGGGAGGGGAGCGGTGTTGTGTTGTGGTTGTCGTGGTGTAGCCGCAGACGCGGCTGTCAGTGAACGTGGCGAGACGGACGGATGCGCGGAGGGGCGGGGGCGGCGCATTTCGCCGGTGCCGTGCCGTGCCATGCCTGAAAGCCGCGTGGTCGCTGTGTTGTTGGTGGCGTGGGGGCGAGGAGAGTACCGTACGGGTGTGCTTGTGCGCCGGAAATGGCACACTGCGCCTGCCCGTCTTGGAGGCTGATGGCTGTGGTGTGGAAATGGGGCGCGGTGATGTTGAAGCAGAAAAGAAACCAAGAAAACGGAAGGCGTGATGCGGCGGTGGTGGTGAGAGCGGGAAAAACAAAACAAAAAAAAAAAAGAAGGAAAAACAACAAGAAACAAAAAAGAAAACAAAAAGTCTATCAATATTAAAATGTAAATGGAAATGGAAATGGACCCAGGTATAACCTCCCTGCACAAATAGCAGAGAGTCCGATGGTAATAAAAATGTGCCAGAATGTTAACGTCCCTACAAAAGAAACCCAACGATAATATTAATGAAAGAATGAACCGTATGTAACATTGCAACAGACACAATGAAACCTGATAAATTGTATAAGGGCAGCAGCGTTGACCTTTGGCCCTGTATTCAGAATAAAAAGAGCCAAAGATTGTTACCCCAATGAAAAAGACACTGAAACACGTATGTAACATAGCAGCGATGGCGAGACATTGTAGCATCTGTGACCAGAGAGTTTGCGCTGGACTGCGCGAGTGTTGCGAGCGGTTCTCAGTCAGTCAGTCAGTCAGTCGTTGCGAGTCTGTAGCTCTGTGTAGTTGAGGGCTGTACTCTGTCAGTAGTCGTCGCGTGCAGTACGCTAATAGTCGTCATGCAGAGCGGTCGGTCAGTAGTAGGAGCCGAGTGCGGTTGTGTGATGTAGGCGGTCGGCAACACTGGTCAAGATGGTGAATAAGGTATACTGTTAATTAATATAATCATTAGATAATGAAAAATTTTATTTATTGTAATTATTCTCCAACAAGTTCCCCAATAATAATGTTTATTTCAAAAGCATTTTTCAAACATTTAATTTTTTATTGAACTAAAGAGTTCGTTGCACTTCACATTTCATTCCACTTCTTTGAAGAAAAATTTCACTAAAATCACAAAAAAAGAGAATATTATTATTTGCAATGCAGTTCCTCCAAGCGCTGCGCAACAACAAGAGCAGAAATGTGACATCCATTTATTCGGAGGTAAGACTTTAATTCTGATTGTTTTGCACAGGGCCAAAGACCGATATTTCGGTTTAATTGAAGTTTCTTGTCACTGAACGGACTTTAAATGTTGTGAAGAATTTATATTTGAGTCAGATTGCGAATTTCACATTTTTGTTGCCATTTTCAATACCTCTCATTGTGGGCGAGGTTACAATTAGCGCAATGTCCATTAGCATCCGTAAATAACATTGTCCATTATTTTAAAATTTGCGGGGAGGTTACAACACACACAAAAAAAAAAAAAAAAAAAATTTGCATTTATATCCGCTCCTCAATTGTAGATACCCCTTACACAGCTGTGTGCAATGAATGAGTGCTGGCTGGTAATTAATTGCACTCCTTGGAGGGAAATGCCATAGGAAGTAGTCTTTAAAAAGTGAATGTTTTTCGTTAAAAGACAAAAGGTACTTTAGAAAAAAGTAATAGTGGGGCTTTTGTTGTTGAACAAAATAAGTACAATGAACATACGTTATCAGATTTGCGCAATGCAGCTTCACACTACCTTTTGATTATAACACAATATACTATACATCGTCCCGAACCGTGACCAGAGTCGCGAGACGAGCAGAGCACGCCGCCGACGCCCGCTCAGTACAACCGTCCACCCGCTACTACTGTCGACCGACTACTACCTCTCCCGACTCGCGCTACAATATATATAACAACTGTTCCTGGCGACCCGGTGCGTGCCACTACTGTCGTCTGGCGCGGTCCAAGCGCCGACTAGCAACGATAAATAACTCTCTGGTCAGACAGAGATGCTGTCATGCCTCGCCATCGCTCTGGTAATGAATACATACGTGTTGCAGCGTGCGTACCACCGGAACACGCAGTGGCGGAGCCAAAGACTGTGTTGTCGAGGTCGAGTGCGAGCGGGAAGAGAGGCAGCGTCGGCACGGAGATGCAAGCGAGCGCGAGACGCACGGGGGCTGCGGCGTGGCGCGTTTGCGGTCGGCGCCTTTGGTGGCAACGGCCGGGACAAGCAGCGGTGTATGGTGTGGTGCGGGGCGGACAGGGGCGGCGGTGGACGGGGAGGAGGCGGCGCGACGACGGCATGGGGGCGAAAACGGGACGGGGGACGGCGGATGCTGAGAGGCGTCACGCGCGGACAGGACACAGACACAGAGACACACAGATTGGAAAGGGAGGGTGCGCGGTAGTAGTTGGGAATGTGCGTACCGTGCGGGATGGGAGTGGGCGAGGAACACGGTCGTGGCCCCCTGTTTTTTGGGTGCGTGTGATGACGTCGGTGTGTTGTGGGAAGGGAAGGTGCTGTGGCGGCGGCGCGTAATGGGCGTAGGCCGAAAAGAGAAAGGAACGTGGGCAGTGTGTTGGCAAGCGTCGGTTCGACTGCGACGTTGATGGGCAGGGCAAGGTTAATGGTGGTAGGAGTAGGCGTGTGGGCGCAAAAAATCTGCCGCTGCAGGCGGTGCCGTAACCGCCATGGCGGGAAGGAGAGAGAGAGGGCCAAAGAAAGAAAGAAAGAAAGAAAGAAAGAAGAAAACAAAAAAAAAAACAAAAAAAAAAAAAGGAGGCGGGGGCGAAAGTGGAGAGGCGGTGGTGTGAGAAGGGCGGGGGCGGAAGGAAGGCAGGAAGGACAAGAGGCGAGGCGACGGCTTGCTTTGTGTATCGGTCGGTCTCTGGCTATGCTTCGTTTTCTGCAGCAGGGTCGGTGCGCGGCGTGGCTCGCGGCAGTGGGAACGCCTGGTGGCTGGACGGCCAGCAATGCGGTTGGATGGGCGGCCACAGCACCGCACCTGTGCCCGAGGAGGAGACGCTGGCGGCGGGCCCTGAGGTGAGGCCGGCTCGGCTGGGGCTGTGGATGTGTAGGTGTGCGCCGCTGCTGCAACAACGAGTAAAACGCGAGAAGAAGGGATGGCGGTAGAGAGAGAGAAAAAAAAAAAGGTCGTGTTGTGTTGATGCGCAGGCAGACGCGTACAGAGAGACGAGCCCGGTCTGCAGCAGGGTGTGGCCGTGCCGAGTGCAGTGCAGCGGCGGCTCGGTTCGGTTCGGTTCGGCCCGGCCCGGCGGGCCGCGCTGTTGTCGCGGACGTGAGCGCCCCCTGGCGGGTGGCCGGAGGCGGCGCGGCGTGTTGGACGTGTGGCTGGTGGCAGTGCACAATTTGCGAGTGGCTGGCGGTGTGGTGTGGCGGTTGGCGCGTCGGGCGGCGGAGAGAGAGAGAGAGAGAGAGAGAGGGAGGAGAGGTATGTGTTGCGGGCGCCCTTTGCTGCGCTGCGTCGTTGCGTGTGCCGTACAGGGCGGGCGCTTGTCGACTGTGTGGGCGGTGTGGCGAATTGGCGTGAAACGGCTGCCGAGAGGTGTGTGGTAGCGAGCCGGTCGTTGTCAGTGCGAAGGGGAATGTGCGTGCGTTTGGCGGTTTCGGTGTGCTTTTTGCGGCGTGAGAGTGGGAATTAGTGGGGCCGGCTGTTGTGTTGGTTCCTTGTGTCTTGTGTCGCGTAGCTTGATGGCAACGTGGAAGGACGCCGGTTTCGTTTCGAGCCTTGCGTGTGGTTGTCGACGTTGACTGGTTGGCGTGTGCCGATGCACGTGCATGTGTGGGTCGCGAGTGCGTTTTTGGCTGTGTGTGTGTGTGTGTGTGTGTGTTTTGGGGGGGAAGGGGGAGGCGGTGGTGAAAGTGCAGTCGTTGCCACGGGCGTCGTCGGGTGGGGCTGGGGCTGTGCGTCGTGGCGGAAAGGTGGTAGGTTGCGGGAAGCGAGCCCGTCGTTGACGGTGTCGCGTGAGTTGTGAATCGAGTGGGGCGCGGGGCGCGGGACAGGAGCAGCGTGCCGCTGCGTCGTGGTCGTCAGCAGAGGCTGTGCGTGTGCTTGTCCTTTTTGTGGGCGGTTCGTGCGAGGCGTTTTTGTTTTGTGTTGCCCTAGTTGTTAGTTTATTTTGTTTGTGTTTGTTATTTTGAGACGACGACTGGTTGGTGGCGTGCGCGCGAAGTGGCGGTGTGCGCTTCCCGTGTCGTTTGTGTTGTTTTGTTTTTGTTTTGTTTTTTTTTGCACTGGGCCCCGGGGGGTGGGTGGGTGGGTGGGTGGGTGGGTGGGTGCGTGCGTGCGTGTGTGTCGATTGCCGGCTGGCGAAAGGTGCGCCATCGGCGGGGTGGGTCGCCGGCACAAGTAGAGGCGGCGGCGTTGTTGCTGTTGTTGTGTGGTGTTTGTTTTGTTCGGCTGTGTCGGCGAGCTGTGTTGCGGTGCGTGTGAATGGTGGTGCAAAAGTGCTGGCGTTGGGGCTGCGACTGCGACGGCGGCGAGCCGCGGGCGCGCATGATAGTGATGTTGTGAACAGCGGCTGTGTACGGTAGTGGTGTTGTTGTAGCACGACGTGCATCCGGGCCGGCGCGGAAAGCGCAGTTGCGGGCGGTTGCCCTTCGGTGCCAGCCATGTCGCGTGAGCGGCGGGTTGCTCTGGTGTCGACACGTGGTGCTCTGGGTTGTTGTGTGGTGCCCTTTGGCCGGTGGGGGTGGTTCGCGTGTGTCTCGTTCGCGCTCGGTATCTGGTCGTGGTCGTGCTGCTCCCCCGTCTGTCGGCGGTTTTCGACGTCGTCTGTACGTTTTTGTTCGTTTGCGGCGTGCCTGCCGACGTCGCCCCGTCGCGACCTTTCAACCGAAAGTGTGGCGCCCGAAGGTGAACGAACGTAACCCTGACCTCGGCGCTTTACGCTGAGCCGAGCGAACCGAACCTAACCTGTGGTGTGGCGAGGTGAGCTCAGCCTGTGAGCCCCTAACGTCTACGTACGGTAAGCTGTCCGGCTCACGCCTCACGTTTGAACGCTTTTTTAACCTACGTTTGACGCTTCTTAACCTAGCACTGACCCCTTAACCTAACGTGTAACCTAACCTAACCTAACCTAACCTAGCCTAGCCTCTGACGCCTGACGTGTTTGAATGCTTAACCTAAGTTTGACGCTTAACCTAACCCAAGTCCCCTTAACCTAACCCATGTCCACCTAACCTAACCTAACCTAACCTAGACGTGTAAACGTAATGTGTAACGCGTAACGTGTAAGGTCGGCTGGCGTGTGTGCTGACGGCAGATTGGGTTGGTCTGTAGATTCGGATTGCGGTTTGCCTCGGTCGAGGGGTTGGGTCGGAAGCGGCGAGGGGCGGCGGCGCCTGTTGCGCAGGCGGCGTCCGTTTGCGGCGGGCAATTGTTGAGAAACGGCTGTGAATGTTGGCGGGCGAGAGGAGGAGGAGGACGGCGCGCGATGTGGCCCGACGGCTGCGGGCCGATCGGGAAACGGCGGGAGGGCGACGGAAGGCGATGGGGCGGCGGAGGCGCGTTTGCACGGCCGTCATCGCCGCACGCCTCGGCTTGTGTGGCTGTGGCGCCGGCCGCGCTGGCCGGGCTGCCGCGGCGACGGTGTGGGAGTTTTGCCGAAGGTTTGGCCATTGTGGCGGGTCGTCGGCTGGGGCTGTGGGGGCGGCATTTGGGCGGGGGCGGCGATTCTCGGCGGGCCGACCCAGGCTGTAGCGCGCGGTAGCTGCAGTTTGGCCGTGGTTTGCGGCGCTGCCGTGGCGACTGGTTGGCGACTGTGGTGTGGCTGTGTGTAGCCCCATCCTCGGTGGTTTGAAAGGCGCGGGCGGTTGTGGCGCAGGTTTGGGGCTGCTCCGCACAGGCTGTCGGACGTTGGGCGGTAGCAAGCGCGGGAGGCGCGGCGCGGCGGCGCGCAGAGTGGCGGCCGCTCTCTCGGCCGTCCGCGCCCGCCCGCGACACTGGCTGGGCCCTTGTGATTCTCTCAAGAAAGGGTTGGAGTCCCTTAGCGATCGTAGTGCGTGTGGAAGCCTTGTGCGACTCGCCGCTATCGAGAGCTACAAAACTCTGCGATTCACTTGCTTCTTAGCGAGTACTAAGCAATTTGTCGTGTTATAGGACCGACATAGAGTGTAGGCAAGATAGTGCGGACTAGCCGCACTTGTAGGATGAATAGAGTAGGGGACGACGAGGAGCCAGGGCCCCACCCGCGGGTGGCAAGCCCGCGTTCCTCTAGGCCAGAACAGACACACAGGGCTGAGGTAGAACTCGCGAGCAGGACCACTCAGGGCGCTCGACCGCGACACCCCGCCCCACCGGCCCCCACGCCTGAAGACTTATGCACTGCGATGATTCAAGAGAAACTGGAACAACTCCGCCGCGACCGCGACGCACGAGCAAAGGAACTCGCAAGACGGCGGGAGCAGGACGGCCCAACCACCAGTGCCAACTCATCTTCTGACGACTGCCGAACGAAGAGTCACAATCCGACGGAACAACACAATGCCATGGACTATCAGGACGAATCCAGCGACTCTGATGCACCATTCCAGGAGGTCAGACGCCGCCGGAAAGGCACCAAACGCAGGAAAGCCGAAGAAAATACCCCCATGCAGACGGAACAACGAGCTGTACCCACCACCAACTACTACGCACCACTACAGCAACAGGACCCAGCAATGGAAGACCAACACCAGCCTCAGCCTAACGACACAAATACTCAGGACGCCACAGCTCCGCCGCCGCCGAAACCGAGAATACCACCTGTGACAATCAACTACACTGGAAAATACCTGGAACTAAACGCTCAATTAAAGCAGAAGATCAGCGGACCACTCAAGGCGATCTACAAAAATAATCAGATCAAATACCACTTTGAAACGCTGGCAGACCAACGAGCAGCACTGGACTACCTCCATTCCATCAACATGCCCTATTTCACCCACCAAGCAGCAGAAGACAGAGAACTCCAAGTGGTCCTCAAGAATATCCCAGAGGAAATTACCGAAGACGAACTCGCCGCCGAACTTCGCCACATGCAATTCACAGTCACGAACGTACACCAGTTCAAGAAACGAGACCTGACCTCCAAGAAACTGATTCCACAGTCGGCTTACTGTGTATCTCTGCCACATGGACAGAAAAGCCGCACCATCTACGACGTACAATACCTCTTCCATACCAGAATTAAGGTGGAAGACTACAAGCCACTTGATGGGCCTGCCCAGTGCAAGAAATGCCTCAAATTCAACCACACTGGCCGGTACTGTCAGATGCCGGTCAGGTGTGTACGCTGTGGCGGCCACCACCACGCAAAGGATTGTACCAAGCCACGAACAGAACCACCCATCTGCGCAAACTGTCGCCAAGAAGGCCACCCTGGGACTTGGCGTGGTTGCCCTGAATTTCAGAAGGCGATACACGCCTACCAACTGCGACCTCCACCATCCAAGGAGCCCCAACAACCACAACAGCCATCGTTTGCGGCGACTCCGAAGGACTTCCCATCTCTCCGAACACCCTGGACGGCTGCATCGTCGTTATTTCAAACACCAACCCAGCAACAACCAACTCGACCGAAAAACACGGCGCGCCAACGACTGCACGATCTTCGCCAGCAACAACAGCAGCAACGATCCACGGACAACGCCCTCGGACTGTCCGATATCATCGCCGCGCTATCTAACATGGGCTCCATCATCAACTTACTAAAAACGAAGAACGTCTTTGCCATCTTAGCAGATACAGCTCGCAAATTCAACGACGCACCGGATCTGTTATCCAAACTACTCACTCTACTGGAAGGAATCATGGCCTTTTTCACCGACTAACATGGATCAAGAGCGGCATCAACACAGAAACCTTACATTCTGCTTTTTTAACGCCAACGGCGTCGCTCCCAAGAAAGTAGAACTCACCGACTTCGTCGAACACCACAAAATTGATGTGCTACTATTGTCCGAAACGCATCTGCGACCCACCCAAACCTTCAACATTCGCAACATGGTGGGATACCGCACTGACCGCCACAATCGGCGCGGTGGAGGTACAGCAATCTACCTGCGATCTTCCCTCACTCACTCTCTCGAAACCTTGCCTGACATGACGAGTCTGGAAGCCACAGCAGTCACGATCGCCACCATACACGGGAAGCTCACGTTCGTCGCAGCCTACTTGAGCCCTGGCGCAGCCTTCACAGATGAAGACTTTATCTCCATCTTTGATCGATACGACAGAGTCCTCCTTTGTGGGGATCTTAATGCGAAGCACGTAGCATGGAACTCGCGGCAGACGAACGACAAAGGCACCCGTCTCTACGAACTTGAAATTCGGCTCCAAGCATTCACACAAGGTCCTGAAGAACCGACTTACCTGCCTACTGTTCCACGCCATCAGCCGGATGTCCTAGATGTGGCCATAATCAAAAACATGAATCCCGATCTGTCACTCCAGACGATCAATGACTTGACTTCTGACCACCAACCTGTTCTCGGAACACTGTCTGGAGCTCTTCCAATATTGCCACCGAAAACGAAAGTCTCCACAGACTGGATATCCTACGCCAGGTGGCTAAACAACAATGTGCGCCCCACGGAGCCATTAGCAACACCGGAGCAACTCGACGACGCCATCACTCGTCTGACTTCGAAAATCAAGAAGGCCGCTCACCAGGCCTCCACGAAGTTACTCTTCTCGACACCATATCGCGACCCACTGCCGCCGGCACTGCAAGACTTGAAATATTTGAAGAATCGAGCCCGTAAAAAATGGCAACAAACTCGCAACCCAGCATATAGACGAGAAATGCACCAGCTCTCCAGAGAACTCACGTGGCGTTGCAAGGAATGGCGCGCCGAACTATGGGAGGACCGGATGGCACAAATCCAACACCTATCGCGCGATGAATGGGCACTCATCCGTAATATCAAGAAACCCAAGCCACCAAAAACGGCGCTCACGGATGGCACCAACCTAATCTTTGACAACCTCCAAAAGGCCGAACTTTTCGCGGAAACTTACGAAACGCAATCACGCCTGAATTTTGCAGACTTTGAGAACGATGAGGAAGAGGACGCGCGCACTCGGGCAGAGGCACACCACATAAGACAACACCCCAGCGGAGACCGGCCAGAACTGACATCTCCAGGAGAAATTCGCCGCATACTCAGGAAATTACACTCCACATCTGCCCCCGGACCTGACGGAATTTCGAACGACCATCTGAAGCATCTCCCACGGAAACCACTAGTGCTATTAACGAGAATACTCAACGAATGCCTGCTGAAGGAACATTTCCCACCACAATGGAAACTGGCCAAGATCATACCCATCCCGAAACCGGGTAAGGACCCACTTCAGCCTGCGCACCACCGACCAATCAGTCTCCTTTCCACGATGGGCAAAACGTTTGAACGTGTCATCTTGGCCCGCATCAAGCCGCCCCTCTTGGAAAATGACGTCATTCGACCAGACCAATTTGCCTTTCAACCCAAACTTTCCGCCGAAATCCAGCTGCTCCGGATCTCGGAACACCTCACAAACCAAATCAATCTAAACCACTACACAGCAGCCATTTTCCTGGATGTTCAACAAGCATTTGACAAGGTGTGGCGAGAGAAGCTCATAAGTAAACTCCGGAACACCACCGACATCCCCAACTGTTACATCAAGATTATCGACAGCTTCCTGACCGACCGCCGTTTTTACGTCCAACAGGCCGACCAACACTCAGACACCAAACATCTCTCCGACGGTATACCGCAAGGATCGGTACTCTCTCCCATCCTGTTCACCATCTACGTAAATGACATGCCCAAACTGCCGAACATCATGCTAGCACAGTTCGCTGATGATACGGCTCTCCTTACCAGCAGCCGTTCATTAGATACAGCCATCACCCGCTTGCAACACCAGATCGATATCCTCCTTTTGTGGGCAACTGATAATAAAATCACTATCAACGCACTCAAGACAAAGGCCATACTTTTCACTCGACGGAGACCGATTCTTCACCGCCGCCTCCAGATCAATGACCACGCCATCGAATGGTCCACCACGACGAAATATTTAGGGGTCACCCTGGACCATAAACTCACATTCTCAGCCCACATCAACGACAAAAGCCTCAAAATCATTCGCGCCATCCATGGACTATACCCCTTCTTAGCAAGCACTGACCTAAACGTAGCTACGAAGCTACGCATCTACCGCGCGACAATACTCCCGATGATGCTATATGGCTGCGCTACGTGGGGAATCACATCCACCACCAACATCCGCAAACTACAACGACTACAAAACCGGTGTCTAAGAATCATTCTCAAAGCGCCCAGGTGGTCCCGAATTATATCTTTACATGATGAACTGCAAGTCTCAACAATAGATCAAGTAATCCAACTACACGTCCAGCGTCTCATCAACAAAATAGACGACTTAAGGGTATCAACGAGACAACTCGAAGGAATCGCAACCACCCAACCTGAACCATGGCATAAAGTCAAGGTCCCCAGGGCCCTCACAACACAATGAAAAGTGAAGCAAAGGTATGTAGGGCAAAAAGGACCCCTGTGAGCCCAAAGTCCTACAAAAGATAACAATAAAGATGTACAAACCTACCACTCAACCTTGGAAGTCCAGCCGCCAAAGGCGGTAGCACTTCGGCAACGACACCACACAGGTAAAAAAAAAAAAAAAAAAAAAAAAAAAAAAAGTGATTCTCTGCTCCGCTGCTGTGCTGTGCTTGCGTGCCTGCCGTCCCGCTCGCTCTCGCTCTCGCTGTGTGTTACGCGCGTCGTCGAAATGGCAGATCAGGCGGCTACGAACGAGACTGCTGCGGCACCCGCCGCCACCGGCACTACGAAGAAGGCCAAGTCTGCGTCGTCTGCGAAGAAGCCGCGCGCCAAGCCTGCGCACCCGCGCACCTCTGAGATGGTGACGGCCGCCATCAAGAGTCTGAAGGAGCGCGGCGGGTCGTCGCTGCAGGCGATCAAGAAGTACATAGCCGCGCACTACAAGCTGGACGCGGAGAAGCTGGCGCCGTTTATCAAGAAGTACCTCAAGTCGGCCGTCGTGGCGGGCGAGCTGGTGCAGACGAAGGGGAAGGGCGCGTCCGGCTCGTTCAAGCTTGCCGGCGCCGGCGGCGGGGGGGCGGCCGAGGGCGGCAAGGCTCGTGCTGGCGGTGCCAAGAAGAAGCGCGCCGCTCCGGCCAGCAAGGAGAAGAAGGGCGCCCGTGCGGCCGGCGCAAAGAAGGCTGGTGGCGTGAAGGCGGCGACCGGTCGGAATGCGGGCGCCGCCAAGAAGGCGTCTGCGGCGTCGGCCGCTCCCGCGGGTGCGAAGAAGGCGGCTGCGGCCAAGCCGGCCAAGGCCAAGTCGCCGTCGAAGGCGAAGAAGGCCGCCAAGGTTCCGACGAAGAAGCCGAAGGCGCCGCGCCCGAAGAAGGCGACGACGCCGTCTAAGGCGAAGGCTTCGCCCAAGAAGAAGAAGTAGAGTAGAGGAGAAAGAGATGGGAAAGGAAGGGTTTGGCGCTTGACTCCGTCGTCCCCACCCCCCGTCGTCGTCTAGTGGCGCGCAAGAGACGCGCGGCCCAAAACGGCCCTTCTCAGGGCCATCAAAGCACGTCGGGGAAGGTTTTGATTGTCGTGTTGCGTTTGGTGTGGGTGTCTGTCTGGCGTTTCTGTATGCCCGTGGGGATGCTGTTTGCGTGCCGCGGTGGTTGGATTGCGGGGGTCGGTGGCGGGTGTGGGCGGCGGTAGCGGTAAGCGGTGTTGTTGTTGTTGTTGTTGTTGTTGTTGTCGTGGTTGATTGTCGCCGTGTTTGTGGCGGCGGCCGACGGTTGGTTTTCTGTCACGTTGTTTTGTTTGAATACGTTGGTTGGCTTGCCTGCGTTCGTTCTTCTCGGATGTCTGTCTTGTCGAGTCGTGTCTGGTCTTTGTTTTGTTCCTTTGTGTGTGTTATGTTTTGCAACGGGGGGCACGTTGAGATGTGGAAGGAGTCGGCGGGGATTTCGGTGGCGTGTAGAGCGAGCGAGCGCGCCTGCCTGGCCGTTGGCCGTCGGAGTGGAGTGCGGGGTTTTTTGTTTTCGAAACGAAAGCGGCGGCCGGCCAGCCACCCGTGCGGTGTGACGTCGGCCGTTGGGTATTGTGCGCTTGGAGCGCCGGGGAGGGATGATGTGTGATTGTTGCGCGCTGCTAGCAGGCAGGCAGGCAGGCAGGCAGGCAGAGTGAGCGGGTGTGGCGGACGGACGGGAAGTGGCGGTTTTTGTTTTTGGGTTGCGGGGCGAGAGGCAGGCGACCGACAAAGTTTGCTCGCGACGGAGAGATGTTAGTGGCCCTGAAAAGGGCCGTTTTTGTTTGTGCGGTGCGGTGCCGCGGCGCGGTTTAGGCGCGCTCGCCGCGGATGCGGCGCGCGAGCTGGATGTCCTTGGGCATGATGGTGACGCGCGTGGCGTGGATTGCGCACAGGTTGGTGTCTTCGAAGAGGCCGACGAGGTAGGCCTCGCTGGCCTCCTGCAGGGCCATGACTGCGGAGCTCTGGAAGCGCAGGTCGGTCTTGAAGTCCTGGGCGATCTCGCGCACTAGGCGCTGGAATGGCAGCTTGCGGATGAGCAGCTCTGTGCTCTTCTGGTAGCGCCTGATTTCTCGCAGGGCGACGGTGCCCGGCCTGTAGCGGTGGGGCTTCTTGACGCCTCCGGTGGCGGGCGCGCTCTTCCTCGCCGCCTTGGTGGCGAGCTGTTTGCGCGGCGCCTTTCCGCCGGTGGACTTGCGGGCCGTTTGCTTTGTGCGGGCCATAGCGGTAGCGGAGCGGCGTGCGTGGAGGTTAGGTGCGGCGCGGCGTCCGGTGCTGCCTTGACAACGGGCCCGCGCGCCTCCGTGCTGCGCTTATATGCCCTCGGTTGCGCGTGGTGGGGGGAGGGCGGGCCAGAGTCTATATAGGGGGGCGGCGGGCGCGCCGGGCGCAGACCGTAGCCGACTCGCCAGCCGCTGCAGCTGCTGTTTGTGCACGTTTTGCTTTGCCCGAGGAAGGAAGGATGACAGGCCGCGGCAAGGGAGGAAAGGGGCTCGGCAAGGGTGGCGCCAAGCGGCACCGCAAGGTGTTGCGCGACAACATCCAGGGCATCACGAAGCCCGCCATCCGCCGCCTGGCTCGCAGGGGCGGCGTGAAGCGCATCTCTGGTCTGATCTACGAGGAGACCCGCGGGGTGCTGAAGGTGTTCCTGGAGAACGTGATCCGCGACGCGGTGACGTACACTGAGCACGCCAAGCGCAAGACTGTGACGGCCATGGACGTGGTGTACGCCCTGAAGAGGCAGGGGCGCACCCTGTACGGTTTCGGCGGTTAGGCTGCGTCGCAGCGGGCGCTGGCCTTCCCGCGGCCGTGCTTGTGGGTGGGAGAGACTAGAAAACGGCCCTTTTCAGGGCCACCACACTGTTCGGAAGTTGAAAAGTGCGAAAGAGTCTGTGTTGTTGCTGCTGCGTGTGTGCGCTGTGTTGTTTGTTTGTTTCTTTCTCTCTTTCTTTCTTTGTTTCTTTCTTTCCGTTTGAGCGACGTGATGTGACTGGGAGGGGAGAAGGAAAGGAAACGTGTCATGTGGCTGGCTGTGTGTGGAGCTGCTTCGTTTGTGTGTCTTTGTATCGATCGCGACGGAGATGGCGGGCTGTGTGTTGTTGTGCGAGAGGCGGTGATTATTTGCTTGCGTGGTTTGGCTCTGTGTGTTTGCGGCGGCGTTGGGGTTTCCGAGGCAAGGCGTGTGGGCATAGGCGGCCGGATCAGCTGTTTCGTTCGTGTCGACGGCCGTTGCGCGCGGGAGTGGAGGGCGGTGTGTCGACACGCCTCCCTTTAACAATGGTCATTATTGCTGCCGTTGTCGTTTGGAAGGCGACTGCGACCGTGCAAAATGTGTGTGTGTGTGTGTGTGTGTGTGTGTGTGTGTGTGTGTGTGTGTGTGTTGGGCCACACGGGCTGTGTGGACGACAAGATGGCGGACGTGCGCCGGCGGCGGCTGTGCTGTGAAAGTGCAAAGTTAAAACAAAACAAGGTGCGGCGAGGACGACTGAAATTTTGCTTTGGACGTAGGTTTGTGTGGTGGCCCTGAAAAGGGCCGATTGTTGTGGGCCGAGCCGGCAAAGCGCGTTGCGTGCAGGGGAGCACGCGGCGCTGCGATTGCCTGGCCTCCTTTAGGCCTTCTTCTCGGTCTTCTTTGGCAGCAGGACGGCCTGGATGTTGGGCAGGACACCACCCTGTGCGATGGTGACGCCCGACAGGAGCTTGTTGAGCTCCTCGTCGTTGCGGATGGCAAGCTGCAGGTGGCGCGGGATGATGCGCGTCTTCTTGTTGTCGCGGGCCGCGTTTCCGGCCAGCTCGAGCACCTCAGCCGCGAGGTACTCCATGACGGCGGCGAGGTAGACGGGCGCCCCGGCGCCGACGCGCTCTGCGTAGTTTCCCTTGCGCAGGAGGCGGTGGATTCTGCCGACCGGGAACTGGAGCCCAGCCCTGCTTGAGCGGGACTTTGACTTGCCCTTGACTTTGCCTCCCTTTCCGCGTCCGGACATGGCGATGGGCTAGCGACGGTGCACACGAAACGGAAACGAAAACGACCGGTGCGAGCGGCAGCGAGTCGAGCAGCGGAGTGCGTGCCGGCGCAGCCTCCTGCTGCTCCTTTTCTGACTTCCTCTCTGTGAGGAGGTTCAGGTGGAAGTTTGTGGCCTGTTGGCCTTTACTCCCCTGGGACTCTTGAATCTTCTTTCTTTACTAATAGGTTTTTCTCAACTGGCAAGGAGTGCCGATGTCCTATTTCTTGACTTTGTCGTTATGACGGATTTTCTTCTTCTTCTTCTTACTTGAGGGTTCTCCCTCGGTTGGGATAGTGGATATGGTGTATCCTGCTCTCTCGTACTCTCCGTGGACCAGAGCGAAGATGACGTAGCGCATTTGCCACTCAGTGAATATAGGGAAGGAATTGATCAGTTCGTAATCCTCCCTGGAAAGACCAACAAGGCCTTCTGGGTACGCAACTGGTTGGTGTGGGGGTGAAGGTTTAGAAATGTTAGGAGGAACGAAAGGATAAGGGTTGTCATGGTGGGGGTATGTACCATCACGAAGCGATGCAGCTAGCTTCTGCGTCACAGCGCTTGCGCTGTACATATCGGGAAGCGGGAGGAATGGGACTTCTTCCCACCCTTCTTCTTGCGCTTCTGCTTCTACGTCCGTCTTGGGCAGTGTTGCCTCCCCTTCGGCAGGCACGTCGGTCTGCGTGGCCACCGTCGCGAACTTCTTCTCTCGTGGAGGAGTCGTCTGGCTGGCGGCGTCGACTGCTGTGGCGGAAGCTGCTTTGGCTGAGCGAAGCTCCCGCGTCAGCTCAGCGATCTGACGGCGAGCCTCGCCCAGCTCCGCCAGCATGGCCGCCCTCTCTTCCGCCATGGCGGATTTGAAGGCGGACATGGCCTCCTCCACGGCACCGTTAAGGCGCCTGGTCACGTCGTCTTCTGTGCAAGTGACCACCTCTTCGTGTGTGGTGGTCACTTGCTTCTGGGTCTTCTTCGCCGGTCCCCGCCAGTTCCTTCTGTATGCGCAGGAACGGGCATTTGCCGCGTGAGCGCCGCCGCAGTTGGCGCAAGTGCAGGGGGCGTCCTTCGGCTTCTTGCAGTCGCGTGTGTCGTGTGCTTGCGCACACTTCAAGCACGCGACTGCTCCGCTGCATTGCTTGGCAACGTGGCCAAGCTTTTGGCAGCGAAAGCACTGCGGTGTAGACTTCTTCTTCTTCTTCCCGGCAGGTCCTGCTAACGTGAGCAGAAGCTCCGCCAAGGCAGCAGCTTTGCGTCCACTTCCGCGTCCCGACATCACGATAAGCAACAGCGACAACGAACTAACGTGTACTCTCCGCGGCGTGAGCGGGAATGCCGGCGCAGCCGGGGTGGGGGTGCTTTATGGGCTCGGGTGCGGCGGCCGGTTGCGCGCGCGCCCCATTGGTCGGCGGCCGCAACAGGGCGAGCTGGTAAAGGTGCGGCGGCGGCTGGCGGCGGGTGCCGGGAGGACACGGTAGACCGCGCTGAGCCGCCGTAGCGAGAGGACGCTCTGGCTCACCGCTCCGCTTTGTCTCGCTGGCGCCCTTGTTCCCGCGCGTCTTTGTTCGCGCGCCTTTCTCAAGGCACGTGGTCACTGGCGAGTGTGTAACGGAGGCTTCAGCGACTCTTCACTGCTGACTACTCGCTTGCGAGTGCGTCAGCGGCGAAATTGTCGTGTACTCCACGCTTTCGGCTGCGAATCAAATCGATTCAGGAATCGATTTGTGCCGCGCCTAGGGACCGTTAGGGCACGCCGTGAGTCAGGACCCCCTTCGCGTGGGACCAGTCCGCGCTCACTCGCTTAGAACATACCCATAAGAGCTCCTGTCTTCCTCATGGAAGACATTAACATCGTTGCGAACGTCGCGGCGGTGGTCGCCGCGTCAGAGCACGCTCTGGCGGCGGCCTCCAATGCCCCGACCCCCGCGGCCGCTCCTCCAGGGTATCGCCCCCTCACAGCAGTCGAGCTGTACGTGGTAATCAACCGCATGGCCAAAGCCGCCACCGCCTCAGAACGCGAGGCCGCAGAAAAGGCTTACAGAAGGTTCATGCAGTATGATCTTCCCGCCGCACTGCTAGGCGCAGCCAGTGAAGAGGCCAAGGTACCGCCGGGAGCCCCGCCAGGCGTGTCCACGCAAGAGGACACTGCACTGCCGGAGGCGGCCCCGAAGGGAGCAGCACCACCAGGCTTGGCTGCTCAAACAGCTAATGTCCTGCTGGCCCCCCAAACGGTACAGGCCAATCAAGAGGCTGCTGTTCTGCCAGCTGCGCCTCAACCGATAGAGGTCATTCCAGAGGCTAACCTGGAACAATTGATCCAGGAGGGAGAGGCCATGGAACACTCATTACCGTCTCGAAAGAGACCTGCAGACGCGATTGACGACGATGAGTCGCCCGCATGCGCATCTTCTGTTGACAGGATACAACAGAAGAAGAAGCCACACGCGCCAGAGGGCGCCACTGACGACAGAGACGACAACGAGGCCGCCCACGAAGACGCAGAGGGATTTGTCGTCCCAAAACGGCGGCACACGGCGCGGGCAAAGAAGCTCGAACCGGTGCAGCCAATAGGGACGCACAACTCTTTTTCAGAACCACCTGAAGAAGAGACCATGGAAGCGGAGCAGCAGGCACCACAAGCCAAGAAGTTACCTGCCCCCCCGCCAATCGTCCTACTCTGGAAGGACACCTTCAGGTCCTTGTTAGAGAAGTTCAAAGAGGTAACTTCCTCTTCAAAAATAAGATGGCAAGGGAACGATCTCTACAGGATCACACTCTCAAACATGGCCGAATACAGGAAGGCCATGCTTATAATCCAGGAGGATGGGTTATGTTGTTACACTCATAACGCAGAACCCATTAAACTCCTAAAGGTGGTTTTCCGGCGCCTTCCTATCAGGATGGAGCCAGACCATCTGAAAGAGGAGCTGCACATGCTGGGCTACAGTGCTCAGTCAGTCACCCTAATGAAATCTCCCAGGACCAGGAAAGACATGCCCCTGTTCCTGGTGGTACTGCCTGACAACATAGAAGCTAGAAAAATATTCCAACTCAAGGAGGTTGCTCGAGTGGGGGTAGAGGTGGAACCACTCAGAGCAAAAGGCAGAAGAGCACAATGCTTTTCATGCCAGGGCATGGACCATGTGTCTCGTTTCTGCTCCATGCCGCCCCGTTGCGTAAAATGCGCGGGAGCACACCAGAGCCGCGAATGCAAAAAGCCTCTGGAGGAGAAACCACAGTGCTGCAACTGCAGCGAGCCCCACGTGGCTAGCTACAGGGGCTGTCCTGCTTTTAGACGGAACACAGGAAAAGGAGGGAAAGCTGTGACATCGCGCAAGGTACAGCAAGGTATCAGCTTCGCCTCGGCCACCAGGGGAACCAAGGAAACGCGACAAATCCGACAGGTAGCAAACGCGACCACAACACCTGAAGCAGCCGAGGCCACCCCCCCAGCCCAACGGGCCGCCACTCAAGCGGAGGCAGGAAGGCGTGAACAGCGCACAGAGCGCCCAACCCGCGCCAACCCACCACCAGAAACGCCTGCAGTGCCCAACTCGGCCACACAGGCACCCCCGACCGAAACTGCGGCCACCCATTCTACCCCAGCAGAGCCGAACGAGCTAAGTGCACTCCTGTACTCACTCAGCACTCTGCTACAACAACTGCCAGTACTGGTCACGGCAGTCACGGCGGCCCTCCAGGCCGGTACCGTCCCCCCCACGCCTTGCCATGGATAATGGCCTCATACATGGCCTCACAGTTTGTGGCTTCAACGCAAACGGACTGTACCGCCAGCAGGGCGAATTCAGACAGTTTCTGCACGACGAGGCAATTGACATCTGCCTCGTCTGCGAAACTCATCTGAAGCCCGGCGTAAACGTCAAAGTGGCAAATTACTCCTGCTACCGCGACGACAGGCCAACGGCTGGAGGAGGCACGGCCGTTTACGTCAAAAGGACGATCAAACACCACCAGACGCACCTACCAGACCTCAACACCCTAGAGGCCACCGGGGTGAACGTGAACACTGCCATCGGGCAGATCACGTTCGTGTCGGTCTATAGACCACCCAGGGGCAACCTGGAGCCGACCGACTTCGACGAGCTGCTGACGGTGGGGAGGCGAGTGTTCATTGCGGGTGATCTCAACGCGAAACACACGCAGTGGAACTCGCGCCTCACAAACGTCAGCGGCCGCCGACTCCTCCGAGCCGCACTTAGAAATGGCGCCTACGCCCTAGGGCCATACGAGCACACCATCTTCCCAGGCCGTAGACAGTCGGACGTGCTAGATATCGCCCTAATCAAGGGAATAGAGCATCACGTGACTGCTAGCACACGATGTGCTCTGTCGTCAGACCACGTGCCTGTGGTATACGACATAGACATCGTAGGCACAGCAGTAACACCGCGACGCCGTAACTACAGGCGCATGGACCTAGACAGGTACCAAGAGGGCGTGGCCACTCTATTAGTAGACGCACCAAACGTGGACGAAGTGGGCGCCGAAGCTGCCCTGCGGTTACTAAACCGCCATCTACTACAAGCAGCCGAAGCAGCCACCCCACCTCCACCACCACAGCAGCCAGATCACTCCCGTCGCCTCCCACCACAAATACGTGAAGCGATCAGGGAGAAAAACCGAGTTTTCAGGGAATGGCAGCTCACACGACAACCAGCCACTAAAAACCGCCTCAATCGCATGCAGCGGGAGATCAAGGCTGCGGTTGAGGCATACAGAAACCAAAACTGGGCCGATCTAGTGGAAACACTAAACCCAGAGGACGGCAGCGCCTGGCGCACGGTGAAGTCCTTCCTGCGCCGACGACAACGGGTACCCCCGCTACACGTCGGACAGGACATCATCTGCAGCCCCGACGCAAAAGCAAGCAGCCTGGCTGACCACTTTGAGGAGTCTTTCACGCCTGTTGAAGACCACCTAGATCTGGATCACATCCGTAGGGTAGAGGAGCAATTGCCTGTCTTCCTGATGGCGCGAGAGGAGGGCGACGAAATAGAGCCAATCACGGAAGAGGAAGTGGCGGCGGAACTACAGACGCTCAACACCAAAAAAGCAGGAGGCAGTGACGGAGTAGACAACTTGCTACTTAAAAACCTACCTGCAGAAGCTCACCAGCCACTAGCAGCGTTATTCAACTGGGTCCTTCGCACAGGGAACTACCCTTCTGAGTGGAAACACGCAGAAGTGGTAGCCTTCCCCAAAGCAAACAAGGACCCACGACATGCCGCCAACTATAGACCGATCAGTCTACTCCCCTCACTTTCGAAGGTGTTCGAGCGTCTGTACGCCAAACGGCTCCTACAACACCTCACAGCGGAAAGTGTCATTCCAGATGAACAATTTGGTTTCCGCAGCGGCCACTCCACAACACACCAGCTCATGAGACTGGTCGAGGAAGCCATGCGAGCACTGGAGACGAGGGAATACCTAGGGGCGGTATTCCTAGACGTCACCAGAGCATTCGACTCCGTGTGGCACGATGGCCTCGTGTACAAGCTCTTTGTACACGGGGTACCGACGTCACACGGAGTACTGATCAAATCGTACCTGGATGCAAGGACCTTCCACGTCAGGTTAGACGATGGAAAGTCTACTCGACGTAAAATCCGAGCAGGAGTACCGCAGGGTTCAGTTTTAGGCCCCCTATTGTACACAGCCTACACAGCAGACGCCCCGCAGACAGCGCGAGTTAAGATGGCACTATACGCCGACGATACCGCGCTGTTCGTGCGGAGTATGAACGCAGCGGAGACCAGGAGGCAACTCCAGATAGGCTGTGACGTCCTGGGCGCATGGTCGACAAAGTGGCGGCTCAAGTACAATGCAGCAAAGAGCCAGGCAGTGATCTTCACGAGAAGAGCACTGCCGCCCGATCTCCAACCGGTCAGCATTATGGGAGGCCCCATCCCATGGAGCAAGACCGGAAAATACCTCGGGGTCACCCTCGACCAAAGGCTCACTTGGCGACCACACGTCCAGGAAGTCCGGGACAGAGCTATAGGACGACTAAGAGTCCTGTACCCTCTGTTAAATCCCACATCGACCCTTCCCCCACACCATGGCATTACACTCTACCTCGTACTTATAAGACCAGTGCTGGAGTACGCGGCAGTGGTGTGGGGAAACGCAGCAGATGTACACATAGGTGCACTACAGAGGGTGCAGAATCGAGCGCTGAAACTCGCTCTGCGCCTACCTAGGCGGTACTCCACGGCTCAATTACACGAGCAAACAGGCATTCCGCTCCTTAGAAATAGATTCCAACAGTCAGCCAGGCTGTTCTATGCGAAGGCCGAAACCTCGCAAAACCGGCTCATAAAGGACCTGGGCCAACAAACACACCACAGGCCAACAACACGTTGGCCTGACCTGTTACGTGAGTAACACACAGGAACATACTCAGGACGCCAAGAGCGTCCAGCACGGACAGACCATTAAGACAGGCGTAAAAATCCCTAACCCAAAGTACTAGCAGGAGTAGCACCAAGTGCTTAGCCTGCATCCTCAACGAACCAGGGCAGGTTCGTTAGGTAAAGAGCGAGCGAGCGGCGGGTGCCACTGTGTGGGGAGACGCTGACTAGAGCGGAGCGCTTGCTACTGGTGTTGCTGCTGCCGTACGTTCGTTCGAGATGCCGCCCAAGACTAGCGGGAAGGCCGCCAAGAAGGCTGGCAAGGCGCAGAAGAACATTTCGAAGGGCGACAAGAAGAAGAAGCGCAAGAGGAAGGAGAGCTATGCCATCTACATCTACAAGGTGCTGAAGCAGGTGCACCCTGACACGGGCATCTCGTCGAAGGCGATGAGCATCATGAACAGCTTCGTGAACGACATTTTCGAGCGCATTGCGGCCGAGGCTTCTCGCCTGGCGCACTACAACAAGCGCTCGACCATCACGTCCCGCGAGATCCAGACCGCTGTGCGGCTGTTGCTGCCTGGCGAGCTGGCCAAGCACGCCGTGAGCGAGGGCACGAAGGCGGTGACCAAGTACACGAGCTCCAAGTAAGGAGGTGGCTCTGGAATGGAAGGAAGGAAGGATGGAGAAGGCTCCTCCGTTGCGAGAGCGGCAAAACGGCCCTTTTCAGGGCCACCAACTTGCCTTTTGCGGGAAGGGCGGAATTGTTGTTGTTGTTGTTGTTGTTGTTTGTGTGGACGGCTGTGATGTATGTGTGCATTTTGATTGTGGGTGGGGGGGGCGCGTCAAAGCGTGTTGCGGGGTACGGCCACGAGGTTGGTCGCCGTGGCGTGGAATGGTGGCACGCCTCGTTGGAGTGGTTTTGACCCATTGGTGTTGGTGTTGGTGTGTGTTACCTGTCTGCGAGGGGGGACAGTGCGATCGGCGACTTTTGTGTCACCGTAACGACGGCCGTTTGCGGGTTTGTTTTTTTTTTTTTTGCACATCATACATGGCGAGGGTGAAATGTGAAATGTTTTTGTTTGGTTTGTTTTTTTTTTCTTTGCCGCCCACTATTCCCTTTGCTGTACGCCGAGTTTGACAATGGTGCGACGTAACTGCAGCGTGGAGGTGTGTGAGTGACGTTGAAATGAACGTGCCATTAAGACGCATTGTTGTTGTATTGTACTGTACGTGTACGGCGACACGCACGATGATGTACCATTCGACTCTGATTTTTGATAGCCGTGTCTGACTGATTGCGTACGACGCACGCACACCGATGTCGTCATTCAAGATGCACGCGTGTCCAGTGCAGTACAGTAAGCGCGACGCTAGACGACGACGACGACGACGACGACGACGACGACGACGACGGCGGCGGCGGTCGTCGTCGTTTGTTTGGCGAATGTCTGTACACGTGTTTGTCTGTGTCCATCCGGTATGTATTTGTTTGTTTGAAAGTGTTTTGTGTGTCGGTGACGTGGTCCGATCCGTCGCCCCCTGAGTAACTGTCGATCGGCGCGATAGACCGGCGTCACGCAACTGAACCGAAGTCTTGGGCACACCCGTCATACTGTTGTACACCGTCGCGCTGAGAACGGTAACGAAAGGTTGACTTTGATCGGTCGAATGTGTGGGCAGAACGTGAGGAATGAGGCAAGAGTGCAAGGAGGGGGGGCAAAAGAGAGAGGAAGGGAAAAAGGGGAGAAACGCATTCGTAGAGCAACGGAACGTTCCCGTGTCGGAGGCGTATTGGAGCCGCACTGAAATGCGTTTAACGGCGGCGCGGCTGCAAGTGTCTGCCGTGGTGAACGTTACCTTTGACGGCTGCATTGGGCTTTGCTTTCGCTTTCGCTTTCCCGGATGTACGTAACGTTTGTTGATATGGTTCTGAGGAAGAGTGTATGACAGTGCCGTGCCGTCCATGTTCGTGTGCCCTCCCATTGTGTGTATGCTATTGTCTGTGTACTTGAATGATGTATGTAGGTGTTAGTGGACATGTTTTACCAGTGGGGGGAAATGGATCGTCGATAGTTGCCGTCACTCTGTCACGGTCGAGATGACGCACCCTCCGTACAGAAAGGTGTCGAGAAAGTGAGTGTGTGTGTGTGTGTGTGTGTGTGTGTGTGTGTGTGTGTGTGTGTGTGTGTGCGCGTCCGTGAATTGGCAGTGTTTGGAGGTGGGCGTGCCCTGCATGTGGCCCGGAAGGCTGTTCGTTTGGCGGTAGTGTTGTGTGGACAGGGGAGGGGCATGCGTAACGCTGCTGGCATGGCATTTCGGGAGATGGGAGGGGGCAAACGAGGAAACGAGGAGCGGCGGCCAAAGACGGGACGGGGAGGGGCGCGGTGTGGGTGGCTTGCGCCTGTGCTCGGCGTTGTGGTTTGTGCAAAAGAGGAGGAGAAAAACAATGAGTTGCCAGGGAGGGGAGCGGTGTTGTGTTGTGGTTGTCGTGGTGTAGCCGCAGACGCGGCTGTCAGTGAACGTGGCGAGACGGACGGATGCGCGGAGGGGCGGGGGCGGCGCATTTCGCCGGTGCCGTGCCGTGCCATGCCTGAAAGCCGCGTGGTCGCTGTGTTGTTGGTGGCGTGGGGGCGAGGAGAGTACCGTACGGGTGTGCTTGTGCGCCGGAAATGGCACACTGCGCCTGCCCGTCTTGGAGGCTGATGGCTGTGGTGTGGAAATGGGGCGCGGTGATGTTGAAGCAGAAAAGAAACCAAGAAAACGGAAGGCGTGATGCGGCGGTGGTGGTGAGAGCGGGAAAAACAAAACAAAAAAAAAAAAAAAGAAGGAAAAACAACAAGAAACAAAAAAGAAAACAAAAAGTATATCAATATTAAAATGTAAATGGAAATGGAAATGGACCCAGGTATAACCTCCCTGCACAAATAGCAGAGAGTCCGATGGTAATAAAAATGTGCCAGAATGTTAACGTCCCTACAAAAGAAACCCAACGATAATATTAATGAAAGAATGAACCGTATGTAACATTGCAACAGACACAATGAAACCTGATAAATTGTATAAGGGCAGCAGCGTTGACCTTTGGCCCTGTATTCAGAATAAAAAGAGCCAAAGATTGTTACCCCAATGAAAAAGACACTGAAACACGTATGTAACATAGCAGCGATGGCGAGACATTGTAGCATCTGTGACCAGAGAGTTTGCGCTGGACTGCGCGAGTGTTGCGAGCGGTTCTCAGTCAGTCAGTCAGTCAGTCGTTGCGAGTCTGTAGCTCTGTGTAGTTGAGGGCTGTACTCTGTCAGTAGTCGTCGCGTGCAGTACGCTAATAGTCGTCATGCAGAGCGGTCGGTCAGTAGTAGGAGCCGAGTGCGGTTGTGTGATGTAGGCGGTCGGCAACACTGGTCAAGATGGTGAATAAGGTATACTGTTAATTAATATAATCATTAGATAATGAAAAATTTTATTTATTGTAATTATTCTCCAACAAGTTCCCCAATAATAATGTTTATTTCAAAAGCATTTTTCAAACATTTAATTTTTTATTGAACTAAAGAGTTCGTTGCACTTCACATTTCATTCCACTTCTTTGAAGAAAAATTTCACTAAAATCACAAAAAAAGAGAATATTATTATTTGCAATGCAGTTCCTCCAAGTGCTGCGCAACAACAAGAGCAGAAATGTGACATCCATTTATTCGGAGGTAAGACTTTAATTCTGATTGTTTTGCACAGGGCCAAAGACCGATATTTCGGTTTAATTGAAGTTTCTTGTCACTGAACGGACTTTAAATGTTGTGAAGAATTTATATTTGAGTCAGATTGCGAATTTCACATTTTTGTTGCCATTTTCAATACCTCTCATTGTGGGCGAGGTTACAATTAGCGCAATGTCCATTAGCATCCGTAAATAACATTGTCCATTATTTTAAAATTTGCGGGGAGGTTACAACACACACAAAAAAAAAAAAAAAAAAAAAAATTTGCATTTATATCCGCTCCTCAATTGTAGATACCCCTTACACAGCTGTGTGCAATGAATGAGTGCTGGCTGGTAATTAATTGCACTCCTTGGAGGGAAATGCCATAGGAAGTAGTCTTTAAAAAGTGAATGTTTTTCGTTAAAAGACAAAAGGTACTTTAGAAAAAAGTAATAGTGGGGCTTTTGTTGTTGAACAAAATAAGTACAATGAACATACGTTATCAGATTTGCGCAATGCAGCTTCACACTACCTTTTGATTATAACACAATATACTATACATCGTCCCGAACCGTGACCAGAGTCGCGAGACGAGCAGAGCACGCCGCCGACGCCCGCTCAGTACAACCGTCCACCCGCTACTACTGTCGACCGACTACTACCTCTCCCGACTCGCGCTACAATATATATAACAACTGTTCCTGGCGACCCGGTGCGTGCCACTACTGTCGTCTGGCGCGGTCCAAGCGCCGACTAGCAACGATAAATAACTCTCTGGTCAGACAGAGATGCTGTCATGCCTCGCCATCGCTCTGGTAATGAATACATACGTGTTGCAGCGTGCGTACCACCGGAACACGCAGTGGCGGAGCCAAAGACTGTGTTGTCGAGGTCGAGTGCGAGCGGGAAGAGAGGCAGCGTCGGCACGGAGATGCAAGCGAGCGCGAGACGCACGGGGGCTGCGGCGTGGCGCGTTTGCGGTCGGCGCCTTTGGTGGCAACGGCCGGGACAAGCAGCGGTGTATGGTGTGGTGCGGGGCGGACAGGGGCGGCGGTGGACGGGGAGGAGGCGGCGCGACGACGGCATGGGGGCGAAAACGGGACGGGGGACGGCGGATGCTGAGAGGCGTCACGCGCGGACAGGACACAGACACAGAGACACACAGATTGGAAAGGGAGGGTGCGCGGTAGTAGTTGGGAATGTGCGTACCGTGCGGGATGGGAGTGGGCGAGGAACACGGTCGTGGCCCCCTGTTTTTTGGGTGCGTGTGATGACGTCGGTGTGTTGTGGGAAGGGAAGGTGCTGTGGCGGCGGCGCGTAATGGGCGTAGGCCGAAAAGAGAAAGGAACGTGGGCAGTGTGTTGGCAAGCGTCGGTTCGACTGCGACGTTGATGGGCAGGGCAAGGTTAATGGTGGTAGGAGTAGGCGTGTGGGCGCAAAAAATCTGCCGCTGCAGGCGGTGCCGTAACCGCCATGGCGGGAAGGAGAGAGAGAGGGCCAAAGAAAGAAAGAAAGAAAGAAAGAAAGAAGAAAACAAAAAAAAAAACAAAAAAAAAAAAAGGAGGCGGGGGCGAAAGTGGAGAGGCGGTGGTGTGAGAAGGGCGGGGGCGGAAGGAAGGCAGGAAGGACAAGAGGCGAGGCGACGGCTTGCTTTGTGTATCGGTCGGTCTCTGGCTATGCTTCGTTTTCTGCAGCAGGGTCGGTGCGCGGCGTGGCTCGCGGCAGTGGGAACGCCTGGTGGCTGGACGGCCAGCAATGCGGTTGGATGGGCGGCCACAGCACCGCACCTGTGCCCGAGGAGGAGACGCTGGCGGCGGGCCCTGAGGTGAGGCCGGCTCGGCTGGGGCTGTGGATGTGTAGGTGTGCGCCGCTGCTGCAACAACGAGTAAAACGCGAGAAGAAGGGATGGCGGTAGAGAGAGAGAGAAAAAAAAAGGTCGTGTTGTGTTGATGCGCAGGCAGACGCGTACAGAGAGACGAGCCCGGTCTGCAGCAGGGTGTGGCCGTGCCGAGTGCAGAGCAGCGGCGGCTCGGTTCGGTTCGGTTCGGCCCGGCCCGGCGGGCCGCGCTGTTGTCGCGGACGTGAGCGCCCCCTGGCGGGTGGCCGGAGGCGGCGCGGCGTGTTGGACGTGTGGCTGGTGGCAGTGCACAATTTGCGAGTGGCTGGCGGTGTGGTGTGGCGGTTGGCGCGTCGGGCGGCGGAGAGAGAGAGAGAGAGAGAGAGAGGGAGGAGAGGTATGTGTTGCGGGCGCCCTTTGCTGCGCTGCGTCGTTGCGTGTGCCGTACAGGGCGGGCGCTTGTCGACTGTGTGGGCGGTGTGGCGAATTGGCGTGAAACGGCTGCCGAGAGGTGTGTGGTAGCGAGCCGGTCGTTGTCAGTGCGAAGGGGAATGTGCGTGCGTTTGGCGGTTTCGGTGTGCTTTTTGCGGCGTGAGAGTGGGAATTAGTGGGGCCGGCTGTTGTGTTGGTTCCTTGTGTCTTGTGTCGCGTAGCTTGATGGCAACGTGGAAGGACGCCGGTTTCGTTTCGAGCCTTGCGTGTGGTTGTCGACGTTGACTGGTTGGCGTGTGCCGATGCACGTGCATGTGTGGGTCGCGAGTGCGTTTTTGGCTGTGTGTGTGTGTGTGTGTGTGTTTTGGGGGGGAAGGGGGAGGCGGTGGTGAAAGTGCAGTCGTTGCCACGGGCGTCGTCGGGTGGGGCTGGGGCTGTGCGTCGTGGCGGAAAGGTGGTAGGTTGCGGGAAGCGAGCCCGTCGTTGACGGTGTCGCGTGAGTTGTGAATCGAGTGGGGCGCGGGGCGCGGGACAGGAGCAGCGTGCCGCTGCGTCGTGGTCGTCAGCAGAGGCTGTGCGTGTGCTTGTCCTTTTTGTGGGCGGTTCGTGCGAGGCGTTTTTGTTTTGTGTTGCCCTAGTTGTTAGTTTATTTTGTTTGTGTTTGTTATTTTGAGACGACGACTGGTTGGTGGCGTGCGCGCGAAGTGGCGGTGTGCGCTTCCCGTGTCGTTTGTGTTGTTTTGTTTTTGTTTTGTTTTTTTTTGCACTGGGCCCCGGGGGGTGGGTGGGTGGGTGGGTGGGTGGGTGGGTGGGTGCGTGCGTGCGTGTGTGTCGATTGCCGGCTGGCGAAAGGTGCGCCATCGGCGGGGTGGGTCGCCGGCACAAGTAGAGGCGGCGGCGTTGTTGCTGTTGTTGTGTGGTGTTTGTTTTGTTCGGCTGTGTCGGCGAGCTGTGTTGCGGTGCGTGTGAATGGTGGTGCAAAAGTGCTGGCGTTGGGGCTGCGACTGCGACGGCGGCGAGCCGCGGGCGCGCATGATAGTGATGTTGTGAACAGCGGCTGTGTACGGTAGTGGTGTTGTTGTAGCACGACGTGCATCCGGGCCGGCGCGGAAAGCGCAGTTGCGGGCGGTTGCCCTTCGGTGCCAGCCATGTCGCGTGAGCGGCGGGTTGCTCTGGTGTCGACACGTGGTGCTCTGGGTTGTTGTGTGGTGCCCTTTGGCCGGTGGGGGTGGTTCGCGTGTGTCTCGTTCGCGCTCGGTATCTGGTCGTGGTCGTGCTGCTCCCCCGTCTGTCGGCGGTTTTCGACGTCGTCTGTACGTTTTTGTTCGTTTGCGGCGTGCCTGCCGACGTCGCCCCGTCGCGACCTTTCAACCGAAAGTGTGGCGCCCGAAGGTGAACGAACGTAACCCTGACCTCGGCGCTTTACGCTGAGCCGAGCGAACCGAACCTAACCTGTGGTGTGGCGAGGTGAGCTCAGCCTGTGAGCCCCTAACGTCTACGTACGGTAAGCTGTCCGGCTCACGCCTCACGTTTGAACGCTTTTTTAACCTACGTTTGACGCTTCTTAACCTAGCACTGACCCCTTAACCTAACGTGTAACCTAACCTAACCTAACCTAACCTAGCCTAGCCTCTGACGCCTGACGTGTTTGAATGCTTAACCTAAGTTTGACGCTTAACCTAACCCAAGTCCCCTTAACCTAACCCATGTCCACCTAACCTAACCTAACCTAACCTAGACGTGTAAACGTAATGTGTAACGCGTAACGTGTAAGGTCGGCTGGCGTGTGTGCTGACGGCAGATTGGGTTGGTCTGTAGATTCGGATTGCGGTTTGCCTCGGTCGAGGGGTTGGGTCGGAAGCGGCGAGGGGCGGCGGCGCCTGTTGCGCAGGCGGCGTCCGTTTGCGGCGGGCAATTGTTGAGAAACGGCTGTGAATGTTGGCGGGCGAGAGGAGGAGGAGGACGGCGCGCGATGTGGCCCGACGGCTGCGGGCCGATCGGGAAACGGCGGGAGGGCGACGGAAGGCGATGGGGCGGCGGAGGCGCGTTTGCACGGCCGTCATCGCCGCACGCCTCGGCTTGTGTGGCTGTGGCGCCGGCCGCGCTGGCCGGGCTGCCGCGGCGACGGTGTGGGAGTTTTGCCGAAGGTTTGGCCATTGTGGCGGGTCGTCGGCTGGGGCTGTGGGGGCGGCATTTGGGCGGGGGCGGCGATTCTCGGCGGGCCGACCCAGGCTGTAGCGCGCGGTAGCTGCAGTTTGGCCGTGGTTTGCGGCGCTGCCGTGGCGACTGGTTGGCGACTGTGGTGTGGCTGTGTGTAGCCCCATCCTCGGTGGTTTGAAAGGCGCGGGCGGTTGTGGCGCAGGTTTGGGGCTGCTCCGCACAGGCTGTCGGACGTTGGGCGGTAGCAAGCGCGGGAGGCGCGGCGCGGCGGCGCGCAGAGTGGCGGCCGCTCTCTCGGCCGTCCGCGCCCGCCCGCGACACTGGCTGGGCCCTTGTGATTCTCTGCTCCGCTGCTGTGCTGTGCTTGCGTGCCTGCCGTCCCGCTCGCTCTCGCTCTCGCTGTGTGTTACGCGCGTCGTCGAAATGGCAGATCAGGCGGCTACGAACGAGACTGCTGCGGCACCCGCCGCCACCGGCACTATGAAGAAGGCCAAGTCTGCGTCGTCTGCGAAGAAGCCGCGCGCCAAGCCTGCGCACCCGCGCACCTCTGAGATGGTGACGGCCGCCATCAAGAGTCTGAAGGAGCGCGGCGGGTCGTCGCTGCAGGCGATCAAGAAGTACATAGCCGCGCACTACAAGCTGGACGCGGAGAAGCTGGCGCCGTTTATCAAGAAGTACCTCAAGTCGGCCGTCGTGGCGGGCGAGCTGGTGCAGACGAAGGGGAAGGGCGCGTCCGGCTCGTTCAAGCTTGCCGGCGCCGGCGGCGGGGGGGCGGCCGAGGGCGGCAAGGCTCGTGCTGGCGGTGCCAAGAAGAAGCGCGCCGCTCCGGCCAGCAAGGAGAAGAAGGGCGCCCGTGCGGCCGGCGCAAAGAAGGCTGGTGGCGTGAAGGCGGCGACCGGTCGGAAGGCGGGCGCCGCCAAGAAGGCGTCTGCGGCGTCGGCCGCTCCCGCGGGTGCGAAGAAGGCGGCTGCGGCCAAGCCGGCCAAGGCCAAGTCGCCGTCGAAGGCGAAGAAGGCCGCCAAGGTTCCGACGAAGAAGCCGAAGGCGCCGCGCCCGAAGAAGGCGACGACGCCGTCTAAGGCGAAGGCTTCGCCCAAGAAGAAGAAGTAGAGTAGAGGAGAAAGAGATGGGAAAGGAAGGGTTTGGCGCTTGACTCCGTCGTCCCCACCCCCCGTCGTCGTCTAGTGGCGCGCAAGAGACGCGCGGCCCAAAACGGCCCTTCTCAGGGCCATCAAAGCACGTCGGGGAAGGTTTTGATTGTCGTGTTGCGTTTGGTGTGGGTGTCTGTCTGGCGTTTCTGTATGCCCGTGGGGATGCTGTTTGCGTGCCGCGGTGGTTGGATTGCGGGGGTCGGTGGCGGGTGTGGGCGGCGGTAGCGGTAAGCGGTGTTGTTGTTGTTGTTGTTGTTGTTGTTGTCGTGGTTGATTGTCGCCGTGTTTGTGGCGGCGGCCGACGGTTGGTTTTCTGTCACGTTGTTTTGTTTGAATACGTTGGTTGGCTTGCCTGCGTTCGTTCTTCTCGGATGTCTGTCTTGTCGAGTCGTGTCTGGTCTTTGTTTTGTTCCTTTGTGTGTGTTATGTTTTGCAACGGGGGGCACGTTGAGATGTGGAAGGAGTCGGCGGGGATTTCGGTGGCGTGTAGAGCGAGCGAGCGCGCCTGCCTGGCCGTTGGCCGTCGGAGTGGAGTGCGGGGTTTTTTGTTTTCGAAACGAAAGCGGCGGCCGGCCAGCCACCCGTGCGGTGTGACGTCGGCCGTTGGGTATTGTGCGCTTGGAGCGCCGGGGAGGGATGATGTGTGATTGTTGCGCGCTGCTAGCAGGCAGGCAGGCAGGCAGGCAGGCAGAGTGAGCGGGTGTGGCGGACGGACGGGAAGTGGCGGTTTTTGTTTTTGGGTTGCGGGGCGAGAGGCAGGCGACCGACAAAGTTTGCTCGCGACGGAGAGATGTTAGTGGCCCTGAAAAGGGCCGTTTTTGTTTGTGCGGTGCGGTGCCGCGGCGCGGTTTAGGCGCGCTCGCCGCGGATGCGGCGCGCGAGCTGGATGTCCTTGGGCATGATGGTGACGCGCTTGGCGTGGATTGCGCACAGGTTGGTGTCTTCGAAGAGGCCGACGAGGTAGGCCTCGCTGGCCTCCTGCAGGGCCATGACTGCGGAGCTCTGGAAGCGCAGGTCGGTCTTGAAGTCCTGGGCGATCTCGCGCACTAGGCGCTGGAATGGCAGCTTGCGGATGAGCAGCTCTGTGCTCTTCTGGTAGCGCCTGATTTCTCGCAGGGCGACGGTGCCCGGCCTGTAGCGGTGGGGCTTCTTGACGCCTCCGGTGGCGGGCGCGCTCTTCCTCGCCGCCTTGGTGGCGAGCTGTTTGCGCGGCGCCTTTCCGCCGGTGGACTTGCGGGCCGTTTGCTTTGTGCGGGCCATAGCGGTAGCGGAGTGGCGTGCGTGGAGGTTAGGTGCGGCGCGGCGTCCGGTGCTGCCTTGACAACGGGCCCGCGCGCTTTTTTTTTTTTTTTTTTTTTTTTTTTTTTTTTTTTTTTTTTTTAGCACATTTCATTCCCTTCCCTTAAGGGGGAGGGCGGGCTATTCTAGTGCTTGCATTGCACTTTTTAGCCTTAGGCGAGGTTTACAATTTTATTTTCTTTTTTGATATAATTTAAAGTGCTTGCAGAAAGGTGCTTTACAAGTTTTTTGCACTTTGATGTGGTCATTAACAATTAATTAACATTTAGCCTTATAATATGTGATTAACAATTTTATATGATTAACAAGGTTATAGTAAGTTTAACAATTTTATATAATTAACAAGGTTGTAGTAAGTGTAACAAGGTTGTATTTTGGTTTAACAAAGTATATAGTATTAGGGTTTAACAACAAGATATTAATTACATTGGGGTGTGTAGTGTTTCTGTGTGTGATTTGTGTGTAATATTTCCTAAATTACGTTTGTGTTCGGTTGTGGAGCAGAGGGGAGGATAGCATATGAGAAGAGGTTTTTGAAGTTAGTCTGTGAGTGGCATATAATAATGATTGTGTTGTTGCTTGCTTTGTTGTACAATTATAGCTGTTTTCTATTTTCATATTTTCCTTTTTTTTTTTTCAGTGGCAGAACAGGATTGAGTAGTTGAATAGTGTGCCGGCTTGTTTAAGTGTGCGCGTGTTGTCGTTTTGTTGTTTGTGTGTGTGTGTGTGCGTGCGTGTGTGAGAGAGAGAGAGGGAGAGAGAGTGAGAGAGAGAGAGAGAGAGGGGGAGATAGAGGGAGAGAGGGTATATGATTGTCCGTGTTTTATTGTCTGACGTCTAGGTGGGGAGGGGTAGTGGTATGGGTTGTCAGCGGTTCCATAGTTGGGGCTAAGTCTGGGAAGTGGTGTGATGTGTTTTGTGCTACCGTACGCGCTGGGCAGATATACTTGTATTTAGGGAGTCGTTGAGTACGAGGTCTTGTTGTAATTAGGTTTTCCATGTCAGGTCTTTGCGTTAGTATTCGTTGTCCGTAGTTCGCGCGCAGTTTTGTCAGTCGTGTCTGTAGTGGTTCCACGTTAACTATTTCGTATACGTCGTTGCTGGGCGTCCTTGCTGGGAGTCTCGCAAGGTTGCGGAGCAGTCGTCGTTCTGTACTGTAAAGTCTGTCTGCTACCGTGTGCGGAATTCCTCCCAGCGGGGCGCTGGCGTATTCGAGGACAGGTCTGATAAAAGTTTTGTAAGTATGTATGGCAGTTTCCATACTGCAGCCACGGAGGCGTCCTTGTACTTGTCGTATCAGTCTTTGGCGTTTTCTAGTCTTGTCGAGAAGGTAATTCAGGTGAGTCATCCAGTTCATGTGTTTGTCTAGGAACACGCCAAGGTACCTGGCCGTGTTGGCAAGTCTGAGTGGCGTGTTCCAGAGTGTTAATTGTATGTCGTTGTCGTTTTGCTGTCTCTTTTTGGTCAGGTTTCTGTGTCGAAAGAGTACTGTTTGCGTTTTTGCTGGGTTTGGTCTGATTCTCCATTTTTCCATCCAGGGCCTCCGTGCTGCGCTTATATGCCCTCGGTTGCGCGTGGTGGGGGGAGGGCGGGCCAGAGTCTATATAGGGGGGCGGCGGGCGCGCCGGGCGCAGACCGTAGCCGACTCGCCAGCCGCTGCAGCTGCTGTTTGTGCACGTTTTGCTTTGCCCGAGGAAGGAAGGATGACAGGCCGCGGCAAGGGAGGAAAGGGGCTCGGCAAGGGTGGCGCCAAGCGGCACCGCAAGGTGTTGCGCGACAACATCCAGGGCATCACGAAGCCCGCCATCCGCCGCCTGGCTCGCAGGGGCGGCGTGAAGCGCATCTCTGGTCTGATCTACGAGGAGACCCGCGGGGTGCTGAAGGTGTTCCTGGAGAACGTGATCCGCGACGCGGTGACGTACACTGAGCACGCCAAGCGCAAGACTGTGACGGCCATGGACGTGGTGTACGCCCTGAAGAGGCAGGGGCGCACCCTGTACGGTTTCGGCGGTTAGGCTGCGTCGCAGCGGGCGCTGGCCTTCCCGCGGCCGTGCTTGTGGGTGGGAGAGACTAGAAAACGGCCCTTTTCAGGGCCACCACACTGTTCGGAAGTTGAAAAGTGCGAAAGAGTCTGTGTTGTTGCTGCTGCGTGTGTGCGCTGTGTTGTTTGTTTGTTTCTTTCTCTCTTTCTTTCTTTGTTTCTTTCTTTCCGTTTGAGCGACGTGATGTGACTGGGAGGGGAGAAGGAAAGGAAACGTGTCATGTGGCTGGCTGTGTGTGGAGCTGCTTCGTTTGTGTGTCTTTGTATCGATCGCGACGGAGATGGCGGGCTGTGTGTTGTTGTGCGAGAGGCGGTGATTATTTGCTTGCGTGGTTTGGCTCTGTGTGTTTGCGGCGGCGTTGGGGTTTCCGAGGCAAGGCGTGTGGGCATAGGCGGCCGGATCAGCTGTTTCGTTCGTGTCGACGGCCGTTGCGCGCGGGAGTGGAGGGCGGTGTGTCGACACGCCTCCCTTTAACAATGGTCATTATTGCTGCCGTTGTCGTTTGGAAGGCGACTGCGACCGTGCAAAATGTGTGTGTGTGTGTGTGTGTGTGTGTGTGTGTGTGTGTGTGTGTGTTGGGCCACACGGGCTGTGTGGACGACAAGATGGCGGACGTGCGCCGGCGGCGGCTGTGCTGTGAAAGTGCAAAGTTAAAACAAAACAAGGTGCGGCGAGGACGACTGAAATTTTGCTTTGGACGTAGGTTTGTGTGGTGGCCCTGAAAAGGGCCGATTGTTGTGGGCCGAGCCGGCAAAGCGCGTTGCGTGCAGGGGAGCACGCGGCGCTGCGATTGCCTGGCCTCCTTTAGGCCTTCTTCTCGGTCTTCTTTGGCAGCAGGACGGCCTGGATGTTGGGCAGGACACCACCCTGTGCGATGGTGACGCCCGACAGGAGCTTGTTGAGCTCCTCGTCGTTGCGGATGGCAAGCTGCAGGTGGCGCGGGATGATGCGCGTCTTCTTGTTGTCGCGGGCCGCGTTTCCGGCCAGCTCGAGCACCTCAGCCGCGAGGTACTCCATGACGGCGGCGAGGTAGACGGGCGCCCCGGCGCCGACGCGCTCTGCGTAGTTTCCCTTGCGCAGGAGGCGGTGGATTCTGCCGACCGGGAACTGGAGCCCAGCCCTGCTTGAGCGGGACTTTGACTTGCCCTTGACTTTGCCTCCCTTTCCGCGTCCGGACATGGCGATGGGCTAGCGACGGTGCACACGAAACGGAAACGAAAACGACCGGTGCGAGCGGCAGCGAGTCGAGCAGCGGAGTGCGTGCCGGCGCAGCCGGGGTGGGGGTGCTTTATGGGCTCGGGTGCGGCGGCCGGTTGCGCGCGCGCCCCATTGGTCGGCGGCCGCAACAGGGCGAGCTGGTAAAGGTGCGGCGGCGGCTGGCGGCGGGTGCCACTGTGTGGGGAGACGCTGACTAGAGCGGAGCGCTTGCTACTGGTGTTGCTGCTGCCGTACGTTCGTTCGAGATGCCGCCCAAGACTAGCGGGAAGGCCGCCAAGAAGGCTGGCAAGGCGCAGAAGAACATTTCGAAGGGCGACAAGAAGAAGAAGCGCAAGAGGAAGGAGAGCTATGCCATCTACATCTACAAGGTGCTGAAGCAGGTGCACCCTGACACGGGCATCTCGTCGAAGGCGATGAGCATCATGAACAGCTTCGTGAACGACATTTTCGAGCGCATTGCGGCCGAGGCTTCTCGCCTGGCGCACTACAACAAGCGCTCGACCATCACGTCCCGCGAGATCCAGACCGCTGTGCGGCTGTTGCTGCCTGGCGAGCTGGCCAAGCACGCCGTGAGCGAGGGCACGAAGGCGGTGACCAAGTACACGAGCTCCAAGTAAGGAGGTGGCTCTGGAATGGAAGGAAGGAAGGATGGAGAAGGCTCCTCCGTTGCGAGAGCGGCAAAACGGCCCTTTTCAGGGCCACCAACTTGCCTTTTGCGGGAAGGGCGGAATTGTTGTTGTTGTTGTTGTTGTTGTTTGTGTGGACGGCTGTGATGTATGTGTGCATTTTGATTGTGGGTGGGGGGGGCGCGTCAAAGCGTGTTGCGGGGTACGGCCACGAGGTTGGTCGCCGTGGCGTGGAATGGTGGCACGCCTCGTTGGAGTGGTTTTGACCCATTGGTGTTGGTGTTGGTGTGTGTTACCTGTCTGCGAGGGGGGACAGTGCGATCGGCGACTTTTGTGTCACCGTAACGACGGCCGTTTGCGGGTTTGTTTTTTTTTTTTTTGCACATCATACATGGCGAGGGTGAAATGTGAAATGTTTTTGTTTGGTTTGTTTTTTTTTTCTTTGCCGCCCACTATTCCCTTTGCTGTACGCCGAGTTTGACAATGGTGCGACGTAACTGCAGCGTGGAGGTGTGTGAGTGACGTTGAAATGAACGTGCCATTAAGACGCATTGTTGTTGTATTGTACTGTACGTGTACGGCGACACGCACGATGATGTACCATTCGACTCTGATTTTTGATAGCCGTGTCTGACTGATTGCGTACGACGCACGCACACCGATGTCGTCATTCAAGATGCACGCGTGTCCAGTGCAGTACAGTAAGCGCGACGCTAGACGACGACGACGACGACGACGACGACGACGACGACGACGGCGGCGGCGGTCGTCGTCGTTTGTTTGGCGAATGTCTGTACACGTGTTTGTCTGTGTCCATCCGGTATGTATTTGTTTGTTTGAAAGTGTTTTGTGTGTCGGTGACGTGGTCCGATCCGTCGCCCCCTGAGTAACTGTCGATCGGCGCGATAGACCGGCGTCACGCAACTGAACCGAAGTCTTGGGCACACCCGTCATACTGTTGTACACCGTCGCGCTGAGAACGGTAACGAAAGGTTGACTTTGATCGGTCGAATGTGTGGGCAGAACGTGAGGAATGAGGCAAGAGTGCAAGGAGGGGGGGCAAAAGAGAGAGGAAGGGAAAAAGGGGAGAAACGCATTCGTAGAGCAACGGAACGTTCCCGTGTCGGAGGCGTATTGGAGCCGCACTGAAATGCGTTTAACGGCGGCGCGGCTGCAAGTGTCTGCCGTGGTGAACGTTACCTTTGACGGCTGCATTGGGCTTTGCTTTCGCTTTCGCTTTCCCGGATGTACGTAACGTTTGTTGATATGGTTCTGAGGAAGAGTGTATGACAGTGCCGTGCCGTCCATGTTCGTGTGCCCTCCCATTGTGTGTATGCTATTGTCTGTGTACTTGAATGATGTATGTAGGTGTTAGTGGACATGTTTTACCAGTGGGGGGAAATGGATCGTCGATAGTTGCCGTCACTCTGTCACGGTCGAGATGACGCACCCTCCGTACAGAAAGGTGTCGAGAAAGTGAGTGTGTGTGTGTGTGTGTGTGTGTGTGTGTGTGTGTGTGTGTGTGTGTGTGCGCGTCCGTGAATTGGCAGTGTTTGGAGGTGGGCGTGCCCTGCATGTGGCCCGGAAGGCTGTTCGTTTGGCGGTAGTGTTGTGTGGACAGGGGAGGGGCATGCGTAACGCTGCTGGCATGGCATTTCGGGAGATGGGAGGGGGCAAACGAGGAAACGAGGAGCGGCGGCCAAAGACGGGACGGGGAGGGGCGCGGTGTGGGTGGCTTGCGCCTGTGCTCGGCGTTGTGGTTTGTGCAAAAGAGGAGGAGAAAAACAATGAGTTGCCAGGGAGGGGAGCGGTGTTGTGTTGTGGTTGTCGTGGTGTAGCCGCAGACGCGGCTGTCAGTGAACGTGGCGAGACGGACGGATGCGCGGAGGGGCGGGGGCGGCGCATTTCGCCGGTGCCGTGCCGTGCCATGCCTGAAAGCCGCGTGGTCGCTGTGTTGTTGGTGGCGTGGGGGCGAGGAGAGTACCGTACGGGTGTGCTTGTGCGCCGGAAATGGCACACTGCGCCTGCCCGTCTTGGAGGCTGATGGCTGTGGTGTGGAAATGGGGCGCGGTGATGTTGAAGCAGAAAAGAAACCAAGAAAACGGAAGGCGTGATGCGGCGGTGGTGGTGAGAGCGGGAAAAACAAAACAAAAAAAAAAAAGAAGGAAAAACAACAAGAAACAAAAAAGAAAACAAAAAGTCTATCAATATTAAAATGTAAATGGAAATGGAAATGGACCCAGGTATAACCTCCCTGCACAAATAGCAGAGAGTCCGATGGTAATAAAAATGTGCCAGAATGTTAACGTCCCTACAAAAGAAACCCAACGATAATATTAATGAAAGAATGAACCGTATGTAACATTGCAACAGACACAATGAAACCTGATAAATTGTATAAGGGCAGCAGCGTTGACCTTTGGCCCTGTATTCAGAATAAAAAGAGCCAAAGATTGTTACCCCAATGAAAAAGACACTGAAACACGTATGTAACATAGCAGCGATGGCGAGACATTGTAGCATCTGTGACCAGAGAGTTTGCGCTGGACTGCGCGAGTGTTGCGAGCGGTTCTCAGTCAGTCAGTCAGTCAGTCGTTGCGAGTCCGTAGCTCTGTGTAGTTGAGGGCTGTACTCTGTCAGTAGTCGTCGCGTGCAGTACGCTAATAGTCGTCATGCAGAGCGGTCGGTCAGTAGTAGGAGCCGAGTGCGGTTGTGTGATGTAGGCGGTCGGCAACACTGGTCAAGATGGTGAATAAGGTATACTGTTAATTAATATAATCATTAGATAATGAAAAATTTTATTTATTGTAATTATTCTCCAACAAGTTCCCCAATAATAATGTTTATTTCAAAAGCATTTTTCAAACATTTAATTTTTTATTGAACTAAAGAGTTCGTTGCACTTCACATTTCATTCCACTTCTTTGAAGAAAAATTTCACTAAAATCACAAAAAAAGAGAATATTATTATTTGCAATGCAGTTCCTCCAAGCGCTGCGCAACAACAAGAGCAGAAATGTGACATCCATTTATTCGGAGGTAAGACTTTAATTCTGATTGTTTTGCACAGGGCCAAAGACCGATATTTCGGTTTAATTGAAGTTTCTTGTCACTGAACGGACTTTAAATGTTGTGAAGAATTTATATTTGAGTCAGATTGCGAATTTCACATTTTTGTTGCCATTTTCAATACCTCTCATTGTGGGCGAGGTTACAATTAGCGCAATGTCCATTAGCATCCGTAAATAACATTGTCCATTATTTTAAAATTTGCGGGGAGGTTACAACACACACAAAAAAAAAAAAAAAAAAAAAAAATTTGCATTTATATCCGCTCCTCAATTGTAGATACCCCTTACACAGCTGTGTGCAATGAATGAGTGCTGGCTGGTAATTAATTGCACTCCTTGGAGGGAAATGCCATAGGAAGTAGTCTTTAAAAAGTGAATGTTTTTCGTTAAAAGACAAAAGGTACTTTAGAAAAAAGTAATAGTGGGGCTTTTGTTGTTGAACAAAATAAGTACAATGAACATACGTTATCAGATTTGCGCAATGCAGCTTCACACTACCTTTTGATTATAACACAATATACTATACATCGTCCCGAACCGTGACCAGAGTCGCGAGACGAGCAGAGCACGCCGCCGACGCCCGCTCAGTACAACCGTCCACCCGCTACTACTGTCGACCGACTACTACCTCTCCCGACTCGCGCTACAATATATATAACAACTGTTCCTGGCGACCCGGTGCGTGCCACTACTGTCGTCTGGCGCGGTCCAAGCGCCGACTAGCAACGATAAATAACTCTCTGGTCAGACAGAGATGCTGTCATGCCTCGCCATCGCTCTGGTAATGAATACATACGTGTTGCAGCGTGCGTACCACCGGAACACGCAGTGGCGGAGCCAAAGACTGTGTTGTCGAGGTCGAGTGCGAGCGGGAAGAGAGGCAGCGTCGGCACGGAGATGCAAGCGAGCGCGAGACGCACGGGGGCTGCGGCGTGGCGCGTTTGCGGTCGGCGCCTTTGGTGGCAACGGCCGGGACAAGCAGCGGTGTATGGTGTGGTGCGGGGCGGACAGGGGCGGCGGTGGACGGGGAGGAGGCGGCGCGACGACGGCATGGGGGCGAAAACGGGACGGGGGACGGCGGATGCTGAGAGGCGTCACGCGCGGACAGGACACAGACACAGAGACACACAGATTGGAAAGGGAGGGTGCGCGGTAGTAGTTGGGAATGTGCGTACCGTGCGGGATGGGAGTGGGCGAGGAACACGGTCGTGGCCCCCTGTTTTTTGGGTGCGTGTGATGACGTCGGTGTGTTGTGGGAAGGGAAGGTGCTGTGGCGGCGGCGCGTAATGGGCGTAGGCCGAAAAGAGAAAGGAACGTGGGCAGTGTGTTGGCAAGCGTCGGTTCGACTGCGACGTTGATGGGCAGGGCAAGGTTAATGGTGGTAGGAGTAGGCGTGTGGGCGCAAAAAATCTGCCGCTGCAGGCGGTGCCGTAACCGCCATGGCGGGAAGGAGAGAGAGAGGGCCAAAGAAAGAAAGAAAGAAAGAAAGAAAGAAGAAAACAAAAAAAAAAACAAAAAAAAAAGGAGGCGGGGGCGAAAGTGGAGAGGCGGTGGTGTGAGAAGGGCGGGGGCGGAAGGAAGGCAGGAAGGACAAGAGGCGAGGCGACGGCTTGCTTTGTGTATCGGTCGGTCTCTGGCTATGCTTCGTTTTCTGCAGCAGGGTCGGTGCGCGGCGTGGCTCGCGGCAGTGGGAACGCCTGGTGGCTGGACGGCCAGCAATGCGGTTGGATGGGCGGCCACAGCACCGCACCTGTGCCCGAGGAGGAGACGCTGGCGGCGGGCCCTGAGGTGAGGCCGGCTCGGCTGGGGCTGTGGATGTGTAGGTGTGCGCCGCTGCTGCAACAACGAGTAAAACGCGAGAAGAAGGGATGGCGGTAGAGAGAGAGAGAAAAAAAAAGGTCGTGTTGTGTTGATGCGCAGGCAGACGCGTACAGAGAGACGAGCCCGGTCTGCAGCAGGGTGTGGCCGTGCCGAGTGCAGAGCAGCGGCGGCTCGGTTCGGTTCGGTTCGGCCCGGCCCGGCGGGCCGCGCTGTTGTCGCGGACGTGAGCGCCCCCTGGCGGGTGGCCGGAGGCGGCGCGGCGTGTTGGACGTGTGGCTGGTGGCAGTGCACAATTTGCGAGTGGCTGGCGGTGTGGTGTGGCGGTTGGCGCGTCGGGCGGCGGAGAGAGAGAGAGAGAGAGAGAGAGGGAGGAGAGGTATGTGTTGCGGGCGCCCTTTGCTGCGCTGCGTCGTTGCGTGTGCCGTACAGGGCGGGCGCTTGTCGACTGTGTGGGCGGTGTGGCGAATTGGCGTGAAACGGCTGCCGAGAGGTGTGTGGTAGCGAGCCGGTCGTTGTCAGTGCGAAGGGGAATGTGCGTGCGTTTGGCGGTTTCGGTGTGCTTTTTGCGGCGTGAGAGTGGGAATTAGTGGGGCCGGCTGTTGTGTTGGTTCCTTGTGTCTTGTGTCGCGTAGCTTGATGGCAACGTGGAAGGACGCCGGTTTCGTTTCGAGCCTTGCGTGTGGTTGTCGACGTTGACTGGTTGGCGTGTGCCGATGCACGTGCATGTGTGGGTCGCGAGTGCGTTTTTGGCTGTGTGTGTGTGTGTGTGTGTGTTTTGGGGGGGAAGGGGGAGGCGGTGGTGAAAGTGCAGTCGTTGCCACGGGCGTCGTCGGGTGGGGCTGGGGCTGTGCGTCGTGGCGGAAAGGTGGTAGGTTGCGGGAAGCGAGCCCGTCGTTGACGGTGTCGCGTGAGTTGTGAATCGAGTGGGGCGCGGGGCGCGGGACAGGAGCAGCGTGCCGCTGCGTCGTGGTCGTCAGCAGAGGCTGTGCGTGTGCTTGTCCTTTTTGTGGGCGGTTCGTGCGAGGCGTTTTTGTTTTGTGTTGCCCTAGTTGTTAGTTTATTTTGTTTGTGTTTGTTATTTTGAGACGACGACTGGTTGGTGGCGTGCGCGCGAAGTGGCGGTGTGCGCTTCCCGTGTCGTTTGTGTTGTTTTGTTTTTGTTTTGTTTTTTTTTGCACTGGGCCCCGGGGGGTGGGTGGGTGGGTGGGTGGGTGGGTGGGTGCGTGCGTGCGTGTGTGTCGATTGCCGGCTGGCGAAAGGTGCGCCATCGGCGGGGTGGGTCGCCGGCACAAGTAGAGGCGGCGGCGTTGTTGCTGTTGTTGTGTGGTGTTTGTTTTGTTCGGCTGTGTCGGCGAGCTGTGTTGCGGTGCGTGTGAATGGTGGTGCAAAAGTGCTGGCGTTGGGGCTGCGACTGCGACGGCGGCGAGCCGCGGGCGCGCATGATAGTGATGTTGTGAACAGCGGCTGTGTACGGTAGTGGTGTTGTTGTAGCACGACGTGCATCCGGGCCGGCGCGGAAAGCGCAGTTGCGGGCGGTTGCCCTTCGGTGCCAGCCATGTCGCGTGAGCGGCGGGTTGCTCTGGTGTCGACACGTGGTGCTCTGGGTTGTTGTGTGGTGCCCTTTGGCCGGTGGGGGTGGTTCGCGTGTGTCTCGTTCGCGCTCGGTATCTGGTCGTGGTCGTGCTGCTCCCCCGTCTGTCGGCGGTTTTCGACGTCGTCTGTACGTTTTTGTTCGTTTGCGGCGTGCCTGCCGACGTCGCCCCGTCGCGACCTTTCAACCGAAAGTGTGGCGCCCGAAGGTGAACGAACGTAACCCTGACCTCGGCGCTTTACGCTGAGCCGAGCGAACCGAACCTAACCTGTGGTGTGGCGAGGTGAGCTCAGCCTGTGAGCCCCTAACGTCTACGTACGGTAAGCTGTCCGGCTCACGCCTCACGTTTGAACGCTTTTTTAACCTACGTTTGACGCTTCTTAACCTAGCACTGACCCCTTAACCTAACGTGTAACCTAACCTAACCTAACCTAACCTAGCCTAGCCTCTGACGCCTGACGTGTTTGAATGCTTAACCTAAGTTTGACGCTTAACCTAACCCAAGTCCCCTTAACCTAACCCATGTCCACCTAACCTAACCTAACCTAACCTAGACGTGTAAACGTAATGTGTAACGCGTAACGTGTAAGGTCGGCTGGCGTGTGTGCTGACGGCAGATTGGGTTGGTCTGTAGATTCGGATTGCGGTTTGCCTCGGTCGAGGGGTTGGGTCGGAAGCGGCGAGGGGCGGCGGCGCCTGTTGCGCAGGCGGCGTCCGTTTGCGGCGGGCAATTGTTGAGAAACGGCTGTGAATGTTGGCGGGCGAGAGGAGGAGGAGGACGGCGCGCGATGTGGCCCGACGGCTGCGGGCCGATCGGGAAACGGCGGGAGGGCGACGGAAGGCGATGGGGCGGCGGAGGCGCGTTTGCACGGCCGTCATCGCCGCACGCCTCGGCTTGTGTGGCTGTGGCGCCGGCCGCGCTGGCCGGGCTGCCGCGGCGACGGTGTGGGAGTTTTGCCGAAGGTTTGGCCATTGTGGCGGGTCGTCGGCTGGGGCTGTGGGGGCGGCATTTGGGCGGGGGCGGCGATTCTCGGCGGGCCGACCCAGGCTGTAGCGCGCGGTAGCTGCAGTTTGGCCGTGGTTTGCGGCGCTGCCGTGGCGACTGGTTGGCGACTGTGGTGTGGCTGTGTGTAGCCCCATCCTCGGTGGTTTGAAAGGCGCGGGCGGTTGTGGCGCAGGTTTGGGGCTGCTCCGCACAGGCTGTCGGACGTTGGGCGGTAGCAAGCGCGGGAGGCGCGGCGCGGCGGCGCGCAGAGTGGCGGCCGCTCTCTCGGCCGTCCGCGCCCGCCCGCGACACTGGCTGGGCCCTTGTGATTCTCTGCTCCGCTGCTGTGCTGTGCTTGCGTGCCTGCCGTCCCGCTCGCTCTCGCTCTCGCTGTGTGTTACGCGCGTCGTCGAAATGGCAGATCAGGCGGCTACGAACGAGACTGCTGCGGCACCCGCCGCCACCGGCACTACGAAGAAGGCCAAGTCTGCGTCGTCTGCGAAGAAGCCGCGCGCCAAGCCTGCGCACCCGCGCACCTCTGAGATGGTGACGGCCGCCATCAAGAGTCTGAAGGAGCGCGGCGGGTCGTCGCTGCAGGCGATCAAGAAGTACATAGCCGCGCACTACAAGCTGGACGCGGAGAAGCTGGCGCCGTTTATCAAGAAGTACCTCAAGTCGGCCGTCGTGGCGGGCGAGCTGGTGCAGACGAAGGGGAAGGGCGCGTCCGGCTCGTTCAAGCTTGCCGGCGCCGGCGGCGGGGGGGCGGCCGAGGGCGGCAAGGCTCGTGCTGGCGGTGCCAAGAAGAAGCGCGCCGCTCCGGCCAGCAAGGAGAAGAAGGGCGCCCGTGCGGCCGGCGCAAAGAAGGCTGGTGGCGTGAAGGCGGCGACCGGTCGGAAGGCGGGCGCCGCCAAGAAGGCGTCTGCGGCGTCGGCCGCTCCCGCGGGTGCGAAGAAGGCGGCTGCGGCCAAGCCGGCCAAGGCCAAGTCGCCGTCGAAGGCGAAGAAGGCCGCCAAGGTTCCGACGAAGAAGCCGAAGGCGCCGCGCCCGAAGAAGGCGACGACGCCGTCTAAGGCGAAGGCTTCGCCCAAGAAGAAGAAGTAGAGTAGAGGAGAAAGAGATGGGAAAGGAAGGGTTTGGCGCTTGACTCCGTCGTCCCCACCCCCCGTCGTCGTCTAGTGGCGCGCAAGAGACGCGCGGCCCAAAACGGCCCTTCTCAGGGCCATCAAAGCACGTCGGGGAAGGTTTTGATTGTCGTGTTGCGTTTGGTGTGGGTGTCTGTCTGGCGTTTCTGTATGCCCGTGGGGATGCTGTTTGCGTGCCGCGGTGGTTGGATTGCGGGGGTCGGTGGCGGGTGTGGGCGGCGGTAGCGGTAAGCGGTGTTGTTGTTGTTGTTGTTGTTGTTGTTGTCGTGGTTGATTGTCGCCGTGTTTGTGGCGGCGGCCGACGGTTGGTTTTCTGTCACGTTGTTTTGTTTGAATACGTTGGTTGGCTTGCCTGCGTTCGTTCTTCTCGGATGTCTGTCTTGTCGAGTCGTGTCTGGTCTTTGTTTTGTTCCTTTGTGTGTGTTATGTTTTGCAACGGGGGGCACGTTGAGATGTGGAAGGAGTCGGCGGGGATTTCGGTGGCGTGTAGAGCGAGCGAGCGCGCCTGCCTGGCCGTTGGCCGTCGGAGTGGAGTGCGGGGTTTTTTGTTTTCGAAACGAAAGCGGCGGCCGGCCAGCCACCCGTGCGGTGTGACGTCGGCCGTTGGGTATTGTGCGCTTGGAGCGCCGGGGAGGGATGATGTGTGATTGTTGCGCGCTGCTAGCAGGCAGGCAGGCAGGCAGGCAGGCAGAGTGAGCGGGTGTGGCGGACGGACGGGAAGTGGCGGTTTTTGTTTTTGGGTTGCGGGGCGAGAGGCAGGCGACCGACAAAGTTTGCTCGCGACGGAGAGATGTTAGTGGCCCTGAAAAGGGCCGTTTTTGTTTGTGCGGTGCGGTGCCGCGGCGCGGTTTAGGCGCGCTCGCCGCGGATGCGGCGCGCGAGCTGGATGTCCTTGGGCATGATGGTGACGCGCTTGGCGTGGATTGCGCACAGGTTGGTGTCTTCGAAGAGGCCGACGAGGTAGGCCTCGCTGGCCTCCTGCAGGGCCATGACTGCGGAGCTCTGGAAGCGCAGGTCGGTCTTGAAGTCCTGGGCGATCTCGCGCACTAGGCGCTGGAATGGCAGCTTGCGGATGAGCAGCTCTGTGCTCTTCTGGTAGCGCCTGATTTCTCGCAGGGCGACGGTGCCCGGCCTGTAGCGGTGGGGCTTCTTGACGCCTCCGGTGGCGGGCGCGCTCTTCCTCGCCGCCTTGGTGGCGAGCTGTTTGCGCGGCGCCTTTCCGCCGGTGGACTTGCGGGCCGTTTGCTTTGTGCGGGCCATAGCGGTAGCGGAGCGGCGTGCGTGGAGGTTAGGTGCGGCGCGGCGTCCGGTGCTGCCTTGACAACGGGCCCGCGCGCCTCCGTGCTGCGCTTATATGCCCTCGGTTGCGCGTGGTGGGGGGAGGGCGGGCCAGAGTCTATATAGGGGGGCGGCGGGCGCGCCGGGCGCAGACCGTAGCCGACTCGCCAGCCGCTGCAGCTGCTGTTTGTGCACGTTTTGCTTTGCCCGAGGAAGGAAGGATGACAGGCCGCGGCAAGGGAGGAAAGGGGCTCGGCAAGGGTGGCGCCAAGCGGCACCGCAAGGTGTTGCGCGACAACATCCAGGGCATCACGAAGCCCGCCATCCGCCGCCTGGCTCGCAGGGGCGGCGTGAAGCGCATCTCTGGTCTGATCTACGAGGAGACCCGCGGGGTGCTGAAGGTGTTCCTGGAGAACGTGATCCGCGACGCGGTGACGTACACTGAGCACGCCAAGCGCAAGACTGTGACGGCCATGGACGTGGTGTACGCCCTGAAGAGGCAGGGGCGCACCCTGTACGGTTTCGGCGGTTAGGCTGCGTCGCAGCGGGCGCTGGCCTTCCCGCGGCCGTGCTTGTGGGTGGGAGAGACTAGAAAACGGCCCTTTTCAGGGCCACCACACTGTTCGGAAGTTGAAAAGTGCGAAAGAGTCTGTGTTGTTGCTGCTGCGTGTGTGCGCTGTGTTGTTTGTTTGTTTCTTTCTCTCTTTCTTTCTTTGTTTCTTTCTTTCCGTTTGAGCGACGTGATGTGACTGGGAGGGGAGAAGGAAAGGAAACGTGTCATGTGGCTGGCTGTGTGTGGAGCTGCTTCGTTTGTGTGTCTTTGTATCGATCGCGACGGAGATGGCGGGCTGTGTGTTGTTGTGCGAGAGGCGGTGATTATTTGCTTGCGTGGTTTGGCTCTGTGTGTTTGCGGCGGCGTTGGGGTTTCCGAGGCAAGGCGTGTGGGCATAGGCGGCCGGATCAGCTGTTTCGTTCGTGTCGACGGCCGTTGCGCGCGGGAGTGGAGGGCGGTGTGTCGACACGCCTCCCTTTAACAATGGTCATTATTGCTGCCGTTGTCGTTTGGAAGGCGACTGCGACCGTGCAAAATGTGTGTGTGTGTGTGTGTGTGTGTGTGTGTGTGTGTGTGTGTGTGTGTGTTGGGCCACACGGGCTGTGTGGACGACAAGATGGCGGACGTGCGCCGGCGGCGGCTGTGCTGTGAAAGTGCAAAGTTAAAACAAAACAAGGTGCGGCGAGGACGACTGAAATTTTGCTTTGGACGTAGGTTTGTGTGGTGGCCCTGAAAAGGGCCGATTGTTGTGGGCCGAGCCGGCAAAGCGCGTTGCGTGCAGGGGAGCACGCGGCGCTGCGATTGCCTGGCCTCCTTTAGGCCTTCTTCTCGGTCTTCTTTGGCAGCAGGACGGCCTGGATGTTGGGCAGGACACCACCCTGTGCGATGGTGACGCCCGACAGGAGCTTGTTGAGCTCCTCGTCGTTGCGGATGGCAAGCTGCAGGTGGCGCGGGATGATGCGCGTCTTCTTGTTGTCGCGGGCCGCGTTTCCGGCCAGCTCGAGCACCTCAGCCGCGAGGTACTCCATGACGGCGGCGAGGTAGACGGGCGCCCCGGCGCCGACGCGCTCTGCGTAGTTTCCCTTGCGCAGGAGGCGGTGGATTCTGCCGACCGGGAACTGGAGCCCAGCCCTGCTTGAGCGGGACTTTGACTTGCCCTTGACTTTGCCTCCCTTTCCGCGTCCGGACATGGCGATGGGCTAGCGACGGTGCACACGAAACGGAAACGAAAACGACCGGTGCGAGCGGCAGCGAGTCGAGCAGCGGAGTGCGTGCCGGCGCAGCCGGGGTGGGGGTGCTTTATGGGCTCGGGTGCGGCGGCCGGTTGCGCGCGCGCCCCATTGGTCGGCGGCCGCAACAGGGCGAGCTGGTAAAGGTGCGGCGGCGGCTGGCGGCGGGTGCCACTGTGTGGGGAGACGCTGACTAGAGCGGAGCGCTTGCTACTGGTGTTGCTGCTGCCGTACGTTCGTTCGAGATGCCGCCCAAGACTAGCGGGAAGGCCGCCAAGAAGGCTGGCAAGGCGCAGAAGAACATTTCGAAGGGCGACAAGAAGAAGAAGCGCAAGAGGAAGGAGAGCTATGCCATCTACATCTACAAGGTGCTGAAGCAGGTGCACCCTGACACGGGCATCTCGTCGAAGGCGATGAGCATCATGAACAGCTTCGTGAACGACATTTTCGAGCGCATTGCGGCCGAGGCTTCTCGCCTGGCGCACTACAACAAGCGCTCGACCATCACGTCCCGCGAGATCCAGACCGCTGTGCGGCTGTTGCTGCCTGGCGAGCTGGCCAAGCACGCTGTGAGCGAGGGCACGAAGGCGGTGACCAAGTACACGAGCTCCAAGTAAGGAGGTGGCTCTGGAATGGAAGGAAGGAAGGATGGAGAAGGCTCCTCCGTTGCGAGAGCGGCAAAACGGCCCTTTTCAGGGCCACCAACTTGCCTTTTGCGGGAAGGGCGGAATTGTTGTTGTTGTTGTTGTTGTTGTTTGTGTGGACGGCTGTGATGTATGTGTGCATTTTGATTGTGGGTGGGGGGGGCGCGTCAAAGCGTGTTGCGGGGTACGGCCACGAGGTTGGTCGCCGTGGCGTGGAATGGTGGCACGCCTCGTTGGAGTGGTTTTGACCCATTGGTGTTGGTGTTGGTGTGTGTTACCTGTCTGCGAGGGGGGACAGTGCGATCGGCGACTTTTGTGTCACCGTAACGACGGCCGTTTGCGGGTTTGTTTTTTTTTTTTTTTGCACATCATACATGGCGAGGGTGAAATGTGAAATGTTTTTGTTTGGTTTGTTTTTTTTTTCTTTGCCGCCCACTATTCCCTTTGCTGTACGCCGAGTTTGACAATGGTGCGACGTAACTGCAGCGTGGAGGTGTGTGAGTGACGTTGAAATGAACGTGCCATTAAGACGCATTGTTGTTGTATTGTACTGTACGTGTACGGCGACACGCACGATGATGTACCATTCGACTCTGATTTTTGATAGCCGTGTCTGACTGATTGCGTACGACGCACGCACACCGATGTCGTCATTCAAGATGCACGCGTGTCCAGTGCAGTACAGTAAGCGCGACGCTAGACGACGACGACGACGACGACGACGGCGGCGGCGGTCGTCGTCGTTTGTTTGGCGAATGTCTGTACACGTGTTTGTCTGTGTCCATCCGGTATGTATTTGTTTGTTTGAAAGTGTTTTGTGTGTCGGTGACGTGGTCCGATCCGTCGCCCCCTGAGTAACTGTCGATCGGCGCGATAGACCGGCGTCACGCAACTGAACCGAAGTCTTGGGCACACCCGTCATACTGTTGTACACCGTCGCGCTGAGAACGGTAACGAAAGGTTGACTTTGATCGGTCGAATGTGTGGGCAGAACGTGAGGAATGAGGCAAGAGTGCAAGGAGGGGGGGCAAAAGAGAGAGGAAGGGAAAAAGGGGAGAAACGCATTCGTAGAGCAACGGAACGTTCCCGTGTCGGAGGCGTATTGGAGCCGCACTGAAATGCGTTTAACGGCGGCGCGGCTGCAAGTGTCTGCCGTGGTGAACGTTACCTTTGACGGCTGCATTGGGCTTTGCTTTCGCTTTCGCTTTCCCGGATGTACGTAACGTTTGTTGATATGGTTCTGAGGAAGAGTGTATGACAGTGCCGTGCCGTCCATGTTCGTGTGCCCTCCCATTGTGTGTATGCTATTGTCTGTGTACTTGAATGATGTATGTAGGTGTTAGTGGACATGTTTTACCAGTGGGGGGAAATGGATCGTCGATAGTTGCCGTCACTCTGTCACGGTCGAGATGACGCACCCTCCGTACAGAAAGGTGTCGAGAAAGTGAGTGTGTGTGTGTGTGTGTGTGTGTGTGTGTGTGTGTGTGTGTGTGTGTGTGTGTGTGCGCGTCCGTGAATTGGCAGTGTTTGGAGGTGGGCGTGCCCTGCATGTGGCCCGGAAGGCTGTTCGTTTGGCGGTAGTGTTGTGTGGACAGGGGAGGGGCATGCGTAACGCTGCTGGCATGGCATTTCGGGAGATGGGAGGGGGCAAACGAGGAAACGAGGAGCGGCGGCCAAAGACGGGACGGGGAGGGGCGCGGTGTGGGTGGCTTGCGCCTGTGCTCGGCGTTGTGGTTTGTGCAAAAGAGGAGGAGAAAAACAATGAGTTGCCAGGGAGGGGAGCGGTGTTGTGTTGTGGTTGTCGTGGTGTAGCCGCAGACGCGGCTGTCAGTGAACGTGGCGAGACGGACGGATGCGCGGAGGGGCGGGGGCGGCGCATTTCGCCGGTGCCGTGCCGTGCCATGCCTGAAAGCCGCGTGGTCGCTGTGTTGTTGGTGGCGTGGGGGCGAGGAGAGTACCGTACGGGTGTGCTTGTGCGCCGGAAATGGCACACTGCGCCTGCCCGTCTTGGAGGCTGATGGCTGTGGTGTGGAAATGGGGCGCGGTGATGTTGAAGCAGAAAAGAAACCAAGAAAACGGAAGGCGTGATGCGGCGGTGGTGGTGAGAGCGGGAAAAACAAAACAAAAAAAAAAAAAAGAAGGAAAAACAACAAGAAACAAAAAAGAAAACAAAAAGTCTATCAATATTAAAATGTAAATGGAAATGGAAATGGACCCAGGTATAACCTCCCTGCACAAATAGCAGAGAGTCCGATGGTAATAAAAATGTGCCAGAATGTTAACGTCCCTACAAAAGAAACCCAACGATAATATTAATGAAAGAATGAACCGTATGTAACATTGCAACAGACACAATGAAACCTGATAAATTGTATAAGGGCAGCAGCGTTGACCTTTGGCCCTGTATTCAGAATAAAAAGAGCCAAAGATTGTTACCCCAATGAAAAAGACACTGAAACACGTATGTAACATAGCAGCGATGGCGAGACATTGTAGCATCTGTGACCAGAGAGTTTGCGCTGGACTGCGCGAGTGTTGCGAGCGGTTCTCAGTCAGTCAGTCAGTCAGTCGTTGCGAGTCTGTAGCTCTGTGTAGTTGAGGGCTGTACTCTGTCAGTAGTCGTCGCGTGCAGTACGCTAATAGTCGTCATGCAGAGCGGTCGGTCAGTAGTAGGAGCCGAGTGCGGTTGTGTGATGTAGGCGGTCGGCAACACTGGTCAAGATGGTGAATAAGGTATACTGTTAATTAATATAATCATTAGATAATGAAAAATTTTATTTATTGTAATTATTCTCCAACAAGTTCCCCAATAATAATGTTTATTTCAAAAGCATTTTTCAAACATTTAATTTTTTATTGAACTAAAGAGTTCGTTGCACTTCACATTTCATTCCACTTCTTTGAAGAAAAATTTCACTAAAATCACAAAAAAAGAGAATATTATTATTTGCAATGCAGTTCCTCCAAGCGCTGCGCAACAACAAGAGCAGAAATGTGACATCCATTTATTCGGAGGTAAGACTTTAATTCTGATTGTTTTGCACAGGGCCAAAGACCGATATTTCGGTTTAATTGAAGTTTCTTGTCACTGAACGGACTTTAAATGTTGTGAAGAATTTATATTTGAGTCAGATTGCGAATTTCACATTTTTGTTGCCATTTTCAATACCTCTCATTGTGGGAGAGGTTACAATTAGCGCAATGTCCATTAGCATCCGTAAATAACATTGTCCATTATTTTAAAATTTGCGGGGAGGTTACAACACACACAAAAAAAAAAAAAAAAAAAAAAAATTTGCATTTATATCCGCTCCTCAATTGTAGATACCCCTTACACAGCTGTGTGCAATGAATGAGTGCTGGCTGGTAATTAATTGCACTCCTTGGAGGGAAATGCCATAGGAAGTAGTCTTTAAAAAGTGAATGTTTTTCGTTAAAAGACAAAAGGTACTTTAGAAAAAAGTAATAGTGGGGCTTTTGTTGTTGAACAAAATAAGTACAATGAACATACGTTATCAGATTTGCGCAATGCAGCTTCACACTACCTTTTGATTATAACACAATATACTATACATCGTCCCGAACCGTGACCAGAGTCGCGAGACGAGCAGAGCACGCCGCCGACGCCCGCTCAGTACAACCGTCCACCCGCTACTACTGTCGACCGACTACTACCTCTCCCGACTCGCGCTACAATATATATAACAACTGTTCCTGGCGACCCGGTGCGTGCCACTACTGTCGTCTGGCGCGGTCCAAGCGCCGACTAGCAACGATAAATAACTCTCTGGTCAGACAGAGATGCTGTCATGCCTCGCCATCGCTCTGGTAATGAATACATACGTGTTGCAGCGTGCGTACCACCGGAACACGCAGTGGCGGAGCCAAAGACTGTGTTGTCGAGGTCGAGTGCGAGCGGGAAGAGAGGCAGCGTCGGCACGGAGATGCAAGCGAGCGCGAGACGCACGGGGGCTGCGGCGTGGCGCGTTTGCGGTCGGCGCCTTTGGTGGCAACGGCCGGGACAAGCAGCGGTGTATGGTGTGGTGCGGGGCGGACAGGGGCGGCGGTGGACGGGGAGGAGGCGGCGCGACGACGGCATGGGGGCGAAAACGGGACGGGGGACGGCGGATGCTGAGAGGCGTCACGCGCGGACAGGACACAGACACAGAGACACACAGATTGGAAAGGGAGGGTGCGCGGTAGTAGTTGGGAATGTGCGTACCGTGCGGGATGGGAGTGGGCGAGGAACACGGTCGTGGCCCCCTGTTTTTTGGGTGCGTGTGATGACGTCGGTGTGTTGTGGGAAGGGAAGGTGCTGTGGCGGCGGCGCGTAATGGGCGTAGGCCGAAAAGAGAAAGGAACGTGGGCAGTGTGTTGGCAAGCGTCGGTTCGACTGCGACGTTGATGGGCAGGGCAAGGTTAATGGTGGTAGGAGTAGGCGTGTGGGCGCAAAAAATCTGCCGCTGCAGGCGGTGCCGTAACCGCCATGGCGGGAAGGAGAGAGAGAGGGCCAAAGAAAGAAAGAAAGAAAGAAGAAAACAAAAAAAAAAACAAAAAAAAAAAAAGGAGGCGGGGGCGAAAGTGGAGAGGCGGTGGTGTGAGAAGGGCGGGGGCGGAAGGAAGGCAGGAAGGACAAGAGGCGAGGCGACGGCTTGCTTTGTGTATCGGTCGGTCTCTGGCTATGCTTCGTTTTCTGCAGCAGGGTCGGTGCGCGGCGTGGCTCGCGGCAGTGGGAACGCCTGGTGGCTGGACGGCCAGCAATGCGGTTGGATGGGCGGCCACAGCACCGCACCTGTGCCCGAGGAGGAGACGCTGGCGGCGGGCCCTGAGGTGAGGCCGGCTCGGCTGGGGCTGTGGATGTGTAGGTGTGCGCCGCTGCTGCAACAACGAGTAAAACGCGAGAAGAAGGGATGGCGGTAGAGAGAGAGAAAAAAAAAAAGGTCGTGTTGTGTTGATGCGCAGGCAGACGCGTACAGAGAGACGAGCCCGGTCTGCAGCAGGGTGTGGCCGTGCCGAGTGCAGAGCAGCGGCGGCTCGGTTCGGTTCGGTTCGGCCCGGCCCGGCGGGCCGCGCTGTTGTCGCGGACGTGAGCGCCCCCTGGCGGGTGGCCGGAGGCGGCGCGGCGTGTTGGACGTGTGGCTGGTGGCAGTGCACAATTTGCGAGTGGCTGGCGGTGTGGTGTGGCGGTTGGCGCGTCGGGCGGCGGAGAGAGAGAGAGAGAGAGAGAGAGGGAGGAGAGGTATGTGTTGCGGGCGCCCTTTGCTGCGCTGCGTCGTTGCGTGTGCCGTACAGGGCGGGCGCTTGTCGACTGTGTGGGCGGTGTGGCGAATTGGCGTGAAACGGCTGCCGAGAGGTGTGTGGTAGCGAGCCGGTCGTTGTCAGTGCGAAGGGGAATGTGCGTGCGTTTGGCGGTTTCGGTGTGCTTTTTGCGGCGTGAGAGTGGGAATTAGTGGGGCCGGCTGTTGTGTTGGTTCCTTGTGTCTTGTGTCGCGTAGCTTGATGGCAACGTGGAAGGACGCCGGTTTCGTTTCGAGCCTTGCGTGTGGTTGTCGACGTTGACTGGTTGGCGTGTGCCGATGCACGTGCATGTGTGGGTCGCGAGTGCGTTTTTGGCTGTGTGTGTGTGTGTGTGTGTGTTTTGGGGGGGAAGGGGGAGGCGGTGGTGAAAGTGCAGTCGTTGCCACGGGCGTCGTCGGGTGGGGCTGGGGCTGTGCGTCGTGGCGGAAAGGTGGTAGGTTGCGGGAAGCGAGCCCGTCGTTGACGGTGTCGCGTGAGTTGTGAATCGAGTGGGGCGCGGGGCGCGGGACAGGAGCAGCGTGCCGCTGCGTCGTGGTCGTCAGCAGAGGCTGTGCGTGTGCTTGTCCTTTTTGTGGGCGGTTCGTGCGAGGCGTTTTTGTTTTGTGTTGCCCTAGTTGTTAGTTTATTTTGTTTGTGTTTGTTATTTTGAGACGACGACTGGTTGGTGGCGTGCGCGCGAAGTGGCGGTGTGCGCTTCCCGTGTCGTTTGTGTTGTTTTGTTTTTGTTTTGTTTTTTTTTGCACTGGGCCCCGGGGGGTGGGTGGGTGGGTGGGTGGGTGGGTGGGTGCGTGCGTGCGTGTGTGTCGATTGCCGGCTGGCGAAAGGTGCGCCATCGGCGGGGTGGGTCGCCGGCACAAGTAGAGGCGGCGGCGTTGTTGCTGTTGTTGTGTGGTGTTTGTTTTGTTCGGCTGTGTCGGCGAGCTGTGTTGCGGTGCGTGTGAATGGTGGTGCAAAAGTGCTGGCGTTGGGGCTGCGACTGCGACGGCGGCGAGCCGCGGGCGCGCATGATAGTGATGTTGTGAACAGCGGCTGTGTACGGTAGTGGTGTTGTTGTAGCACGACGTGCATCCGGGCCGGCGCGGAAAGCGCAGTTGCGGGCGGTTGCCCTTCGGTGCCAGCCATGTCGCGTGAGCGGCGGGTTGCTCTGGTGTCGACACGTGGTGCTCTGGGTTGTTGTGTGGTGCCCTTTGGCCGGTGGGGGTGGTTCGCGTGTGTCTCGTTCGCGCTCGGTATCTGGTCGTGGTCGTGCTGCTCCCCCGTCTGTCGGCGGTTTTCGACGTCGTCTGTACGTTTTTGTTCGTTTGCGGCGTGCCTGCCGACGTCGCCCCGTCGCGACCTTTCAACCGAAAGTGTGGCGCCCGAAGGTGAACGAACGTAACCCTGACCTCGGCGCTTTACGCTGAGCCGAGCGAACCGAACCTAACCTGTGGTGTGGCGAGGTGAGCTCAGCCTGTGAGCCCCTAACGTCTACGTACGGTAAGCTGTCCGGCTCACGCCTCACGTTTGAACGCTTTTTTAACCTACGTTTGACGCTTCTTAACCTAGCACTGACCCCTTAACCTAACGTGTAACCTAACCTAACCTAACCTAACCTAGCCTAGCCTCTGACGCCTGACGTGTTTGAATGCTTAACCTAAGTTTGACGCTTAACCTAACCCAAGTCCCCTTAACCTAACCCATGTCCACCTAACCTAACCTAACCTAACCTAGACGTGTAAACGTAATGTGTAACGCGTAACGTGTAAGGTCGGCTGGCGTGTGTGCTGACGGCAGATTGGGTTGGTCTGTAGATTCGGATTGCGGTTTGCCTCGGTCGAGGGGTTGGGTCGGAAGCGGCGAGGGGCGGCGGCGCCTGTTGCGCAGGCGGCGTCCGTTTGCGGCGGGCAATTGTTGAGAAACGGCTGTGAATGTTGGCGGGCGAGAGGAGGAGGAGGACGGCGCGCGATGTGGCCCGACGGCTGCGGGCCGATCGGGAAACGGCGGGAGGGCGACGGAAGGCGATGGGGCGGCGGAGGCGCGTTTGCACGGCCGTCATCGCCGCACGCCTCGGCTTGTGTGGCTGTGGCGCCGGCCGCGCTGGCCGGGCTGCCGCGGCGACGGTGTGGGAGTTTTGCCGAAGGTTTGGCCATTGTGGCGGGTCGTCGGCTGGGGCTGTGGGGGCGGCATTTGGGCGGGGGCGGCGATTCTCGGCGGGCCGACCCAGGCTGTAGCGCGCGGTAGCTGCAGTTTGGCCGTGGTTTGCGGCGCTGCCGTGGCGACTGGTTGGCGACTGTGGTGTGGCTGTGTGTAGCCCCATCCTCGGTGGTTTGAAAGGCGCGGGCGGTTGTGGCGCAGGTTTGGGGCTGCTCCGCACAGGCTGTCGGACGTTGGGCGGTAGCAAGCGCGGGAGGCCCATCCGCCAGTCGTTATGTCCCAAGAAGAGGAGAGCAACACAGGATTTACCTGACGGCATTGCCTGCATTCGTCAGAGGAGAGAGGGTGTGTTGAACTTCATTATTTGGTGTATGGCATCGGGGTATGCGGGATCATAAAAGAAAATCATAGGGACGGAGCTGCAAGCAGCGTCCGTTTGGTGCACTCCCGAGTCTCAGCGGTCGAGGAGTGCAACAGGCCGCTGATAGCGGTCACGAACATCTTGAGGTGCGCCAACGTCTCGAATGAGGGGATTGGCAGAGGCGCGCGACCGTCGGTAAAAACGGCTGGCATTCTGCTGGATGCGGGGCATCACTTCCAGTTCATCAGCTGCATGGCGGAGGTATTGATGCGGAAACTGCGGGTGTACATGGAAGACCCGCCGGAGGATCTTATTCTGTTGCGCCTGAAGACGCTGAATATGCGTGGGAGCCGCATTGCCCCAGGCCTCACACGCATAGTCCACAATTGGTCGTATAAATAAGCGGAAGATGAGGAGGCCATTCCGGATGGAGAGGTCAGACCCTTCATTAAGGAATGGGTACAGCGCACCCATCCGCTGGTGGACTTTGGCACGCACGGCGTCGATGTGTGGCTTCCACAGTAGGCGATCGTCCATGATAACGCCCAGGTACCGGACGGTCTTCTGCCAGGGGAGGGCGGTCCCATAGAGTCGAAGTGGCGGGGCCGGCATCGTCGTCTTCCTCGTAAAGACGATGGCCTGCGTCTTCAGGGGGTTGAACCGGATGCGCCAGCGAGCTGCCCAGATCTCGAGGTCGTCGCATGCCTGCTGCAACCGGGAATGCATGGCGGCATGCCACCGGCTCCTGGTGTAGAGCATCGTATCGTCGGCGTAGACGGCTTTCTCCACTCGGGGCGACGTCGGAAGGTCCGAGGTAAATATAGTATAAAGGACGGGGCCCAGGACGGAGCCCTGCGGCACCCCGGCGACGATAGGTCTGGCAGTGGAGAGAGCCGCATCAACGCGGACAGCGAAAGTACGGTGCTGCAGGTACGACGCAATGAGGCGCACGTACGCTCGGGGAAACCCAAGGTGGTCCATCTTCCAGAGAAGTCCAGCATGCCAAACACTGTCAAAGGCCTTCGTGACATCTAGAAGAACCGCTCCACAGTATTCCCGGTTGTTGAAGGCGCGAGTGATGTACTCCACAACATGTACAATCTGCTGGGTCGTGGAGTGGCCGCTGCGGAATCCAAACTGTTCCGGGGGGAGGATTTCCCGAATATCCAGGATGGTCCGGAGTCGCTGAAGAAGAAGCCGCTCAAACAGCTTGCTGATGTGCGGAAGCAAACTGATAGGCCGGTAGGATTTTGGGTCCTTCCGATCCTTGCCCGGCTTAGGAACAGCAATAACGATGGAGTGCTTCCACGCTGCAGGGTAGGTGCGAGTCCGCAGAACCCAATTGAAGATGGCAGTGAGATGAACCACAGCCAGGAGCGGCAGGTTCTTCAGGACCCGGCCGGTAATGTCGTCAACACCTGGAGCCTTGGACGCCGGGAGAGCCTTGATGCTTGCACGGACTTCGGCCACTGAAATAGGTGGTATGTCGTCACGGTCCTCCTCCCCGTCCCCGTGGAGGATGGTCTGCACTGCTGCGTCAACCTGGTCGACGTGTAGCTGGTCCACATCTTCTTGAAGGGGGGTAAAATTCTCCTGAAAGATGTCCGCAAGGAGATTCGCCTTATCCTCATGTAGATAGGCCGTCCCAGTCGGTGTTGCAAGAGGGGGCATCCGTGTCCTGCGCTTCGTAAAAAAGCGGACCGCATTCCAGTGCATGGGGTCAGGGGTGAACGCCTGCAGTTTCTCAGCCCAGCGTCGATTCTTATGCTGGACAATTGCGGCCTTGATGTCACGGCGCAGGCTGTTGATGTGGCGCTTCAGCTGTGGGTCCCTGGTCACACGCCATTCCTTGCAGAGGCGATTACGTGTGCGGATGTCCTGGAGGATTTCCGCCGGGAGAGCGGAAGATGCGACTGTGCTGGTGCGCGGGCGGGGCGTCGCTCCCACCAAAGCTGCGGTGAGTGTATCAGCAAACTGGGCTGCAGAGGCCTCGTGAACGCCGACGCCATCCACCTGTCGCTGCAGGGCTGCAGTAACTCGTCGCTGGAAGCAGGGCCAATCCGTGTGGTTGAAATTGAGGTGGCCCGGACTCTGCGCCGGGGCGACGTCCAGTTGAAAGAGAACGGGCAGATGGTCGGAGTTCAGTTCGTGAAGGACTTCAGCAGTCAGGAACTGATTAAGTCCCCGAGTAATGGCGATGTCAAGAATGTCGGGCCTCCCTCTGCTAGGATAACACGTCGGCTCCACGGGCCCACAGACATACGCGTTCACCTCTTCAGTGGCCTGGAGTAGAAGGCGCCCATTACGATTGGTGACCAATGAATTCCAGGCCGCATGTTTGCAATTAAGGTCACCTGCGATGAAATATTTGCCTGGAGTCCGTAGAAGGAGACGGGCATCATCGATGAGGAGCTGGCGGCGAGGGCTCCGGTAGACAGCCATAAACGTGACTGGTCCAGTGGCTGTTTCAACCTGGACAGCAGTAACTTCAATAGACCCGATGGCAGGCGGTTGAATTTCACAATGCGGGATGGAGGAGCGGATGAAGATCGCCGTGCCACCCCCCTGCGTCGGTCTGTCGGTCCGAAAGCATCGGTAATTTGCGATGTTGGAGCGGATGCCTGGCTTGAGAAATGTCTCATTCACCAGGCATATGTCCACGTCATGTTCAAACAAGAACTGCCGGAGCTCCTCAAGGTCGTAGGTGAGGTTGGCGGCGTTATAAGCCACGATGCGGAAATCATCCAAGCGGCGGCGTCTAGGCATGCTGGGCTACTGAAGTGTCTGCAGTAGGAGCCTGAAGGCTGCGTGAGATCGTCGCCTCCACCGTGGCGGCGATGGTTGCAGGCAGGTGGACGATGGCATTGGTCAACTCGGTCACCATCGTGGTCAGATGCTGCAGCAGCTGGAAAACGTCGTGGAGCCCAACAGTAGGCACCGCAGTGGGTGAAGGAGAAGCTGGCTGGCGGTCCTGGCGCGGAAGAGGCGGCGGGACGCTTGGCACCTCGGCAGCTGCAGTAGCCCGTGGGTGGGAGACGCCCTTCAGTGCATCGGCCACTGTGACACCGGGCTGGATCCTCGCGGACCGGCGTTCCATGAGGGAGGGCCACGTACGGTTGTCATTGGCCGGCCGTGTGGGCGGCGGTTGGCGCCGCCGGCGGGTATCAGCACGTCGGGAAGGCGGGACGGGAGGAAGACCCCGCTGCCGACGGCTAGCCTCCTTATGCTTCGCGCAGGAACGAAAATTGGCAGGATGACTGCCTCCACACAGGCCACAGACGGGCGGCTCATCCTTGCTTCGTGGACAAAGGCGGCTGTCGTGGCCAGCACCACACTTGACGCACATAGGCGGCATAGTGCAGTGACGGGCCACGTGGTTGAACCCTTGGCACCGGAAGCATTGGACCGGGCCACGGGACTTCCGCAGACGTTCCACGGTGACGGAGAGGTCGTAAATCCTGGTTAGCTGGAATATTTCCCGATGCCGAGGAGTGTCCTGCAGGACGACGACGCGGTGGCCAGTAAGCTGATTGGTCCCGGGCATACGATGGTAATCCACCACCGTCGCGACGAAGCCGAGGTCCTCCAGTTCTTCCTTCAGTTCGTCATGGGTGAGAGACGCCGGAATGTGCTTCAACAGCGCCTTCAGAGTCGGCGGACGGACCGCTGGATAGGTATACATGGGGATACCCTCTCGCCCAACCATATCCATTACGGTCACATAATCCTCAGTACAGGAGAGGTTGAGTTTGAGGGTATCACCCCCTGTCTGCTTGGCAGTAAACGACTGCTTACAATGTTCCTTTAACCACGTGTGCAGTTGCTTGTAGGAGTTCTTAAACTGCAACACAATGGGCGGCACCTTCCGCTGCAGCTGAGGCGGGGACGGTTGCTGCTGCGCCCCCTGCTGTGGCTGTTGCTGCTGGGGCGGTGGAACGTCGTCCGCGCCGTCTTGGATGACGTCGTAGCGGTTAGACGTTGGCACCGCGTCCGTGTCAGGCCGCCGCTGCGGCTGCTTCGAGACCTTCTTCTTTGGTGGCTTCCGGAAACCGTCATCTGCCCCGGTGGCGGCGTCGCCGGTACGCTTACGACTATGCTGCTGGTGGCCGTCGTCATCTTCACCCGAAGAGTCATGAGTGCAATCCATACCGAGATCCAAAGTCCTTGCACAGGTCGTCAACAGATCGTTTTCACGGAGGCGTTGCCTGGTCATCATAGGTGGGGGGCCGGATGAGGCCGCCGACGAAGTATTCTCCGCCGGACGGCGATCCGCCACACCCTCAGCCGGAGTAGCGTCCGTAGACATAACGAGCTCTCGCGCGACACGTCCGCTCTCGTCGGAAGACTAACTCCGAATGCGCGGGAGGCGCGGCGCGGCGGCGCGCAGAGTGGCGGCCGCTCTCTCGGCCGTCCGCGCCCGCCCGCGACACTGGCTGGGCCCTTGTGATTCTCTGCTCCGCTGCTGTGCTGTGCTTGCGTGCCTGCCGTCCCGCTCGCTCTCGCTCTCGCTGTGTGTTACGCGCGTCGTCGAAATGGCAGATCAGGCGGCTACGAACGAGACTGCTGCGGCACCCGCCGCCACCGGCACTACGAAGAAGGCCAAGTCTGCGTCGTCTGCGAAGAAGCCGCGCGCCAAGCCTGCGCACCCGCGCACCTCTGAGATGGTGACGGCCGCCATCAAGAGTCTGAAGGAGCGCGGCGGGTCGTCGCTGCAGGCGATCAAGAAGTACATAGCCGCGCACTACAAGCTGGACGCGGAGAAGCTGGCGCCGTTTATCAAGAAGTACCTCAAGTCGGCCGTCGTGGCGGGCGAGCTGGTGCAGACGAAGGGGAAGGGCGCGTCCGGCTCGTTCAAGCTTGCCGGCGCCGGCGGCGGGGGGGCGGCCGAGGGCGGCAAGGCTCGTGCTGGCGGTGCCAAGAAGAAGCGCGCCGCTCCGGCCAGCAAGGAGAAGAAGGGCGCCCGTGCGGCCGGCGCAAAGAAGGCTGGTGGCGTGAAGGCGGCGACCGGTCGGAAGGCGGGCGCCGCCAAGAAGGCGTCTGCGGCGTCGGCCGCTCCCGCGGGTGCGAAGAAGGCGGCTGCGGCCAAGCCGGCCAAGGCCAAGTCGCCGTCGAAGGCGAAGAAGGCCGCCAAGGTTCCGACGAAGAAGCCGAAGGCGCCGCGCCCGAAGAAGGCGACGACGCCGTCTAAGGCGAAGGCTTCGCCCAAGAAGAAGAAGTAGAGTAGAGGAGAAAGAGATGGGAAAGGAAGGGTTTGGCGCTTGACTCCGTCGTCCCCACCCCCCGTCGTCGTCTAGTGGCGCGCAAGAGACGCGCGGCCCAAAACGGCCCTTCTCAGGGCCATCAAAGCACGTCGGGGAAGGTTTTGATTGTCGTGTTGCGTTTGGTGTGGGTGTCTGTCTGGCGTTTCTGTATGCCCGTGGGGATGCTGTTTGCGTGCCGCGGTGGTTGGATTGCGGGGGTCGGTGGCGGGTGTGGGCGGCGGTAGCGGTAAGCGGTGTTGTTGTTGTTGTTGTTGTTGTTGTTGTCGTGGTTGATTGTCGCCGTGTTTGTGGCGGCGGCCGACGGTTGGTTTTCTGTCACGTTGTTTTGTTTGAATACGTTGGTTGGCTTGCCTGCGTTCGTTCTTCTCGGATGTCTGTCTTGTCGAGTCGTGTCTGGTCTTTGTTTTGTTCCTTTGTGTGTGTTATGTTTTGCAACGGGGGGCACGTTGAGATGTGGAAGGAGTCGGCGGGGATTTCGGTGGCGTGTAGAGCGAGCGAGCGCGCCTGCCTGGCCGTTGGCCGTCGGAGTGGAGTGCGGGGTTTTTTGTTTTCGAAACGAAAGCGGCGGCCGGCCAGCCACCCGTGCGGTGTGACGTCGGCCGTTGGGTATTGTGCGCTTGGAGCGCCGGGGAGGGATGATGTGTGATTGTTGCGCGCTGCTAGCAGGCAGGCAGGCAGGCAGAGTGAGCGGGTGTGGCGGACGGACGGGAAGTGGCGGTTTTTGTTTTTGGGTTGCGGGGCGAGAGGCAGGCGACCGACAAAGTTTGCTCGCGACGGAGAGATGTTAGTGGCCCTGAAAAGGGCCGTTTTTGTTTGTGCGGTGCGGTGCCGCGGCGCGGTTTAGGCGCGCTCGCCGCGGATGCGGCGCGCGAGCTGGATGTCCTTGGGCATGATGGTGACGCGCTTGGCGTGGATTGCGCACAGGTTGGTGTCTTCGAAGAGGCCGACGAGGTAGGCCTCGCTGGCCTCCTGCAGGGCCATGACTGCGGAGCTCTGGAAGCGCAGGTCGGTCTTGAAGTCCTGGGCGATCTCGCGCACTAGGCGCTGGAATGGCAGCTTGCGGATGAGCAGCTCTGTGCTCTTCTGGTAGCGCCTGATTTCTCGCAGGGCGACGGTGCCCGGCCTGTAGCGGTGGGGCTTCTTGACGCCTCCGGTGGCGGGCGCGCTCTTCCTCGCCGCCTTGGTGGCGAGCTGTTTGCGCGGCGCCTTTCCGCCGGTGGACTTGCGGGCCGTTTGCTTTGTGCGGGCCATAGCGGTAGCGGAGCGGCGTGCGTGGAGGTTAGGTGCGGCGCGGCGTCCGGTGCTGCCTTGACAACGGGCCCGCGCGCCTCCGTGCTGCGCTTATATGCCCTCGGTTGCGCGTGGTGGGGGGAGGGCGGGCCAGAGTCTATATAGGGGGGCGGCGGGCGCGCCGGGCGCAGACCGTAGCCGACTCGCCAGCCGCTGCAGCTGCTGTTTGTGCACGTTTTGCTTTGCCCGAGGAAGGAAGGATGACAGGCCGCGGCAAGGGAGGAAAGGGGCTCGGCAAGGGTGGCGCCAAGCGGCACCGCAAGGTGTTGCGCGACAACATCCAGGGCATCACGAAGCCCGCCATCCGCCGCCTGGCTCGCAGGGGCGGCGTGAAGCGCATCTCTGGTCTGATCTACGAGGAGACCCGCGGGGTGCTGAAGGTGTTCCTGGAGAACGTGATCCGCGACGCGGTGACGTACACTGAGCACGCCAAGCGCAAGACTGTGACGGCCATGGACGTGGTGTACGCCCTGAAGAGGCAGGGGCGCACCCTGTACGGTTTCGGCGGTTAGGCTGCGTCGCAGCGGGCGCTGGCCTTCCCGCGGCCGTGCTTGTGGGTGGGAGAGACTAGAAAACGGCCCTTTTCAGGGCCACCACACTGTTCGGAAGTTGAAAAGTGCGAAAGAGTCTGTGTTGTTGCTGCTGCGTGTGTGCGCTGTGTTGTTTGTTTGTTTCTTTCTCTCTTTCTTTCTTTGTTTCTTTCTTTCCGTTTGAGCGACGTGATGTGACTGGGAGGGGAGAAGGAAAGGAAACGTGTCATGTGGCTGGCTGTGTGTGGAGCTGCTTCGTTTGTGTGTCTTTGTATCGATCGCGACGGAGATGGCGGGCTGTGTGTTGTTGTGCGAGAGGCGGTGATTATTTGCTTGCGTGGTTTGGCTCTGTGTGTTTGCGGCGGCGTTGGGGTTTCCGAGGCAAGGCGTGTGGGCATAGGCGGCCGGATCAGCTGTTTCGTTCGTGTCGACGGCCGTTGCGCGCGGGAGTGGAGGGCGGTGTGTCGACACGCCTCCCTTTAACAATGGTCATTATTGCTGCCGTTGTCGTTTGGAAGGCGACTGCGACCGTGCAAAATGTGTGTGTGTGTGTGTGTGTGTGTGTGTGTGTGTGTTGGGCCACACGGGCTGTGTGGACGACAAGATGGCGGACGTGCGCCGGCGGCGGCTGTGCTGTGAAAGTGCAAAGTTAAAACAAAACAAGGTGCGGCGAGGACGACTGAAATTTTGCTTTGGACGTAGGTTTGTGTGGTGGCCCTGAAAAGGGCCGATTGTTGTGGGCCGAGCCGGCAAAGCGCGTTGCGTGCAGGGGAGCACGCGGCGCTGCGATTGCCTGGCCTCCTTTAGGCCTTCTTCTCGGTCTTCTTTGGCAGCAGGACGGCCTGGATGTTGGGCAGGACACCACCCTGTGCGATGGTGACGCCCGACAGGAGCTTGTTGAGCTCCTCGTCGTTGCGGATGGCAAGCTGCAGGTGGCGCGGGATGATGCGCGTCTTCTTGTTGTCGCGGGCCGCGTTTCCGGCCAGCTCGAGCACCTCAGCCGCGAGGTACTCCATGACGGCGGCGAGGTAGACGGGCGCCCCGGCGCCGACGCGCTCTGCGTAGTTTCCCTTGCGCAGGAGGCGGTGGATTCTGCCGACCGGGAACTGGAGCCCAGCCCTGCTTGAGCGGGACTTTGACTTGCCCTTGACTTTGCCTCCCTTTCCGCGTCCGGACATGGCGATGGGCTAGCGACGGTGCACACGAAACGGAAACGAAAACGACCGGTGCGAGCGGCAGCGAGTCGAGCAGCGGAGTGCGTGCCGGCGCAGCCTGCCTGCTGCTCCTTTTGTGACTTCCTCACTGTGAGGATGTTCTGTTGGAAGTTTGTGGCCGTTTGGCCTTTACTCCCCTGGGAATCTGGGTGGATCTTCTGTCTGTACTGGTAGGTTTCTCTGTACTGGCAAGGAGTGCCGATGACCTACTTCCTGTACTTGTCGGTGTGACGACTTTTCTTCTTTTTCTTTGCTGTTGTTGAGGGTCCTTCCTCGGTTGGGATGTTGTGCAAAATGCATCCCGCTTTGTCGTACTCTCCGTTGACGAGAGCGATGATGATGCAGCGCATCTGCCACTCTGTGAAAATAGGGTAGGAGTCAATCAGATTGAACTCCTCCCTAGAAAGACCGAGTAGGCCTTCAGGATACCCGAGTGGGCGATGTGGGAGTTGTGGTTTGGGATGGTTAGGCGGAACGAAGGGATAAGGGTTATCGTGGTGGGGGTACGTACCATCGCGAAGCGATGCAGCTATCTTCTGTGTCACAGCGCTTGCGCTGTACATGTCCGGAAGCGGGAGGAATGGGACTTCTTCCCACTCGTCTTCGTGCGCTGCAGCCTCGGCGTCCGTCTTGGGTTGTGTTGCCTCCCCTTCGGCAGGCACGTCGGTCTGCGTGGCCACCGTCGGAAACTTCTTCTCTCGTGGAGGAGTCGTCTGGCTGGCGGCGTCGACTGCTGTGGCGGAAGCTGCTTTGGCTGAGCGAAGCTCCCGCGTCAGCTCAGCGATCTGACGGCGAGCCTCGCCCAGTTCCGCCAGCATGGCCGCCCTCTCTTCCGCCATGGCGGATTTGAAGGCGGACATGGCTTCTTCCACGGCGCCGTTAAGGCGCCTGGTCACGTCGTCTTCTGTGCAAGTGACCACCTCTTCGTGTGTGGTGGTCACTTGCTTCTGGGTCTTCTTCGCCGGTCCCCGCCAGTTCCTTCTGTAGGCGCAGGAACGCGCATTTGCCGCGTGAGCGCCGCCGCAGTTGGCGCAAGTGCAGGGGGCATCCTTCGGCTTCTTGCAGTCGCGTGTGTCGTGTGCTTGCGCACACTTCAAGCACGCGACTGCTCCGCTGCATTGCTTGGCAACGTGGCCAAGCTTTTGGCAGCGAAAGCACTGCGGTGTAGACTTCTTCTTCTTCTTCCCGGCAGGTCCTGCTAACGTGAGCAGAAGCTCCGCCAAGGCAGCAGCTTTGCGTCCACTTCCGCGTCCCGACATCACGATAAGCAACAGCGATAACGAACTAACGTGTACTCTCCGCGGCGTGAGCGGGAATGCCGGCGCAGCCGGGGTGGGGGTGCTTTATGGGCTCGGGTGCGGCGGCCGGTTGCGCGCGCGCCCCATTGGTCGGCGGCCGCAACAGGGCGAGCTGGTAAAGGTGCGGCGGCGGCTGGCGGCGGGTGCCACTGTGTGGGGAGACGCTGACTAGAGCGGAGCGCTTGCTACTGGTGTTGCTGCTGCCGTACGTTCGTTCGAGATGCCGCCCAAGACTAGCGGGAAGGCCGCCAAGAAGGCTGGCAAGGCGCAGAAGAACATTTCGAAGGGCGACAAGAAGAAGAAGCGCAAGAGGAAGGAGAGCTATGCCATCTACATCTACAAGGTGCTGAAGCAGGTGCACCCTGACACGGGCATCTCGTCGAAGGCGATGAGCATCATGAACAGCTTCGTGAACGACATTTTCGAGCGCATTGCGGCCGAGGCTTCTCGCCTGGCGCACTACAACAAGCGCTCGACCATCACGTCCCGCGAGATCCAGACCGCTGTGCGGCTGTTGCTGCCTGGCGAGCTGGCCAAGCACGCCGTGAGCGAGGGCACGAAGGCGGTGACCAAGTACACGAGCTCCAAGTAAGGAGGTGGCTCTGGAATGGAAGGAAGGAAGGATGGAGAAGGCTCCTCCGTTGCGAGAGCGGCAAAACGGCCCTTTTCAGGGCCACCAACTTGCCTTTTGCGGGAAGGGCGGAATTGTTGTTGTTGTTGTTGTTGTTGTTTGTGTGGACGGCTGTGATGTATGTGTGCATTTTGATTGTGGGTGGGGGGGGCGCGTCAAAGCGTGTTGCGGGGTACGGCCACGAGGTTGGTCGCCGTGGCGTGGAATGGTGGCACGCCTCGTTGGAGTGGTTTTGACCCATTGGTGTTGGTGTTGGTGTGTGTTACCTGTCTGCGAGGGGGGACAGTGCGATCGGCGACTTTTGTGTCACCGTAACGACGGCCGTTTGCGGGTTTGTTTTTTTTTTTTTTGCACATCATACATGGCGAGGGTGAAATGTGAAATGTTTTTGTTTGGTTTGTTTTTTTTTTCTTTGCCGCCCACTATTCCCTTTGCTGTACGCCGAGTTTGACAATGGTGCGACGTAACTGCAGCGTGGAGGTGTGTGAGTGACGTTGAAATGAACGTGCCATTAAGACGCATTGTTGTTGTATTGTACTGTACGTGTACGGCGACACGCACGATGATGTACCATTCGACTCTGATTTTTGATAGCCGTGTCTGACTGATTGCGTACGACGCACGCACACCGATGTCGTCATTCAAGATGCACGCGTGTCCAGTGCAGTACAGTAAGCGCGACGCTAGACGACGACGACGACGACGACGACGACGACGACGACGACGACGGCGGCGGCGGTCGTCGTCGTTTGTTTGGCGAATGTCTGTACACGTGTTTGTCTGTGTCCATCCGGTATGTATTTGTTTGTTTGAAAGTGTTTTGTGTGTCGGTGACGTGGTCCGATCCGTCGCCCCCTGAGTAACTGTCGATCGGCGCGATAGACCGGCGTCACGCAACTGAACCGAAGTCTTGGGCACACCCGTCATACTGTTGTACACCGTCGCGCTGAGAACGGTAACGAAAGGTTGACTTTGATCGGTCGAATGTGTGGGCAGAACGTGAGGAATGAGGCAAGAGTGCAAGGAGGGGGGGCAAAAGAGAGAGGAAGGGAAAAAGGGGAGAAACGCATTCGTAGAGCAACGGAACGTTCCCGTGTCGGAGGCGTATTGGAGCCGCACTGAAATGCGTTTAACGGCGGCGCGGCTGCAAGTGTCTGCCGTGGTGAACGTTACCTTTGACGGCTGCATTGGGCTTTGCTTTCGCTTTCGCTTTCCCGGATGTACGTAACGTTTGTTGATATGGTTCTGAGGAAGAGTGTATGACAGTGCCGTGCCGTCCATGTTCGTGTGCCCTCCCATTGTGTGTATGCTATTGTCTGTGTACTTGAATGATGTATGTAGGTGTTAGTGGACATGTTTTACCAGTGGGGGGAAATGGATCGTCGATAGTTGCCGTCACTCTGTCACGGTCGAGATGACGCACCCTCCGTACAGAAAGGTGTCGAGAAAGTGAGTGTGTGTGTGTGTGTGTGTGTGTGTGTGTGTGTGTGTGTGTGTGTGTGTGTGTGTGCGCGTCCGTGAATTGGCAGTGTTTGGAGGTGGGCGTGCCCTGCATGTGGCCCGGAAGGCTGTTCGTTTGGCGGTAGTGTTGTGTGGACAGGGGAGGGGCATGCGTAACGCTGCTGGCATGGCATTTCGGGAGATGGGAGGGGGCAAACGAGGAAACGAGGAGCGGCGGCCAAAGACGGGACGGGGAGGGGCGCGGTGTGGGTGGCTTGCGCCTGTGCTCGGCGTTGTGGTTTGTGCAAAAGAGGAGGAGAAAAACAATGAGTTGCCAGGGAGGGGAGCGGTGTTGTGTTGTGGTTGTCGTGGTGTAGCCGCAGACGCGGCTGTCAGTGAACGTGGCGAGACGGACGGATGCGCGGAGGGGCGGGGGCGGCGCATTTCGCCGGTGCCGTGCCGTGCCATGCCTGAAAGCCGCGTGGTCGCTGTGTTGTTGGTGGCGTGGGGGCGAGGAGAGTACCGTACGGGTGTGCTTGTGCGCCGGAAATGGCACACTGCGCCTGCCCGTCTTGGAGGCTGATGGCTGTGGTGTGGAAATGGGGCGCGGTGATGTTGAAGCAGAAAAGAAACCAAGAAAACGGAAGGCGTGATGCGGCGGTGGTGGTGAGAGCGGGAAAAACAAAACAAAAAAAAAAAAAAGAAGGAAAAACAACAAGAAACAAAAAAGAAAACAAAAAGTCTATCAATATTAAAATGTAAATGGAAATGGAAATGGACCCAGGTATAACCTCCCTGCACAAATAGCAGAGAGTCCGATGGTAATAAAAATGTGCCAGAATGTTAACGTCCCTACAAAAGAAACCCAACGATAATATTAATGAAAGAATGAACCGTATGTAACATTGCAACAGACACAATGAAACCTGATAAATTGTATAAGGGCAGCAGCGTTGACCTTTGGCCCTGTATTCAGAATAAAAAGAGCCAAAGATTGTTACCCCAATGAAAAAGACACTGAAACACGTATGTAACATAGCAGCGATGGCGAGACATTGTAGCATCTGTGACCAGAGAGTTTGCGCTGGACTGCGCGAGTGTTGCGAGCGGTTCTCAGTCAGTCAGTCAGTCAGTCGTTGCGAGTCTGTAGCTCTGTGTAGTTGAGGGCTGTACTCTGTCAGTAGTCGTCGCGTGCAGTACGCTAATAGTCGTCATGCAGAGCGGTCGGTCAGTAGTAGGAGCCGAGTGCGGTTGTGTGATGTAGGCGGTCGGCAACACTGGTCAAGATGGTGAATAAGGTATACTGTTAATTAATATAATCATTAGATAATGAAAAATTTTATTTATTGTAATTATTCTCCAACAAGTTCCCCAATAATAATGTTTATTTCAAAAGCATTTTTCAAACATTTAATTTTTTATTGAACTAAAGAGTTCGTTGCACTTCACATTTCATTCCACTTCTTTGAAGAAAAATTTCACTAAAATCACAAAAAAAGAGAATATTATTATTTGCAATGCAGTTCCTCCAAGCGCTGCGCAACAACAAGAGCAGAAATGTGACATCCATTTATTCGGAGGTAAGACTTTAATTCTGATTGTTTTGCACAGGGCCAAAGACCGATATTTCGGTTTAATTGAAGTTTCTTGTCACTGAACGGACTTTAAATGTTGTGAAGAATTTATATTTGAGTCAGATTGCGAATTTCACATTTTTGTTGCCATTTTCAATACCTCTCATTGTGGGCGAGGTTACAATTAGCGCAATGTCCATTAGCATCCGTAAATAACATTGTCCATTATTTTAAAATTTGCGGGGAGGTTACAACACACACAAAAAAAAAAAAAAAAAAAAAAATTTGCATTTATATCCGCTCCTCAATTGTAGATACCCCTTACACAGCTGTGTGCAATGAATGAGTGCTGGCTGGTAATTAATTGCACTCCTTGGAGGGAAATGCCATAGGAAGTAGTCTTTAAAAAGTGAATGTTTTTCGTTAAAAGACAAAAGGTACTTTAGAAAAAAGTAATAGTGGGGCTTTTGTTGTTGAACAAAATAAGTACAATGAACATACGTTATCAGATTTGCGCAATGCAGCTTCACACTACCTTTTGATTATAACACAATATACTATACATCGTCCCGAACCGTGACCAGAGTCGCGAGACGAGCAGAGCACGCCGCCGACGCCCGCTCAGTACAACCGTCCACCCGCTACTACTGTCGACCGACTACTACCTCTCCCGACTCGCGCTACAATATATATAACAACTGTTCCTGGCGACCCGGTGCGTGCCACTACTGTCGTCTGGCGCGGTCCAAGCGCCGACTAGCAACGATAAATAACTCTCTGGTCAGACAGAGATGCTGTCATGCCTCGCCATCGCTCTGGTAATGAATACATACGTGTTGCAGCGTGCGTACCACCGGAACACGCAGTGGCGGAGCCAAAGACTGTGTTGTCGAGGTCGAGTGCGAGCGGGAAGAGAGGCAGCGTCGGCACGGAGATGCAAGCGAGCGCGAGACGCACGGGGGCTGCGGCGTGGCGCGTTTGCGGTCGGCGCCTTTGGTGGCAACGGCCGGGACAAGCAGCGGTGTATGGTGTGGTGCGGGGCGGACAGGGGCGGCGGTGGACGGGGAGGAGGCGGCGCGACGACGGCATGGGGGCGAAAACGGGACGGGGGACGGCGGATGCTGAGAGGCGTCACGCGCGGACAGGACACAGACACAGAGACACACAGATTGGAAAGGGAGGGTGCGCGGTAGTAGTTGGGAATGTGCGTACCGTGCGGGATGGGAGTGGGCGAGGAACACGGTCGTGGCCCCCTGTTTTTTGGGTGCGTGTGATGACGTCGGTGTGTTGTGGGAAGGGAAGGTGCTGTGGCGGCGGCGCGTAATGGGCGTAGGCCGAAAAGAGAAAGGAACGTGGGCAGTGTGTTGGCAAGCGTCGGTTCGACTGCGACGTTGATGGGCAGGGCAAGGTTAATGGTGGTAGGAGTAGGCGTGTGGGCGCAAAAAATCTGCCGCTGCAGGCGGTGCCGTAACCGCCATGGCGGGAAGGAGAGAGAGAGGGCCAAAGAAAGAAAGAAAGAAAGAAAGAAAGAAGAAAACAAAAAAAAAAAACAAAAAAAAAAAAGGAGGCGGGGGCGAAAGTGGAGAGGCGGTGGTGTGAGAAGGGCGGGGGCGGAAGGAAGGCAGGAAGGACAAGAGGCGAGGCGACGGCTTGCTTTGTGTATCGGTCGGTCTCTGGCTATGCTTCGTTTTCTGCAGCAGGGTCGGTGCGCGGCGTGGCTCGCGGCAGTGGGAACGCCTGGTGGCTGGACGGCCAGCAATGCGGTTGGATGGGCGGCCACAGCACCGCACCTGTGCCCGAGGAGGAGACGCTGGCGGCGGGCCCTGAGGTGAGGCCGGCTCGGCTGGGGCTGTGGATGTGTAGGTGTGCGCCGCTGCTGCAACAACGAGTAAAACGCGAGAAGAAGGGATGGCGGTAGAGAGAGAGAAAAAAAAAAAAGGTCGTGTTGTGTTGATGCGCAGGCAGACGCGTACAGAGAGACGAGCCCGGTCTGCAGCAGGGTGTGGCCGTGCCGAGTGCAGAGCAGCGGCGGCTCGGTTCGGTTCGGTTCGGCCCGGCCCGGCGGGCCGCGCTGTTGTCGCGGACGTGAGCGCCCCCTGGCGGGTGGCCGGAGGCGGCGCGGCGTGTTGGACGTGTGGCTGGTGGCAGTGCACAATTTGCGAGTGGCTGGCGGTGTGGTGTGGCGGTTGGCGCGTCGGGCGGCGGAGAGAGAGAGAGAGAGAGAGAGAGGGAGGAGAGGTATGTGTTGCGGGCGCCCTTTGCTGCGCTGCGTCGTTGCGTGTGCCGTACAGGGCGGGCGCTTGTCGACTGTGTGGGCGGTGTGGCGAATTGGCGTGAAACGGCTGCCGAGAGGTGTGTGGTAGCGAGCCGGTCGTTGTCAGTGCGAAGGGGAATGTGCGTGCGTTTGGCGGTTTCGGTGTGCTTTTTGCGGCGTGAGAGTGGGAATTAGTGGGGCCGGCTGTTGTGTTGGTTCCTTGTGTCTTGTGTCGCGTAGCTTGATGGCAACGTGGAAGGACGCCGGTTTCGTTTCGAGCCTTGCGTGTGGTTGTCGACGTTGACTGGTTGGCGTGTGCCGATGCACGTGCATGTGTGGGTCGCGAGTGCGTTTTTGGCTGTGTGTGTGTGTGTGTGTGTGTTTTGGGGGGGAAGGGGGAGGCGGTGGTGAAAGTGCAGTCGTTGCCACGGGCGTCGTCGGGTGGGGCTGGGGCTGTGCGTCGTGGCGGAAAGGTGGTAGGTTGCGGGAAGCGAGCCCGTCGTTGACGGTGTCGCGTGAGTTGTGAATCGAGTGGGGCGCGGGGCGCGGGACAGGAGCAGCGTGCCGCTGCGTCGTGGTCGTCAGCAGAGGCTGTGCGTGTGCTTGTCCTTTTTGTGGGCGGTTCGTGCGAGGCGTTTTTGTTTTGTGTTGCCCTAGTTGTTAGTTTATTTTGTTTGTGTTTGTTATTTTGAGACGACGACTGGTTGGTGGCGTGCGCGCGAAGTGGCGGTGTGCGCTTCCCGTGTCGTTTGTGTTGTTTTGTTTTTGTTTTGTTTTTTTTTGCACTGGGCCCCGGGGGGTGGGTGGGTGGGTGGGTGGGTGGGTGGGTGCGTGCGTGCGTGTGTGTCGATTGCCGGCTGGCGAAAGGTGCGCCATCGGCGGGGTGGGTCGCCGGCACAAGTAGAGGCGGCGGCGTTGTTGCTGTTGTTGTGTGGTGTTTGTTTTGTTCGGCTGTGTCGGCGAGCTGTGTTGCGGTGCGTGTGAATGGTGGTGCAAAAGTGCTGGCGTTGGGGCTGCGACTGCGACGGCGGCGAGCCGCGGGCGCGCATGATAGTGATGTTGTGAACAGCGGCTGTGTACGGTAGTGGTGTTGTTGTAGCACGACGTGCATCCGGGCCGGCGCGGAAAGCGCAGTTGCGGGCGGTTGCCCTTCGGTGCCAGCCATGTCGCGTGAGCGGCGGGTTGCTCTGGTGTCGACACGTGGTGCTCTGGGTTGTTGTGTGGTGCCCTTTGGCCGGTGGGGGTGGTTCGCGTGTGTCTCGTTCGCGCTCGGTATCTGGTCGTGGTCGTGCTGCTCCCCCGTCTGTCGGCGGTTTTCGACGTCGTCTGTACGTTTTTGTTCGTTTGCGGCGTGCCTGCCGACGTCGCCCCGTCGCGACCTTTCAACCGAAAGTGTGGCGCCCGAAGGTGAACGAACGTAACCCTGACCTCGGCGCTTTACGCTGAGCCGAGCGAACCGAACCTAACCTGTGGTGTGGCGAGGTGAGCTCAGCCTGTGAGCCCCTAACGTCTACGTACGGTAAGCTGTCCGGCTCACGCCTCACGTTTGAACGCTTTTTTAACCTACGTTTGACGCTTCTTAACCTAGCACTGACCCCTTAACCTAACGTGTAACCTAACCTAACCTAACCTAACCTAGCCTAGCCTCTGACGCCTGACGTGTTTGAATGCTTAACCTAAGTTTGACGCTTAACCTAACCCAAGTCCCCTTAACCTAACCCATGTCCACCTAACCTAACCTAACCTAACCTAGACGTGTAAACGTAATGTGTAACGCGTAACGTGTAAGGTCGGCTGGCGTGTGTGCTGACGGCAGATTGGGTTGGTCTGTAGATTCGGATTGCGGTTTGCCTCGGTCGAGGGGTTGGGTCGGAAGCGGCGAGGGGCGGCGGCGCCTGTTGCGCAGGCGGCGTCCGTTTGCGGCGGGCAATTGTTGAGAAACGGCTGTGAATGTTGGCGGGCGAGAGGAGGAGGAGGACGGCGCGCGATGTGGCCCGACGGCTGCGGGCCGATCGGGAAACGGCGGGAGGGCGACGGAAGGCGATGGGGCGGCGGAGGCGCGTTTGCACGGCCGTCATCGCCGCACGCCTCGGCTTGTGTGGCTGTGGCGCCGGCCGCGCTGGCCGGGCTGCCGCGGCGACGGTGTGGGAGTTTTGCCGAAGGTTTGGCCATTGTGGCGGGTCGTCGGCTGGGGCTGTGGGGGCGGCATTTGGGCGGGGGCGGCGATTCTCGGCGGGCCGACCCAGGCTGTAGCGCGCGGTAGCTGCAGTTTGGCCGTGGTTTGCGGCGCTGCCGTGGCGACTGGTTGGCGACTGTGGTGTGGCTGTGTGTAGCCCCATCCTCGGTGGTTTGAAAGGCGCGGGCGGTTGTGGCGCAGGTTTGGGGCTGCTCCGCACAGGCTGTCGGACGTTGGGCGGTAGCAAGCGCGGGAGGCGCGGCGCGGCGGCGCGCAGAGTGGCGGCCGCTCTCTCGGCCGTCCGCGCCCGCCCGCGACACTGGCTGGGCCCTTGTGATTCTCTGCTCCGCTGCTGTGCTGTGCTTGCGTGCCTGCCGTCCCGCTCGCTCTCGCTCTCGCTGTGTGTTACGCGCGTCGTCGAAATGGCAGATCAGGCGGCTACGAACGAGACTGCTGCGGCACCCGCCGCCACCGGCACTACGAAGAAGGCCAAGTCTGCGTCGTCTGCGAAGAAGCCGCGCGCCAAGCCTGCGCACCCGCGCACCTCTGAGATGGTGACGGCCGCCATCAAGAGTCTGAAGGAGCGCGGCGGGTCGTCGCTGCAGGCGATCAAGAAGTACATAGCCGCGCACTACAAGCTGGACGCGGAGAAGCTGGCGCCGTTTATCAAGAAGTACCTCAAGTCGGCCGTCGTGGCGGGCGAGCTGGTGCAGACGAAGGGGAAGGGCGCGTCCGGCTCGTTCAAGCTTGCCGGCGCCGGCGGCGGGGGGGCGGCCGAGGGCGGCAAGGCTCGTGCTGGCGGTGCCAAGAAGAAGCGCGCCGCTCCGGCCAGCAAGGAGAAGAAGGGCGCCCGTGCGGCCGGCGCAAAGAAGGCTGGTGGCGTGAAGGCGGCGACCGGTCGGAAGGCGGGCGCCGCCAAGAAGGCGTCTGCGGCGTCGGCCGCTCCCGCGGGTGCGAAGAAGGCGGCTGCGGCCAAGCCGGCCAAGGCCAAGTCGCCGTCGAAGGCGAAGAAGGCCGCCAAGGTTCCGACGAAGAAGCCGAAGGCGCCGCGCCCGAAGAAGGCGACGACGCCGTCTAAGGCGAAGGCTTCGCCCAAGAAGAAGAAGTAGAGTAGAGGAGAAAGAGATGGGAAAGGAAGGGTTTGGCGCTTGACTCCGTCGTCCCCACCCCCCGTCGTCGTCTAGTGGCGCGCAAGAGACGCGCGGCCCAAAACGGCCCTTCTCAGGGCCATCAAAGCACGTCGGGGAAGGTTTTGATTGTCGTGTTGCGTTTGGTGTGGGTGTCTGTCTGGCGTTTCTGTATGCCCGTGGGGATGCTGTTTGCGTGCCGCGGTGGTTGGATTGCGGGGGTCGGTGGCGGGTGTGGGCGGCGGTAGCGGTAAGCGGTGTTGTTGTTGTTGTTGTTGTTGTTGTTGTCGTGGTTGATTGTCGCCGTGTTTGTGGCGGCGGCCGACGGTTGGTTTTCTGTCACGTTGTTTTGTTTGAATACGTTGGTTGGCTTGCCTGCGTTCGTTCTTCTCGGATGTCTGTCTTGTCGAGTCGTGTCTGGTCTTTGTTTTGTTCCTTTGTGTGTGTTATGTTTTGCAACGGGGGGCACGTTGAGATGTGGAAGGAGTCGGCGGGGATTTCGGTGGCGTGTAGAGCGAGCGAGCGCGCCTGCCTGGCCGTTGGCCGTCGGAGTGGAGTGCGGGGTTTTTTGTTTTCGAAACGAAAGCGGCGGCCGGCCAGCCACCCGTGCGGTGTGACGTCGGCCGTTGGGTATTGTGCGCTTGGAGCGCCGGGGAGGGATGATGTGTGATTGTTGCGCGCTGCTAGCAGGCAGGCAGGCAGGCAGGCAGGCAGGCAGAGTGAGCGGGTGTGGCGGACGGACGGGAAGTGGCGGTTTTTGTTTTTGGGTTGCGGGGCGAGAGGCAGGCGACCGACAAAGTTTGCTCGCGACGGAGAGATGTTAGTGGCCCTGAAAAGGGCCGTTTTTGTTTGTGCGGTGCGGTGCCGCGGCGCGGTTTAGGCGCGCTCGCCGCGGATGCGGCGCGCGAGCTGGATGTCCTTGGGCATGATGGTGACGCGCTTGGCGTGGATTGCGCACAGGTTGGTGTCTTCGAAGAGGCCGACGAGGTAGGCCTCGCTGGCCTCCTGCAGGGCCATGACTGCGGAGCTCTGGAAGCGCAGGTCGGTCTTGAAGTCCTGGGCGATCTCGCGCACTAGGCGCTGGAATGGCAGCTTGCGGATGAGCAGCTCTGTGCTCTTCTGGTAGCGCCTGATTTCTCGCAGGGCGACGGTGCCCGGCCTGTAGCGGTGGGGCTTCTTGACGCCTCCGGTGGCGGGCGCGCTCTTCCTCGCCGCCTTGGTGGCGAGCTGTTTGCGCGGCGCCTTTCCGCCGGTGGACTTGCGGGCCGTTTGCTTTGTGCGGGCCATAGCGGTAGCGGAGCGGCGTGCGTGGAGGTTAGGTGCGGCGCGGCGTCCGGTGCTGCCTTGACAACGGGCCCGCGCGCCTCCGTGCTGCGCTTATATGCCCTCGGTTGCGCGTGGTGGGGGGAGGGCGGGCCAGAGTCTATATAGGGGGGCGGCGGGCGCGCCGGGCGCAGACCGTAGCCGACTCGCCAGCCGCTGCAGCTGCTGTTTGTGCACGTTTTGCTTTGCCCGAGGAAGGAAGGATGACAGGCCGCGGCAAGGGAGGAAAGGGGCTCGGCAAGGGTGGCGCCAAGCGGCACCGCAAGGTGTTGCGCGACAACATCCAGGGCATCACGAAGCCCGCCATCCGCCGCCTGGCTCGCAGGGGCGGCGTGAAGCGCATCTCTGGTCTGATCTACGAGGAGACCCGCGGGGTGCTGAAGGTGTTCCTGGAGAACGTGATCCGCGACGCGGTGACGTACACTGAGCACGCCAAGCGCAAGACTGTGACGGCCATGGACGTGGTGTACGCCCTGAAGAGGCAGGGGCGCACCCTGTACGGTTTCGGCGGTTAGGCTGCGTCGCAGCGGGCGCTGGCCTTCCCGCGGCCGTGCTTGTGGGTGGGAGAGACTAGAAAACGGCCCTTTTCAGGGCCACCACACTGTTCGGAAGTTGAAAAGTGCGAAAGAGTCTGTGTTGTTGCTGCTGCGTGTGTGCGCTGTGTTGTTTGTTTGTTTCTTTCTCTCTTTCTTTCTTTGTTTCTTTCTTTCCGTTTGAGCGACGTGATGTGACTGGGAGGGGAGAAGGAAAGGAAACGTGTCATGTGGCTGGCTGTGTGTGGAGCTGCTTCGTTTGTGTGTCTTTGTATCGATCGCGACGGAGATGGCGGGCTGTGTGTTGTTGTGCGAGAGGCGGTGATTATTTGCTTGCGTGGTTTGGCTCTGTGTGTTTGCGGCGGCGTTGGGGTTTCCGAGGCAAGGCGTGTGGGCATAGGCGGCCGGATCAGCTGTTTCGTTCGTGTCGACGGCCGTTGCGCGCGGGAGTGGAGGGCGGTGTGTCGACACGCCTCCCTTTAACAATGGTCATTATTGCTGCCGTTGTCGTTTGGAAGGCGACTGCGACCGTGCAAAATGTGTGTGTGTGTGTGTGTGTGTGTGTGTGTGTGTGTTGGGCCACACGGGCTGTGTGGACGACAAGATGGCGGACGTGCGCCGGCGGCGGCTGTGCTGTGAAAGTGCAATGTTAAAACAAAACAAGGTGCGGCGAGGACGACTGAAATTTTGCTTTGGACGTAGGTTTGTGTGGTGGCCCTGAAAAGGGCCGATTGTTGTGGGCCGAGCCGGCAAAGCGCGTTGCGTGCAGGGGAGCACGCGGCGCTGCGATTGCCTGGCCTCCTTTAGGCCTTCTTCTCGGTCTTCTTTGGCAGCAGGACGGCCTGGATGTTGGGCAGGACACCACCCTGTGCGATGGTGACGCCCGACAGGAGCTTGTTGAGCTCCTCGTCGTTGCGGATGGCAAGCTGCAGGTGGCGCGGGATGATGCGCGTCTTCTTGTTGTCGCGGGCCGCGTTTCCGGCCAGCTCGAGCACCTCAGCCGCGAGGTACTCCATGACGGCGGCGAGGTAGACGGGCGCCCCGGCGCCGACGCGCTCTGCGTAGTTTCCCTTGCGCAGGAGGCGGTGGATTCTGCCGACCGGGAACTGGAGCCCAGCCCTGCTTGAGCGGGACTTTGACTTGCCCTTGACTTTGCCTCCCTTTCCGCGTCCGGACATGGCGATGGGCTAGCGACGGTGCACACGAAACGGAAACGAAAACGACCGGTGCGAGCGGCAGCGAGTCGAGCAGCGGAGTGCGTGCCGGCGCAGCCGGGGTGGGGGTGCTTTATGGGCTCGGGTGCGGCGGCCGGTTGCGCGCGCGCCCCATTGGTCGGCGGCCGCAACAGGGCGAGCTGGTAAAGGTGCGGCGGCGGCTGGCGGCGGGTGCCGGCCAGCGGCCAAGCTGTGCTTCCGAAGCGTGCGGACGCTGTTCTTACTGCGCTCCGCCGCCTTTGTGTTGTCACGGCTGGGGATTTCCGACTGCCGCTCCCGCCACGGAGTGGCCGCCTCGCTGCTTGGGACTCGTGCGCCTCGTCGCCGACCTTGGTGGCTCCGTCGACTGCAGGCTCGTTTACGAGCGTGCAGTAGCAATCTTGTCGTTGTCTTAAATTCTGTTCATGATGCTCGTCGCGATTCCAGGTTAGCTGGACTCTAGGCTGGATAGTGAGGGAATTAGTGAGTCAGGGCCCCCTTCACGTGGGACCAGCCCGCGCTCACAGAGGCAAAGGCAGATTACAAAGCATCATATCCGACTGTCTGAGATTCTAGAATCATCCTTTCACCCACCCCAGTCCGCCGTGGTCCCCGCTGGGGCTCCCGCGGCCAAAAATCATCCGACTACACACACAAACCACACTGACTGCCATACAGACAATGTATCATCTTCACTAGGCAATATGGCGGGGGACGATCAAAAGACCAAAAAGAAAACTAAGCGAAAAATCGACACAAGCCAGGCAGAGGGTTCATCTGACTCGAAGCGGAAGATCGAGGATACGAGAGATGACCACGATCCTGACTCAGACCAGACACCCATTGCAGATGAAACCATGGAAGCGGAATCAGTACAACCCCAAGTACCAACCCAAAACCGTTTCAGCGAACTTCCTGACAATGACCCAGGCCACAATGCAGTCCCTCCAAACAACGGAAGGACAAAGTTCAATGTGCCACCAATAGTTGTCTTTGACACAAAAAGCTACATCAAAATCCTTCAGGTGATCAAACCAACCCTCAGTGGAACACTGAAGTCTCACTCCAGGGGGGGAAGAATAACTTATCAGTTCAGCGAAGCGAAGGACTTCAATGCACTATGCACACTTCTGAAGAACGAAAACATACCGTTCTACACTCACGAATTAAACCAGAAAAGACCCCTAAAAGTGGTGATAAAGAAACTACTAGTCACCATGGAACCACAACTCATACATGACGCGCTCTCCCTTCTTGGATTACCAGTACACAAGGTCACCCAAATGTCCATCCTGGACGAAGGTGCCACGGAGAGAAGGTTGCGACCAAACTTCATAGTAGAACTGGAAAACACAGATGAAGGCAGAAAAGTATACAAACTTAAGTCACTGCTGCACCTAGGAGTGACTGTAGAGTCATACAGGGCCCCCAAAGGCCCAACACAATGTCACAACTGCCAAGGATTCAACCATGGCGCCAGAAACTGCCATCTCAAGCCAAACTGTGTAAAATGCGGCAAACAGCACGCGACTGCTACCTGCACCAAAAAACGAGAAGAAAAACCGAAATGCTACAACTGTGAGGGAGAGCATACGGCAAATTTCAAAAAATGTCCAGTTTACCTAGAAATTCTCAAGAAAAGGGAGGAGAAAAAGAATGCCTCCACCACAGCCAGAAATCAAACAAAACTTCCACCAGCACCTGCGATGACTGGAAAAAGCTGGCCAACCCTACGACCCCGACAAACCTGGACTAATCAAAATCCGGCAAACGCACCGACTTCAGCGGCCCAGAACGAGGCACCAACCGCGCAAGACGGAGGAGCCAACACCCCCTTCCCTGGAATCGCAAGCCTGGGAACAGATGTAAAAGAAATTCTCGGCCTCATCAATCAGTTCAACGTCCCAAAAATACTGGGAACAATTCAGAACACAGCAGCCCAGCTAAGGCAAGCTGCTGATCCGATCTCAAAATTCACGATTATATGCCATGCAGTTGTCAGTCTTCTCGGGCCTTAATCAAAGAAGCACAATCATGACTTGGAATGCCAATGGCATTCTATTTCAAAGGAATACCCTCCAAGAATTCCTTGACTCATACAATGTTGGTGTGGCACTAATTACAGAAACGCACCTAACACCAGATGATAAATTTAAAGTACGGAACTACACAATGTACAGAACTGACAGGCCAAACCGGCAAGGGGGCGGTACAGCCGTGTTAGTCAAAAACAGATTGCCGCACAGAAGACTAAACACGCCAAGACTCAGAAGAGCAGAAGCCACAGCAGTAGAAACGACAATAGAGGGGAAAACAGCCACCCTAATCGCTGTGTACAACCCTCCATGTAAACCAAATATTCAACCTGAAGACCTAACTGACCTGACAAACATGGCCGAATACATCATTATAGGTGGGGACTTAAATTCCAAACATGGCACATGGAACTGCAGGGCCACCAACACCAATGGAAGAATACTACGGAAATACCTGGACAACCATAGGAGCCTAACAGTCCTAGCGCCAGACACCCCTACTCATTTCCCATACTACTCGACACACAGACCAGACATACTGGACATATTTATATGCAAAAACCTGAGACACCAGGCCACCATTACCGTGGTAAATGATCTGGACTCAGATCATAATCCAGTTTTAATGACATTAGATGACAACCCGGCAAGGCAGTTCGACACCAGAACTATTAAATCGTTTCACACAAACTGGGAAACGTTCAACAACATTGTTCAGGGAAAAACACCGGAGATTCCTCAGCTCCACACAAGGAGAGCAATCAACACAGCAGTAGAAAACATCAGCAAAATCATAGTAGAAAGCGGGAAGAAAGCCACCACTGCTATAATCCACACCACATCCAGAAATGCTCTCCCTCAGCACATCCAAGACTTACTGCAAGAAAAGAAATACCACCGCCAGAGATGGCAAACCCTTAGGGACCCAGCAGACCGAGCCAGAACCGACAGACTCGCCAGAAGAGTCAGACGCGAACTTCAGGCCTTTAGAGAATCCACCTGGGGAGATGTTCTACGCGATGCAGACAACAACACCGAAAAGTTCTGGAAACTTGTCAAAACCAGAAAGGGGAAACCAGTTGACAATAAGCCACTCCACGGCAGGAACGGAATCGTTTACGAACCGGAGGATAAGGCTGAAACAATGGCCGACACTCTCGAACTACAATTCACCACGCCAGCAGCTGTGGATGACGAGAGTGATGATCACGAGGAACACGTCATAAGACATGTCAACAGAATACTCAGAACCCCAAGCGACACCTCATTTCCACCAGTGGACTCTGAAACAGTCAGAACATGCTTCAGAAACATAGGAAACAAAAAGGCGCCTGGACCAGACAACATCCTACCCCTACAACTGAAACATCTACCTCAAAACGCACTAGAGTTTCTAACAGCAATCTACAACGCTTGCCTAACCTTGCAGTATTTTCCCATGGCTTGGAAACAAGCTAAGGTGATAACCATACCAAAGCCAAATAAGGACCACCTTTTCCCCCAGAACCACAGACCAATTTCCTTACTGAGTTTCTTGGGGAAAGTCCTAGAAAGGTTCATCTACAAGGAGCTCCAGAAATTCAGCACAGAAAACATCATCATCATACAGGAACAGTTCGGCTTCAGGGGTGAACACAGCACCATTCACCAATCGATGAGACTGACTGACGAACTATGCAGAGCTCGAAGTATCAGGCACAGCACAGGGGCAGTCTTCCTTGACATAGAAAAGGCCTTTGATAAGGTCTGGCACCAGGGCCTTATCTACAAGCTCAACCTACAAGGCTGTCCCAAACACATCATACAAATCCTGGCATCCTTCCTTAGGAACAGAACTTTTTATGTAAGACTATCAGGTGCCCAAAGTAACATCAGACAAATAGAAGCTGGAGTGCCCCAAGGTTCAGTATTGGGCCCAGCTCTCTACTCTCACTATACAAATGACGTACCAAAGCAACCAGGGGGCCACCTGTCACTGTTTGCTGACGACACTGCGGTGTACAGGAGCAGTAAAAACTTACTGTTCATCGCCAGGAAACTCCAGGATCACCTACAATTAATCCAGAACTGGGCTAACCTGTGGAAGATAACCATAAATAGTGCCAAAACACAGGCTATTATGTTCACCCACAGGAGAATGAGCCCAAACATAGCCATTAGATTTAACAACGTAAACTTAGAATGGAATGATCATGTAAAATACTTAGGCATAACATTTGACAAAAGACTGACATTCAGTGAACATGTCACCCAAATCTGTAACAGAGGGTCACAGCACATATGTACATTATACCCCCTCCTCAAAGGAGAAGGACTATCAGTAAATACCAAGTTAAAACTATACAAATCAGTAGTGCTACCATCCATACTATACGGTTCAGAACTCTGGTCACTGGCTTCAAACAAGAACATCAAAAAAGTTCAAGCAGTGCAAAATAGATTCTTGCGCTTGGCACTAAATGCGTCCCGCTATTTGCCAAACAGACACCTGTACCTCTTGGCAAATATCGAGCCAATCTCGCAACTCATCAAAACAAAATCCGAAAAATTCTTTGCCTCAACCTCCATTTCTAATCATCCAACCATCAGAAACTTAGGAATCATTCCCGACAACCCCACAGCAAAATACCCGAAAATGACGCTCACGCGCCAATTTCACGTCTAAAAATCAAACAATCCGACTAACATTCAGTCATGAAACACTACTCAATTCATTATCAAACACATCCCTTATCATCCTACCACTTTATCATGCAACATCACTCATGACGCACTCCAAACCCATCATTCCAATCCCCACATCTCAGACAGAAGGTATGGGCTTCAATCAGTCCCGGTCCTTCGAAACAAATAAGGGGTCTAGAACCCATCCGACATCCCACACACGCGGCGGGTGCCACTGTGTGGGGAGACGCTGACTAGAGCGGAGCGCTTGCTACTGGTGTTGCTGCTGCCGTACGTTCGTTCGAGATGCCGCCCAAGACTAGCGGGAAGGCCGCCAAGAAGGCTGGCAAGGCGCAGAAGAACATTTCGAAGGGCGACAAGAAGAAGAAGCGCAAGAGGAAGGAGAGCTATGCCATCTACATCTACAAGGTGCTGAAGCAGGTGCACCCTGACACGGGCATCTCGTCGAAGGCGATGAGCATCATGAACAGCTTCGTGAACGACATTTTCGAGCGCATTGCGGCCGAGGCTTCTCGCCTGGCGCACTACAACAAGCGCTCGACCATCACGTCCCGCGAGATCCAGACCGCTGTGCGGCTGTTGCTGCCTGGCGAGCTGGCCAAGCACGCCGTGAGCGAGGGCACGAAGGCGGTGACCAAGTACACGAGCTCCAAGTAAGGAGGTGGCTCTGGAATGGAAGGAAGGAAGGATGGAGAAGGCTCCTCCGTTGCGAGAGCGGCAAAACGGCCCTTTTCAGGGCCACCAACTTGCCTTTTGCGGGAAGGGCGGAATTGTTGTTGTTGTTGTTGTTGTTGTTTGTGTGGACGGCTGTGATGTATGTGTGCATTTTGATTGTGGGTGGGGGGGGCGCGTCAAAGCGTGTTGCGGGGTACGGCCACGAGGTTGGTCGCCGTGGCGTGGAATGGTGGCACGCCTCGTTGGAGTGGTTTTGACCCATTGGTGTTGGTGTTGGTGTGTGTTACCTGTCTGCGAGGGGGGACAGTGCGATCGGCGACTTTTGTGTCACCGTAACGACGGCCGTTTGCGGGTTTGTTTTTTTTTTTTTTGCACATCATACATGGCGAGGGTGAAATGTGAAATGTTTTTGTTTGGTTTGTTTTTTTTTTCTTTGCCGCCCACTATTCCCTTTGCTGTACGCCGAGTTTGACAATGGTGCGACGTAACTGCAGCGTGGAGGTGTGTGAGTGACGTTGAAATGAACGTGCCATTAAGACGCATTGTTGTTGTATTGTACTGTACGTGTACGGCGACACGCACGATGATGTACCATTCGACTCTGATTTTTGATAGCCGTGTCTGACTGATTGCGTACGACGCACGCACACCGATGTCGTCATTCAAGATGCACGCGTGTCCAGTGCAGTACAGTAAGCGCGACGCTAGACGACGACGACGACGACGACGACGACGACGACGACGACGACGGCGGCGGCGGTCGTCGTCGTTTGTTTGGCGAATGTCTGTACACGTGTTTGTCTGTGTCCATCCGGTATGTATTTGTTTGTTTGAAAGTGTTTTGTGTGTCGGTGACGTGGTCCGATCCGTCGCCCCCTGAGTAACTGTCGATCGGCGCGATAGACCGGCGTCACGCAACTGAACCGAAGTCTTGGGCACACCCGTCATACTGTTGTACACCGTCGCGCTGAGAACGGTAACGAAAGGTTGACTTTGATCGGTCGAATGTGTGGGCAGAACGTGAGGAATGAGGCAAGAGTGCAAGGAGGGGGGGCAAAAGAGAGAGGAAGGGAAAAAGGGGAGAAACGCATTCGTAGAGCAACGGAACGTTCCCGTGTCGGAGGCGTATTGGAGCCGCACTGAAATGCGTTTAACGGCGGCGCGGCTGCAAGTGTCTGCCGTGGTGAACGTTACCTTTGACGGCTGCATTGGGCTTTGCTTTCGCTTTCGCTTTCCCGGATGTACGTAACGTTTGTTGATATGGTTCTGAGGAAGAGTGTATGACAGTGCCGTGCCGTCCATGTTCGTGTGCCCTCCCATTGTGTGTATGCTATTGTCTGTGTACTTGAATGATGTATGTAGGTGTTAGTGGACATGTTTTACCAGTGGGGGGAAATGGATCGTCGATAGTTGCCGTCACTCTGTCACGGTCGAGATGACGCACCCTCCGTACAGAAAGGTGTCGAGAAAGTGAGTGTGTGTGTGTGTGTGTGTGTGTGTGTGTGTGTGTGTGTGTGTGTGTGTGTGTGTGTGCGCGTCCGTGAATTGGCAGTGTTTGGAGGTGGGCGTGCCCTGCATGTGGCCCGGAAGGCTGTTCGTTTGGCGGTAGTGTTGTGTGGACAGGGGAGGGGCATGCGTAACGCTGCTGGCATGGCATTTCGGGAGATGGGAGGGGGCAAACGAGGAAACGAGGAGCGGCGGCCAAAGACGGGACGGGGAGGGGCGCGGTGTGGGTGGCTTGCGCCTGTGCTCGGCGTTGTGGTTTGTGCAAAAGAGGAGGAGAAAAACAATGAGTTGCCAGGGAGGGGAGCGGTGTTGTGTTGTGGTTGTCGTGGTGTAGCCGCAGACGCGGCTGTCAGTGAACGTGGCGAGACGGACGGATGCGCGGAGGGGCGGGGGCGGCGCATTTCGCCGGTGCCGTGCCGTGCCATGCCTGAAAGCCGCGTGGTCGCTGTGTTGTTGGTGGCGTGGGGGCGAGGAGAGTACCGTACGGGTGTGCTTGTGCGCCGGAAATGGCACACTGCGCCTGCCCGTCTTGGAGGCTGATGGCTGTGGTGTGGAAATGGGGCGCGGTGATGTTGAAGCAGAAAAGAAACCAAGAAAACGGAAGGCGTGATGCGGCGGTGGTGGTGAGAGCGGGAAAAACAAAACAAAAAAAAAAAAAAGAAGGAAAAACAACAAGAAACAAAAAAGAAAACAAAAAGTCTATCAATATTAAAATGTAAATGGAAATGGAAATGGACCCAGGTATAACCTCCCTGCACAAATAGCAGAGAGTCCGATGGTAATAAAAATGTGCCAGAATGTTAACGTCCCTACAAAAGAAACCCAACGATAATATTAATGAAAGAATGAACCGTATGTAACATTGCAACAGACACAATGAAACCTGATAAATTGTATAAGGGCAGCAGCGTTGACCTTTGGCCCTGTATTCAGAATAAAAAGAGCCAAAGATTGTTACCCCAATGAAAAAGACACTGAAACACGTATGTAACATAGCAGCGATGGCGAGACATTGTAGCATCTGTGACCAGAGAGTTTGCGCTGGACTGCGCGAGTGTTGCGAGCGGTTCTCAGTCAGTCAGTCAGTCAGTCGTTGCGAGTCTGTAGCTCTGTGTAGTTGAGGGCTGTACTCTGTCAGTAGTCGTCGCGTGCAGTACGCTAATAGTCGTCATGCAGAGCGGTCGGTCAGTAGTAGGAGCCGAGTGCGGTTGTGTGATGTAGGCGGTCGGCAACACTGGTCAAGATGGTGAATAAGGTATACTGTTAATTAATATAATCATTAGATAATGAAAAATTTTATTTATTGTAATTATTCTCCAACAAGTTCCCCAATAATAATGTTTATTTCAAAAGCATTTTTCAAACATTTAATTTTTTATTGAACTAAAGAGTTCGTTGCACTTCACATTTCATTCCACTTCTTTGAAGAAAAATTTCACTAAAATCACAAAAAAAGAGAATATTATTATTTGCAATGCAGTTCCTCCAAGCGCTGCGCAACAACAAGAGCAGAAATGTGACATCCATTTATTCGGAGGTAAGACTTTAATTCTGATTGTTTTGCACAGGGCCAAAGACCGATATTTCGGTTTAATTGAAGTTTCTTGTCACTGAACGGACTTTAAATGTTGTGAAGAATTTATATTTGAGTCAGATTGCGAATTTCACATTTTTGTTGCCATTTTCAATACCTCTCATTGTGGGCGAGGTTACAATTAGCGCAATGTCCATTAGCATCCGTAAATAACATTGTCCATTATTTTAAAATTTGCGGGGAGGTTACAACACACACAAAAAAAAAAAAAAAAAAAAAAAAATTTGCATTTATATCCGCTCCTCAATTGTAGATACCCCTTACACAGCTGTGTGCAATGAATGAGTGCTGGCTGGTAATTAATTGCACTCCTTGGAGGGAAATGCCATAGGAAGTAGTCTTTAAAAAGTGAATGTTTTTCGTTAAAAGACAAAAGGTACTTTAGAAAAAAGTAATAGTGGGGCTTTTGTTGTTGAACAAAATAAGTACAATGAACATACGTTATCAGATTTGCGCAATGCAGCTTCACACTACCTTTTGATTATAACACAATATACTATACATCGTCCCGAACCGTGACCAGAGTCGCGAGACGAGCAGAGCACGCCGCCGACGCCCGCTCAGTACAACCGTCCACCCGCTACTACTGTCGACCGACTACTACCTCTCCCGACTCGCGCTACAATATATATAACAACTGTTCCTGGCGACCCGGTGCGTGCCACTACTGTCGTCTGGCGCGGTCCAAGCGCCGACTAGCAACGATAAATAACTCTCTGGTCAGACAGAGATGCTGTCATGCCTCGCCATCGCTCTGGTAATGAATACATACGTGTTGCAGCGTGCGTACCACCGGAACACGCAGTGGCGGAGCCAAAGACTGTGTTGTCGAGGTCGAGTGCGAGCGGGAAGAGAGGCAGCGTCGGCACGGAGATGCAAGCGAGCGCGAGACGCACGGGGGCTGCGGCGTGGCGCGTTTGCGGTCGGCGCCTTTGGTGGCAACGGCCGGGACAAGCAGCGGTGTATGGTGTGGTGCGGGGCGGACAGGGGCGGCGGTGGACGGGGAGGAGGCGGCGCGACGACGGCATGGGGGCGAAAACGGGACGGGGGACGGCGGATGCTGAGAGGCGTCACGCGCGGACAGGACACAGACACAGAGACACACAGATTGGAAAGGGAGGGTGCGCGGTAGTAGTTGGGAATGTGCGTACCGTGCGGGATGGGAGTGGGCGAGGAACACGGTCGTGGCCCCCTGTTTTTTGGGTGCGTGTGATGACGTCGGTGTGTTGTGGGAAGGGAAGGTGCTGTGGCGGCGGCGCGTAATGGGCGTAGGCCGAAAAGAGAAAGGAACGTGGGCAGTGTGTTGGCAAGCGTCGGTTCGACTGCGACGTTGATGGGCAGGGCAAGGTTAATGGTGGTAGGAGTAGGCGTGTGGGCGCAAAAAATCTGCCGCTGCAGGCGGTGCCGTAACCGCCATGGCGGGAAGGAGAGAGAGAGGGCCAAAGAAAGAAAGAAAGAAAGAAAGAAAGAAGAAAACAAAAAAAAAAACAAAAAAAAAAAAGGAGGCGGGGGCGAAAGTGGAGAGGCGGTGGTGTGAGAAGGGCGGGGGCGGAAGGAAGGCAGGAAGGACAAGAGGCGAGGCGACGGCTTGCTTTGTGTATCGGTCGGTCTCTGGCTATGCTTCGTTTTCTGCAGCAGGGTCGGTGCGCGGCGTGGCTCGCGGCAGTGGGAACGCCTGGTGGCTGGACGGCCAGCAATGCGGTTGGATGGGCGGCCACAGCACCGCACCTGTGCCCGAGGAGGAGACGCTGGCGGCGGGCCCTGAGGTGAGGCCGGCTCGGCTGGGGCTGTGGATGTGTAGGTGTGCGCCGCTGCTGCAACAACGAGTAAAACGCGAGAAGAAGGGATGGCGGTAGAGAGAGAGAAAAAAAAAAAGGTCGTGTTGTGTTGATGCGCAGGCAGACGCGTACAGAGAGACGAGCCCGGTCTGCAGCAGGGTGTGGCCGTGCCGAGTGCAGAGCAGCGGCGGCTCGGTTCGGTTCGGTTCGGCCCGGCCCGGCGGGCCGCGCTGTTGTCGCGGACGTGAGCGCCCCCTGGCGGGTGGCCGGAGGCGGCGCGGCGTGTTGGACGTGTGGCTGGTGGCAGTGCACAATTTGCGAGTGGCTGGCGGTGTGGTGTGGCGGTTGGCGCGTCGGGCGGCGGAGAGAGAGAGAGAGAGAGAGAGAGGGAGGAGAGGTATGTGTTGCGGGCGCCCTTTGCTGCGCTGCGTCGTTGCGTGTGCCGTACAGGGCGGGCGCTTGTCGACTGTGTGGGCGGTGTGGCGAATTGGCGTGAAACGGCTGCCGAGAGGTGTGTGGTAGCGAGCCGGTCGTTGTCAGTGCGAAGGGGAATGTGCGTGCGTTTGGCGGTTTCGGTGTGCTTTTTGCGGCGTGAGAGTGGGAATTAGTGGGGCCGGCTGTTGTGTTGGTTCCTTGTGTCTTGTGTCGCGTAGCTTGATGGCAACGTGGAAGGACGCCGGTTTCGTTTCGAGCCTTGCGTGTGGTTGTCGACGTTGACTGGTTGGCGTGTGCCGATGCACGTGCATGTGTGGGTCGCGAGTGCGTTTTTGGCTGTGTGTGTGTGTGTGTGTGTGTTTTGGGGGGGAAGGGGGAGGCGGTGGTGAAAGTGCAGTCGTTGCCACGGGCGTCGTCGGGTGGGGCTGGGGCTGTGCGTCGTGGCGGAAAGGTGGTAGGTTGCGGGAAGCGAGCCCGTCGTTGACGGTGTCGCGTGAGTTGTGAATCGAGTGGGGCGCGGGGCGCGGGACAGGAGCAGCGTGCCGCTGCGTCGTGGTCGTCAGCAGAGGCTGTGCGTGTGCTTGTCCTTTTTGTGGGCGGTTCGTGCGAGGCGTTTTTGTTTTGTGTTGCCCTAGTTGTTAGTTTATTTTGTTTGTGTTTGTTATTTTGAGACGACGACTGGTTGGTGGCGTGCGCGCGAAGTGGCGGTGTGCGCTTCCCGTGTCGTTTGTGTTGTTTTGTTTTTGTTTTGTTTTTTTTTGCACTGGGCCCCGGGGGGTGGGTGGGTGGGTGGGTGGGTGGGTGGGTGCGTGCGTGCGTGCGTGTGTGTCGATTGCCGGCTGGCGAAAGGTGCGCCATCGGCGGGGTGGGTCGCCGGCACAAGTAGAGGCGGCGGCGTTGTTGCTGTTGTTGTGTGGTGTTTGTTTTGTTCGGCTGTGTCGGCGAGCTGTGTTGCGGTGCGTGTGAATGGTGGTGCAAAAGTGCTGGCGTTGGGGCTGCGACTGCGACGGCGGCGAGCCGCGGGCGCGCATGATAGTGATGTTGTGAACAGCGGCTGTGTACGGTAGTGGTGTTGTTGTAGCACGACGTGCATCCGGGCCGGCGCGGAAAGCGCAGTTGCGGGCGGTTGCCCTTCGGTGCCAGCCATGTCGCGTGAGCGGCGGGTTGCTCTGGTGTCGACACGTGGTGCTCTGGGTTGTTGTGTGGTGCCCTTTGGCCGGTGGGGATGGTTCGCGTGTGTCTCGTTCGCGCTCGGTATCTGGTCGTGGTCGTGCTGCTCCCCCGTCTGTCGGCGGTTTTCGACGTCGTCTGTACGTTTTTGTTCGTTTGCGGCGTGCCTGCCGACGTCGCCCCGTCGCGACCTTTCAACCGAAAGTGTGGCGCCCGAAGGTGAACGAACGTAACCCTGACCTCGGCGCTTTACGCTGAGCCGAGCGAACCGAACCTAACCTGTGGTGTGGCGAGGTGAGCTCAGCCTGTGAGCCCCTAACGTCTACGTACGGTAAGCTGTCCGGCTCACGCCTCACGTTTGAACGCTTTTTTAACCTACGTTTGACGCTTCTTAACCTAGCACTGACCCCTTAACCTAACGTGTAACCTAACCTAACCTAACCTAACCTAGCCTAGCCTCTGACGCCTGACGTGTTTGAATGCTTAACCTAAGTTTGACGCTTAACCTAACCCAAGTCCCCTTAACCTAACCCATGTCCACCTAACCTAACCTAACCTAACCTAGACGTGTAAACGTAATGTGTAACGCGTAACGTGTAAGGTCGGCTGGCGTGTGTGCTGACGGCAGATTGGGTTGGTCTGTAGATTCGGATTGCGGTTTGCCTCGGTCGAGGGGTTGGGTCGGAAGCGGCGAGGGGCGGCGGCGCCTGTTGCGCAGGCGGCGTCCGTTTGCGGCGGGCAATTGTTGAGAAACGGCTGTGAATGTTGGCGGGCGAGAGGAGGAGGAGGACGGCGCGCGATGTGGCCCGACGGCTGCGGGCCGATCGGGAAACGGCGGGAGGGCGACGGAAGGCGATGGGGCGGCGGAGGCGCGTTTGCACGGCCGTCATCGCCGCACGCCTCGGCTTGTGTGGCTGTGGCGCCGGCCGCGCTGGCCGGGCTGCCGCGGCGACGGTGTGGGAGTTTTGCCGAAGGTTTGGCCATTGTGGCGGGTCGTCGGCTGGGGCTGTGGGGGCGGCATTTGGGCGGGGGCGGCGATTCTCGGCGGGCCGACCCAGGCTGTAGCGCGCGGTAGCTGCAGTTTGGCCGTGGTTTGCGGCGCTGCCGTGGCGACTGGTTGGCGACTGTGGTGTGGCTGTGTGTAGCCCCATCCTCGGTGGTTTGAAAGGCGCGGGCGGTTGTGGCGCAGGTTTGGGGCTGCTCCGCACAGGCTGTCGGACGTTGGGCGGTAGCAAGCGCGGGAGGCGCGGCGCGGCGGCGCGCAGAGTGGCGGCCGCTCTCTCGGCCGTCCGCGCCCGCCCGCGACACTGGCTGGGCCCTTGTGATTCTCTGCTCCGCTGCTGTGCTGTGCTTGCGTGCCTGCCGTCCCGCTCGCTCTCGCTCTCGCTGTGTGTTACGCGCGTCGTCGAAATGGCAGATCAGGCGGCTACGAACGAGACTGCTGCGGCACCCGCCGCCACCGGCACTACGAAGAAGGCCAAGTCTGCGTCGTCTGCGAAGAAGCCGCGCGCCAAGCCTGCGCACCCGCGCACCTCTGAGATGGTGACGGCCGCCATCAAGAGTCTGAAGGAGCGCGGCGGGTCGTCGCTGCAGGCGATCAAGAAGTACATAGCCGCGCACTACAAGCTGGACGCGGAGAAGCTGGCGCCGTTTATCAAGAAGTACCTCAAGTCGGCCGTCGTGGCGGGCGAGCTGGTGCAGACGAAGGGGAAGGGCGCGTCCGGCTCGTTCAAGCTTGCCGGCGCCGGCGGCGGGGGGGCGGCCGAGGGCGGCAAGGCTCGTGCTGGCGGTGCCAAGAAGAAGCGCGCCGCTCCGGCCAGCAAGGAGAAGAAGGGCGCCCGTGCGGCCGGCGCAAAGAAGGCTGGTGGCGTGAAGGCGGCGACCGGTCGGAAGCCATCCGCCAGTCGTATGTCCCAATAAGAGGAGAATAACACAGGATTTACCTGACGGCATTGCCTGCATTCGTCAGAGGAGAGAGATTGGGTTGAACTTCTTTATTTGTGGTATGGCAGCAGGGTATGCGGGATTATAAAAAGTGAAGCATAGGGACGGAGCTGCAAGCAGCGTCCGCTTAGGGCACTCCCGGTTTCTCATCTGTCGAGGAGTGCAACAGGCCGCTGATAGCGGTCACGAACATCTTGAGGAGCACCAATGTCTCGAATGAGGGGATTGGCAGAGGCATGCGACCGTCGGTAAAAACGGTCGGCAGTCTGCTGGATGCGGAGCATCACGTCCAATTCATCAGCTGCTTGGTGTAGGTAGCCATGCGGGAACTGCGGGTGGACATGGAAGACCCGCCGAAGAATCTTATTCTGTTGCGCCTGTAGACGCTGGATATGCGTGGGGGCTGCATTGCCCCAAGCCTCACATGCATAGTCAACAATCGGCCGAATAAATAATCGGAAGATGAGGAGGCCATTCCGGATGGAGAGGTCAGACCCCTCATTAGGGAATGGGTACAGTGCACCCATCCGCTGGTGGACTTTGGCTCGGACGGCGTCGATATGCGGCTTCCAGAGTAGGCGATCGTCCATGATGACGCCCAGGTACCGGACAGTCTTCTGCCAGGGGAGAGCGGTCCCGTAAAGGTGAAGTGGCGGGGCCGGCATCGTTGTCTTCCTCGTAAAGACGATGGCCTGTGTCTTCAGGGGGTTGAACCGGATGCGCCAGCGAGCTGCCCAGATCTCCAGATCGTCGCACGCCCTCTGCAACCGGGAATGCATGGCTGCATGCCACCGGCTCCTGGTGTAGAGCATAGTATCATCGGCGTAGACGGCTTTCTCCACACGGGGCGACGTCGGAAGGTCCGATGTAAAGATAGTGTAAAGGACGGGGCCCAGGACAGAGCCCTGCGGCACCCCAGCGACGATGGGCCTGGCAGTGGAGAGGGCTGCTTCAACGCGGACAGCGAAAGTGCGGTGCCGCAGGTACGATGCAATGAGGCGCACGTATGCCCGGGGAAACCCAAGGTGGGCCATCTTCCAAAGAAGGCCAGTGTGCCAAACACTGTCAAATGCCTTGGTGACATCAAGAAGAACCGCTCCACAGTATTCCCGGTTATTGAAGGCGAGAGTGATGTACTCCACAACACGTACAATCTGCTGGGTCGTGGAGTGGCCGCGGCGGAAGCCGAACTGTTCCGGGGGGAGGATTTCCCGAAGATCCAGGATGGCCCGGAGTCGCTGAAGAAGTAGCCGCTCAAACAACTTGCTGAGGTGTGGAAGCAAACTGATAGGCCGGTAGGATTTTGGGTCTTTCCGATCCTTGCCCGGCTTGGGAACAGCAATAACGATGGAGTGCTTCCACGCTGCAGGGTAGGTGCGAGTCCGCAGAACCCAATTGAAGATGGCAGTGAGACGAACAACTGCCAGGAGCGGCAGGTTCTTAAGGACCCGGCCAGTAATGTTATCAACACCTGGAGCCTTGGACGCCGGGAGAGCCCTGATGCCCGCACGGACTTCAGCCACTGAAATAGGCGGGATGTCGTCGTGGTCCTCCTCCTCGTCCCCATGGAGGATGGTCTGCACCTCGGTGTCAACCTGGGCGACGTGCAACGGGTCCACACCATCTTGAAGGGGTGTAAAATTCTCCTGAAAGATGTCCGCAAGGAGATTCGCCTTATCCGCATGTAGATAGGCCGTCCCAGTCGGTGTTGCAAGAGGGGGTATCCGTGTCCTGCGTTTCGTAAAAAAGCGGACCGCATTCCAGTGCATGGGGTCGGGGGTGAACGCCTGCAATTTCGCAGCCCAGCGTCGATTCTTATGCTGGACAATCGCCGCCTTGATGTCACGGCGCAGGCTGTTGATTTGGCGCTTCAGCTGTGGGTCCCGGGTCACACGCCAATCCTTGCAGAGGCGGTTACGAGTGCGGATGTCCTGGAGGATTTCCGCCGGGAGAGCGGAAGATGCGAATGTGCTGGGGCGCTGGCGGGGTGTCGCTCCCTCCAAAGCGGCGGTGAGAGTATCAGCGAACTGGTCGACAGAGGCCTCGTGAACGCCGACGCCATCCACTTGTCGCTGCAGGGCTGCAGTAACTCGTCGCTGGAAGCAGGGCCAATCCGTGTGGTTGAAATTGAGGTGGCCCTGACTCTGCGCCGGGGCGACGTCCAGTTGAAAGAGAACGGGCAGATGGTCGGAGTTCAGTTCGTGAAGGACTTCAGCAGTCAGGAACTGATTAAGTCCCCGAGTAATGGCGATGTCAAGAATGTCGGGCCTCCCTCTGCTAGGATAACACGTCGGCTCCACGGGCCCACAGACATACGCGTTCACCTCTTCAGTGGCCTGGAGTAGAAGGCGGCCATTACGATTGGTGACCAATGAATTCCAGGCCGCATGTTTGCAATTAAGGTCACCTGCGATGAAATATTTGCCTGGAGTCCGCAGAAGGAGACGGGCATCATCGATGAGGAGCTGGCGGCGAGGGCTCCGGTAGACAGCCATAAACGTGACCGGTCCAGTGGCTGTTTCAACCTGGACAGCAGTGACTTCTATAGACCCGATGGCAGGCGGTTGAATTTCACAATGCGGGAGGGAGGAGCGGATGAAGATCGCCGTGCCACCCCCTTGCGTCGGTCTGTCGGTCCGAAAGCAGCGGTAATTTGCGATGTTGGAGCGGATGCCTGGTTTGAGAAACGTCTCATTCACCAGGCATATGTCCACGTCATGTTCAAACAAGAACTGCCGGAGCTCCTCAAGGTCGTAGGTGAGGTTGGCGGCGTTATAAGCCACGATGCGGAAATCATCCAAGCGGCGGCGTCTAGGCATGCTGGGCTACTGAAGTGTCTGCAGTAGGAGCCGGAAGGCTGCGTGAGATCGTCGCCTCCACCGTGGCGGCGATGGTTGCAGGCAGGTTGACGATGGCATTGGTCAACTCGGTCACCATCGTGGTCAGATGCTGCAGCAGCTGGAAAACGTCGTGGAGCCCAACAGTAGGCACCGCAGTGGGTGAAGGAGAAGCTGGCTGGCGGTCCTGGCGCGGAAGAGGCGGCGGGACGCTTGGCACCTCGGCAGCTGCAGTAGCCCGTGGGTGGGAGACGCCCTTCAGTGCATCGGCCACTGTGACACCGGGCTGGATCCTCGCGGACCGGCGTTCCATGAGGGAGGGCCACGTACGGTTGTCATTGGCCGGCCGTGTGGGCGGCGGTTGGCGCCGCCGGCGGGTATCAGCACGTCGGGAAGGCGGGACGGGAGGAAGACCCCGCTGCCGACGGCTAGCCTCCTTATGCTTCGCGCAGGAACGAAAATTGGCAGGATGACTGCCTCCACACAGGCCACAGATGGGCGGCTCATCCTTGCTTCGTGGACAAAGGCGGCTGTCGTGGCCAGCACCACACTTGACGCACATAGGCGGCATAGTGCAGTGACGGGCCACGTGGTTGAACCCTTGGCACCGGAAGCATTGGACCGGGCCACGGGACTTCCGCAGACGTTCCACAGTGACGGAGAGGTCGTAAATCCTGGTTAGCTGGAATATTTCCCGATGCCGAGGAGTGTCCTGCAGGACGACGACGCGGTGGCCAGTAAGCTGATTGGTCCCGGGCATACGATGGTAATCCACCACCGTCGCGACGAAGCCGAGGTCCTCCAGTTCTTCCTTCAGTTCGTCATGGGTGAGAGACGCCGGAATGTGCTTCAACAGCGCCTTCAGAGTCGGCGGACGGACCGCTGGATAGGTATACATGGGGATACCCTCTCGCCCAACCATATCCATTACAGTCACATAATCCTCAGTACAGGAGAGGTTGAGTTTGAGGGTATCACCCCCTGTCTGCTTGGCAGTAAACGACTGCTTACAATGTTCCTTTAACCACGTGTGCAGTTGCTTGTAGGAGTTCTTAAACTGCAACACAATGGGCGGCACCTTCCGCTGCAGCTGAGGCTGGGACGGTTGCTGCTGCGCCCCCTGCTGTTGCTGTTGCTGCTGGGGCGGTGGAACGTCGTCCGCGCCGTCTTGGATGACGTCGTAGCGGTTAGACGTTGGCACCGCGTCCGTGTCAGGCCGCCGCTGCGGCTGCTTCGAGACCTTCTTCTTTGGTGGCTTCCGGAAACCGTCATCTGCCCCGGTGGCGGCGTCGCCGGTACGCTTACGACTATGCTGCTGGTGGCCGTCGTCATCTTCACCCGAAGAGTCATGAGTGCAATCCATACCGAGATCCAAAGTCCTTGCACAGGTCGTCAACAGATCGTTTTCACGGAGGCGTTGCCTGGTCATCATAGGTGGGGGGCCGGATGAGGCCGCCGACGAAGTATTCTCCGCCGGACGGCGATCCGCCACACCCTCAGCCGGAGTAGCGTCCGTAGACATAACGAGCTCTCGCGCGACACGTCCGCTCTCGTCGGAAGACTAACTCCGAATGCGACCGGTCGGAAGGCGGGCGCCGCCAAGAAGGCGTCTGCGGCGTCGGCCGCTCCCGCGGGTGCGAAGAAGGCGGCTGCGGCCAAGCCGGCCAAGGCCAAGTCGCCGTCGAAGGCGAAGAAGGCCGCCAAGGTTCCGACGAAGAAGCCGAAGGCGCCGCGCCCGAAGAAGGCGACGACGCCGTCTAAGGCGAAGGCTTCGCCCAAGAAGAAGAAGTAGAGTAGAGGAGAAAGAGATGGGAAAGGAAGGGTTTGGCGCTTGACTCCGTCGTCCCCACCCCCCGTCGTCGTCTAGTGGCGCGCAAGAGACGCGCGGCCCAAAACGGCCCTTCTCAGGGCCATCAAAGCACGTCGGGGAAGGTTTTGATTGTCGTGTTGCGTTTGGTGTGGGTGTCTGTCTGGCGTTTCTGTATGCCCGTGGGGATGCTGTTTGCGTGCCGCGGTGGTTGGATTGCGGGGGTCGGTGGCGGGTGTGGGCGGCGGTAGCGGTAAGCGGTGTTGTTGTTGTTGTTGTTGTTGTTGTTGTCGTGGTTGATTGTCGCCGTGTTTGTGGCGGCGGCCGACGGTTGGTTTTCTGTCACGTTGTTTTGTTTGAATACGTTGGTTGGCTTGCCTGCGTTCGTTCTTCTCGGATGTCTGTCTTGTCGAGTCGTGTCTGGTCTTTGTTTTGTTCCTTTGTGTGTGTTATGTTTTGCAACGGGGGGCACGTTGAGATGTGGAAGGAGTCGGCGGGGATTTCGGTGGCGTGTAGAGCGAGCGAGCGCGCCTGCCTGGCCGTTGGCCGTCGGAGTGGAGTGCGGGGTTTTTTGTTTTCGAAACGAAAGCGGCGGCCGGCCAGCCACCCGTGCGGTGTGACGTCGGCCGTTGGGTATTGTGCGCTTGGAGCGCCGGGGAGGGATGATGTGTGATTGTTGCGCGCTGCTAGCAGGCAGGCAGGCAGGCAGGCAGGCAGAGTGAGCGGGTGTGGCGGACGGACGGGAAGTGGCGGTTTTTGTTTTTGGGTTGCGGGGCGAGAGGCAGGCGACCGACAAAGTTTGCTCGCGACGGAGAGATGTTAGTGGCCCTGAAAAGGGCCGTTTTTGTTTGTGCGGTGCGGTGCCGCGGCGCGGTTTAGGCGCGCTCGCCGCGGATGCGGCGCGCGAGCTGGATGTCCTTGGGCATGATGGTGACGCGCTTGGCGTGGATTGCGCACAGGTTGGTGTCTTCGAAGAGGCCGACGAGGTAGGCCTCGCTGGCCTCCTGCAGGGCCATGACTGCGGAGCTCTGGAAGCGCAGGTCGGTCTTGAAGTCCTGGGCGATCTCGCGCACTAGGCGCTGGAATGGCAGCTTGCGGATGAGCAGCTCTGTGCTCTTCTGGTAGCGCCTGATTTCTCGCAGGGCGACGGTGCCCGGCCTGTAGCGGTGGGGCTTCTTGACGCCTCCGGTGGCGGGCGCGCTCTTCCTCGCCGCCTTGGTGGCGAGCTGTTTGCGCGGCGCCTTTCCGCCGGTGGACTTGCGGGCCGTTTGCTTTGTGCGGGCCATAGCGGTAGCGGAGCGGCGTGCGTGGAGGTTAGGTGCGGCGCGGCGTCCGGTGCTGCCTTGACAACGGGCCCGCGCGCCTCCGTGCTGCGCTTATATGCCCTCGGTTGCGCGTGGTGGGGGGAGGGCGGGCCAGAGTCTATATAGGGGGGCGGCGGGCGCGCCGGGCGCAGACCGTAGCCGACTCGCCAGCCGCTGCAGCTGCTGTTTGTGCACGTTTTGCTTTGCCCGAGGAAGGAAGGATGACAGGCCGCGGCAAGGGAGGAAAGGGGCTCGGCAAGGGTGGCGCCAAGCGGCACCGCAAGGTGTTGCGCGACAACATCCAGGGCATCACGAAGCCCGCCATCCGCCGCCTGGCTCGCAGGGGCGGCGTGAAGCGCATCTCTGGTCTGATCTACGAGGAGACCCGCGGGGTGCTGAAGGTGTTCCTGGAGAACGTGATCCGCGACGCGGTGACGTACACTGAGCACGCCAAGCGCAAGACTGTGACGGCCATGGACGTGGTGTACGCCCTGAAGAGGCAGGGGCGCACCCTGTACGGTTTCGGCGGTTAGGCTGCGTCGCAGCGGGCGCTGGCCTTCCCGCGGCCGTGCTTGTGGGTGGGAGAGACTAGAAAACGGCCCTTCTCAGGGCCACCACACTGTTCGGAAGTTGAAAAGTGCGAAAGAGTCTGTGTTGTTGCTGCTGCGTGTGTGCGCTGTGTTGTTTGTTTGTTTCTTTCTCTCTTTCTTTCTTTGTTTCTTTCTTTCCGTTTGAGCGACGTGATGTGACTGTTAGGGGAGAAGGAAAGGAAACGTGTCATGTGGCTGGCTGTGTGTGGAGCTGCTTCGTTTGTGTGTCTTTGTATCGATCGCGACGGAGATGGCGGGCTGTGTGTTGTTGTGCGAGAGGCGGTGATTATTTGCTTGCGTGGTTTGGCTCTGTGTGTTTGCGGCGGCGTTGGGGTTTCCGAGGCAAGGCGTGTGGGCATAGGCGGCCGGATCAGCTGTTTCGTTCGTGTCGACGGCCGTTGCGCGCGGGAGTGGAGGGCGGTGTGTCGACACGCCTCCCTTTAACAATGGTCATTATTGCTGCCGTTGTCGTTTGGAAGGCGACTGCGACCGTGCAAAATGTGTGTGTGTGTGTGTGTGTGTGTGTGTGTTGGGCCACACGGGCTGTGTGGACGACAAGATGGCGGACGTGCGCCGGCGGCGGCTGTGCTGTGAAAGTGCAAAGTTAAAACAAAACAAGGTGCGGCGAGGACGACTGAAATTTTGCTTTGGACGTAGGTTTGTGTGGTGGCCCTGAAAAGGGCCGATTGTTGTGGGCCGAGCCGGCAAAGCGCGTTGCGTGCAGGGGAGCACGCGGCGCTGCGATTGCCTGGCCTCCTTTAGGCCTTCTTCTCGGTCTTCTTTGGCAGCAGGACGGCCTGGATGTTGGGCAGGACACCACCCTGTGCGATGGTGACGCCCGACAGGAGCTTGTTGAGCTCCTCGTCGTTGCGGATGGCAAGCTGCAGGTGGCGCGGGATGATGCGCGTCTTCTTGTTGTCGCGGGCCGCGTTTCCGGCCAGCTCGAGCACCTCAGCCGCGAGGTACTCCATGACGGCGGCGAGGTAGACGGGCGCCCCGGCGCCGACGCGCTCTGCGTAGTTTCCCTTGCGCAGGAGGCGGTGGATTCTGCCGACCGGGAACTGGAGCCCAGCCCTGCTTGAGCGGGACTTTGACTTGCCCTTGACTTTGCCTCCCTTTCCGCGTCCGGACATGGCGATGGGCTAGCGACGGTGCACACGAAACGGAAACGAAAACGACCGGTGCGAGCGGCAGCGAGTCGAGCAGCGGAGTGCGTGCCGGCGCAGCTCTCTGCTTCTCTCTTTTATTCCTCTACCTTTAGAGGGTGTGCTGGTGGAGGTTGTTGTCACATTAGGACATTTCCTCCTCTTTTCTTTTGTGTTGTTTTTGTTTCTTTGCTTTTGTTGGTTGCTGTTCGTTGAGAGTTTTCTTTAGTTGTTCTTTTTCTGCTACTGCAGGAGTAGCGACTTGGGTCTGTTATATCTCTGCCTATGGGGTTCGTATTGCCCAAGGGTGTTGATTAATTCGTTTTCTGACTTCCGCGCCGTGGCGTAGAACACTTCTGCCAGGGCGCGGAATCTTGTGGTGATTGGCTCTATGTCTGCGGCTTCGTGCAAATCTGCCGTGGGGAAGCGCGTGGGGACGTGTAGGGCTCGTCTTAGCGCTCTGTTTTGAGTCTTTTGTAAGCGATCTATCGTCGATCTGGCTGCGTAGCCCCATACAGGGCACGCATATTCCAGTATCGGTCGAATTAGACTTCGATAGATCGCTACTCCTGTTGCGGGGTCGAGGGAACTGGTGCTGTTCAAGACAGGGTACAGAATCTGCATCCTGGCGTGAGCCTTTCTGCGAAGCTCCTCTATGTGGCACTTCCATGTCAGGCGTCTGTCAAGTGTGACACCGAGGTACTTCGCAGAATTTCTCCATGGCAAATTCTGCCCCTGCAATCTCAGCAGTTGGTATGGTCTTCTTGGGGGTCGGCGTTTCCCATAGCGTCTGGTGAGCAGCATGGCTTGTGTTTTCTCAGAGTTAATTGAGATGCGCCACTGCTTTGCCCAGTTTTCCGTCCTGTTTAGGGCGGTTTGCAGACGCCTTGTAACCAGGTTCCTGTTTGTCGAGCAGGAGAAGAATGCAGTGTCGTCTGCGTACTGTGCAGTGTTTACATGCTGAGTCGTAGGGATGTCAGCAGTGTAGACACTGTAGAGGACGGGTCCCAGGACTGAGCCCTGGGGCACGCCTGCACTGATTCTTCTCCTGGTCGACAGGGATCCATCGATCTTGACTGAGAAAGTCCTACCGGAGAGATAGTTTTTAACGATTTTGACTATCTTTCCGGGGAAGCCTAGGGTGTACATCTTGTGTAATATCCCGGTGTGCCAGACTGAGTCGAAGGCTTTTGCTACGTCTAACAAGACAAGCCCGCAGTAGCCCTTTCGGTTGAAGCTGTCTGTGGCTGCTTCAACCACCCTCATGATTTGCTGGGGGGCGGAGTGTCTTTGCCTAAATCCGAATTGGAATTTCGGCAGAATCTGCTCTCTTGTGATATAGTCCTGTATGGGGGTTAGTAGGAGGCGCTCGTAAAGTTTACTGAGGGTAGGCAGTAGACTAATTGGTCTATAGTGTTGCGGGAACACCGGGTCTTTTCCTGGTTTCGCGATCGCAATAACTTCTGCGTGCTTCCACTGCGCCGGGAATTTTTGTGATCGCGTCAGTTCATTAACTACACTCCTGGAAATTGAAATAAGAACACCGTGAATTCATTGTCCCAGGAAGGGGAAACTTTATTGACACATTCCTGGGGTCAGATACATCACATGATCACACTGACAGAACCACAGGCACATAGACACAGGCAACAGAGCATGCACAATGTCGGCACTAGTACAGTGTATATACACCTTTCGCAGCAATGCAGGCTGCTATTCTCCCATGGAGACGATCGTAGAGATGCTGGATGTAGTCCTGTGGAACGGCTTGCCATGCCATTTCCACCTGGCGCCTCAGTTGGACCAGCGTTCGTGCTGGACGTGCAGACCGCGTGAGACGACGCTTCATCCAGTCCCAAACATGCTCAATGGGGGACAGATCCGGAGATCTTGCTGGCCAGGGTAGTTGACTTACACCTTCTAGAGCACGTTGGGTGGCACGGGATACATGCGGACGTGCATTGTCCTGTTGGAACAGCAAGTTCCCTTGCCGGTCTAGGAATGGTAGAACGATGGGTTCGATGACGGTTTGGATGTACCGTGCACTATTCAGTGTCCCCTCGACGATCACCAGTGGTGTACGGCCAGTGTAGGAGATCGCTCCCCACACCATGATGCCGGGTGTTGGCCCTGTGTGCCTCGGTCATATGCAGTCCTGATTGTGGCGCTCACCTGCACGGTGCCAAACACGCATACGACCATCATTGGCACCAAGGCAGAAGCGACTCTCATCGCTGAAGACGACACGTCTCCATTCGTCCCTCCATTCACGCCTGTCGCGACACCACTGGAGGCGGGCAGCACGATGTTGGGGCGTGAGCGGAAGACGGCCTAACGGTGTGCGGGACCGTAGCCCAGCTTCATGGAGACGGTTGCGAATGGTCCTCGCCGACACCCCAGGAGCAACAGTGTCCCTAATTTGCTGGGAAGTGGCGGTGTGGTCCCCTACGGCACTGCGTAGGATCCTACGGTCTTGGCGTGCATCCGTGCGTCGCTGCGGTCCGGTCCCAGGTCGACAGGCACGTGCACCTTCCGCCGACCACTGGCGACAACATCGATGTACTGTGGAGACCTCACGCCCCACGTGTTGAGCAATTCGGCGGTACATCCACCCGGCCTCCCGCATGCCCACTATACGCCCTCGCTCAAAGTCCGTCAACTGCACATACGGTTCACGTCCACGCTGTCGCGGCATGCTACCAGTGTTAAAGACTGCGATGGAGCTCCGTATGCCACGGCAAACTGGCTGACACTGACGGCGGTGGTGCACAAATGCTGCGCAGCTAGCGCCATTCGACGGCCACCACCGTGGTTCCTGGTGTGTCCGCTGTGCCGTGCGTGTGATCATTGCTTGTACAGCCCTCTCACAGTGTCCGGAGCAAGTATGGTGGGTCTGACACACCGGTGTCAATGTGTTCTTTTTTCCATTTCCAGGAGTGTATATCGGTCAGGTGGGTGATTGCCAGAGGCGGGAGGAGTTTCAGCAATTCATTTGTGACCTGGTCGTGACCCGGGGTTTTCCTGGTGGGCAGGGACTTGATGCAGCGCGCCACATCTTCAGTATTGAAGAGTGGCGTGTAGTCATCTTCGTCGTCTGCTTCCAGGAACACGGCCAGTTCTCTGCGGACTGTTGCGACGTGTTCTCTGTCCTGTACTTCTGCTGGTCTGAACTGTTTTTCGAACACGTCGGCTAGTGCGTTAGCTTTGTCGATGGGGCTGAACTGCAGTCCGCGTTCGCCATGGAGTGGTGGCATTTTTGCGCGTCTTTTTGTGTACTGTTTGGTGGCTTGCCATAAACTATTGTCGTCTAGTTTGAGAGCTGAGAGCCTTGCCGACCATTGTTGGTTGCGGTACTCATTGAGATCAGCTTTCAGCTCTCTCTGTAGCCTATTGAGTAGCCTCCGTGTATCCCTATTTCTGGTGAGCTTCCACTCTTTGGCGATCCTGTTTTTGTGCCGTATTTGCGCAAGCAAGTGCGGGGGGAGTTGCCTGGAGCGGGGGGGCCCCGCAGGAGGCGGTGTGGCTCCCTCAGCAGCTTGTAGGATCGCTCTTGTGAGGTCGTCTAGTGCCTGTTCTGCTGTCTCTGCAGTTGGAGGCGGGGTCTGGGCAAGTTCAGCTGCTACTGCATTGCTGAATTGCTCCTTATTGATGCGCTTGTATGTCGCATGCCGTTGTGGGCTAGAGAGCCATTCTCCCATGTCGACCTCGAAAATCACGGGATTGTGGTCCGACGACATTCTGTTTACCGATGTCGCGGATACAAAGCCCACCAGATTCTTTGTGATGGCTATGTCGAGGACGTCCGGTCTTCCTCCGTTCTTTGGGAAGTGTGTCGGTTCCTCTGGGCCCCATATTTGTAACTGGTGTGTGCGCGCGAGTCGTTGCAGTTGTTGACCAGCTTGATTTCGGCGTCTCGAGTTCCAGTCCGCGTGTTTGGCATTTAGGTCCCCTGCTATTAGTAGTTTGCCTCTAATGCGACTTAGTGCAGCTATGTCGTCCTCTTCTAGTCTTTGGGAAGGGGGGCGATACACTGCAACGACTGTTAGGGGGCCAGTTACTGTAGCCACTTCGATTGCCGCTGTTTCTATTTCTGCTGTATTGGGGGGGTATATTTGATGGTGTCTGATACCTTTTTTGACATATACCGCTACCCCGCCTCCGTGAGTGGGTCGGTCGTTTCTGTAACAAATGTAGTTTGGTACAGAAACTCTTAGTCCTGGTTTGAGGAATGTTTCTCCCACTAGGCATATGTCAACTTTTTCTTCCTGTATGAATTCTCTAAACTCCGTGGGTTGGCGAGTAAGGTTGTCTGCGTTAAACGCGCATATTTTGAGACCTTGTATATTAGGTCTCCTATCCATGGTGGGGGACAATTTTTCCTGTGGCTGTCGCTGCTACAGGCGACTGCTGTGCTGCCGATCTGAGGTCGGCGGGGAGCTGCGTCAATGTTGCTAGAATGCCCACTAGCTGGGTCATCTGCCGGCGCAGCCGGGGTGGGGGTGCTTTATGGGCTCGGGTGCGGCGGCCGGTTGCGCGCGCGCCCCATTGGTCGGCGGCCGCAACAGGGCGAGCTGGTAAAGGTGCGGCGGCGGCTGGCGGCGGGTGCCACTGTGTGGGGAGACGCTGACTAGAGCGGAGCGCTTGCTACTGGTGTTGCTGCTGCCGTACGTTCGTTCGAGATGCCGCCCAAGACTAGCGGGAAGGCCGCCAAGAAGGCTGGCAAGGCGCAGAAGAACATTTCGAAGGGCGACAAGAAGAAGAAGCGCAAGAGGAAGGAGAGCTATGCCATCTACATCTACAAGGTGCTGAAGCAGGTGCACCCTGACACGGGCATCTCGTCGAAGGCGATGAGCATCATGAACAGCTTCGTGAACGACATTTTCGAGCGCATTGCGGCCGAGGCTTCTCGCCTGGCGCACTACAACAAGCGCTCGACCATCACGTCCCGCGAGATCCAGACCGCTGTGCGGCTGTTGCTGCCTGGCGAGCTGGCCAAGCACGCCGTGAGCGAGGGCACGAAGGCGGTGACCAAGTACACGAGCTCCAAGTAAGGAGGTGGCTCTGGAATGGAAGGAAGGAAGGATGGAGAAGGCTCCTCCGTTGCGAGAGCGGCAAAACGGCCCTTTTCAGGGCCACCAACTTGCCTTTTGCGGGAAGGGCGGAATTGTTGTTGTTGTTGTTGTTGTTGTTTGTGTGGACGGCTGTGATGTATGTGTGCATTTTGATTGTGGGTGGGGGGGGCGCGTCAAAGCGTGTTGCGGGGTACGGCCACGAGGTTGGTCGCCGTGGCGTGGAATGGTGGC